>NC_060248.1:119315028-119625954 GCF_921293095.1 Ischnura elegans | reverse complement strand
ACTCAATCATAATTATTTTGGCAGCTACTTATTTCGCCATTAAACTTTACTTCACCAAAGAGCACTTACCTAGTTTAAATCTTTCCTGAATAGAGCTGAAAATGTGTACATTTTTGATGTCACATAGAAGCAACATTGAGTTATAATGGGTAAATTTGCTTTGTCTACTTAGCACTACTTATGCCTTTTTTTTAAGAGAAATTAAAGAAAAGAAGGAGTCTGTGGTACATTAGTGCTGCAATGGTCTGTTTCAATTCTTTATCATAAAAAGTATCATTATCTACAAGCTGCACGTATGAAAATTGGCTCTATCACTCGATTGTTGCATACCCTTTTAAATGGTATCATTTTACGCATGAATTGTACTCTTCAATCTGATATTAAGAGATGAATAAAATCAACGTCAACTCTTTCTTTAAGCATTTCTAGTATTTGTCTCTTTCTGGTAAAAGTAAGTTTTCTAGCACAGAAAAACGCAACGCATTTAAGAGATGCATCAGCAAGGCACACAGTATAGAGATACATCATAAATACTGTAAATATTATTGTGAAGAGAAAACATTACTTGCTATTATTTCCCGCATCAATTCTCAGAAAAAAAAAGATATTCAATTTTATCGGACACTATCTGCCAACTTCTGACTTGGCTCTTTCCTAGCGTATAATTAGGGTCAAGTCGTTTGAAGAATTCCACTTGGTAAGTTAATCTTCGCCAATGTTTCATTGGCGAATTAAGCCGTCGAAAAATCTGTAATGCCTGATCAACCTACGTGGTAGAATTCCTGATTATAATTTTACGCTAACCGGTGCTCAATTTTACTGCCATTAATCTACAATAGATCTACTCCTGATTTAATCTTTTCATTTTTAGAGATGCATCACAGACTTAAAATCCTAATCTCATACAAAGAATTAAAATTATCAGGGTGCTCCATTCGCATGGATCTATATTCTATTTCAACATCCCTCACAAATTTCACAGTGTTACAATATTGAGCTAATTAGATCAGCCATTTCACCGTCGATTTATTGCCATAAATATTTTCGGTTCCTTGCAACCTATGTTTTTTTTACGCTAAAGTGGAATAAAACTGCAAAATCAATACATCTTCACCCATTGTCACCATGTCTTCACTCAAAAAATTCTAAACCATCTCCCACATAATTTAAATAGAAAATTAACATATGTGAAAATTAACATATTAATCTACATATGTAAGGAAGTTATTCTTTGTTATAGAAAACAATAGTCCAATCAGATGAAAGAGTCCGACACTACCACTTATTCCCCAATTTTTCAGGCCACTAGGTTAGGGTTAAAGGTAAGAAGGTAAGGCTTAAAGGAAAAAATTAGAAGTTACAAAGCGATTTATTCCTACCGATGCATTGTTTCGGAAGATATATAAAAAATAGTTCTTAAATTTTAAAAATGTTCAGTTGGTAGTATTGGTTTTGCCATGGGAGGATGCAATATATTGGGAAAGAATGATTACTGCCTGTTTACTTTTTATGTCTCAGTAAACCTCAATTTAGTATCATTGATGATTACCACAAATTGAGCACTCCTATGCCACCGATTCACTCAAAAACCTACGACCAATCGATTTTGATGGTTCAAAGGAGTCAACTCGCAGAAGCATTGAATTACTTCGAACAAAATTCAGTCCTGCCAACTGTTATTAGTTATTCGGCAGGCTCCGCAACGTTAACCAATTAATTATATATATCTCCAAAATACTACCAAGTCTTTGCCGCTAATATGCATTCTTACACTGGACTACTACTCTCATACTTAGGAATTTAGAAATATGGTGACAAATATACAATTTATCACACAGTTAGACTGTTCAAATATTCATCTAAAAAAATGTAGAATGACATCAATAGGTGATACCTCAAGTTCAATTCAATCCTTATTCAAGCATATTAGTGGTCAAAAAATAACTCCAATAGTTTTCCAGGATCTCAATATTTGTATTATTAATTCTAAAGTAAAAATCTTTGAAAATTTCACAAGTATCTAATATGATTTAATAATAATGAAAATTATATGAGTGAAATTTACTAAGTTACTTTCCTTTTCAACATGAAGTAATCCCACAAATTCACTACGCAAAAAATTGGCTTTATTCATTTTTTGCAGGTAGAGAGCAGGATCTGAATGTTGATAATCGATTATCATCGATGACTATCACAAATCGAGCCCTCCGACGCCACCCATTCTCTCCCAGGCCATCGACCAATCGATTTTGATGGGTCCCGGGAGTCGACTTGCCCGCCCACAACGCAGCAGCAGCCGCCGACGGTCTGCCCAAGAGGAATAGGACGATGAGCAGACAGACACGGCGGGCCTCCCCCTGTCCCTCCCGCATCCCCCCGAAATCCCCTTCCCCGACGGGAGGTCGCGCCAATGGGGTTGAGGAGGGTTGGTTGACTCCTACCCCTTCACCCACTCCCCATACGAAGACGAATACAGAGGTTCCGCAAGGTCGGATTCGTGTTCTGACTTGAAGAGATCCTCCCCTTTCCCTACTTTCCTTCCAACAACTCTCTCTCTCTCTCTTAAACCCTGCCAACCATTTGGCGCCCTTATCCGCCGACATGGTTCCTTCCGAAGGTCTTGTCCTGGGAAACCATTTCGGAAAAGGCTGTCGAATGCGAGAGTGCTGAAAATCAATCTTGCGTCATGAGTATTTTCCGTGATATATGGTCGGTCGTCCGGAAACAACCCATTTGTATAGCTTGGGACACAAAAGACTGCCGAAGTGGCGATGCTACTTCTAAATCGGATATAATGTTATAAATCACCGCATGAATTCCGAATTACATGGTAAAATGCTTCGAAAATTGCGATGAGAATTGTCTATAATGACATCAATTCAAACTTCATGTATCAATTATCCCTGGAGTAATATGTAATAGCTCATGAAAAATGCATTTTTATTCTGGCATGAATTATTTTATTAAAAAACACATCGAGAAACTTACTTTCACATCAATGTCACAACCAACATTTTTTTGCACCCATAAATGCGGTCCCAGGAATGAAATTTTAATATGTCATTTTGCAGCTCTATTCAGGAAATCAAATTATCTTTGCCACATCAAATTGGAATTCAGCGAGTGCGTAATACCAAAAATTACCTCGAGGCCTCAAAGCGTAGGATCTGTTATAATAAATGAACTATTGTTACACTAGTGAAACTTCCAATTGGAGGAATTGGATGAAAATGAATACTAGACGGTTAGCAAATGATATATGGAGAAAGAGGTGACTAGGTATTTTAGGCTTTGACACAAATACATAAATGGCATAAATACAGGGCCAACTATTTTAAATTTAGGTCTCATTTATTTCTATGAAAGAGCATTTTGAATTCTACTCCGACTAAAAACTAATACAAGGTTAAATTAAGATCACTACCCTCGCAGTGTGTCCATCGATTCATCGCCTTTCTATTTCGGATACAAATTTTGCGGGGGAAAGGATTTAAAGGTTGCGCGGCTCAGGGATCTGCAGTGAGAGTCGAAGTGATGGGTGACAAATGGAATGAAGGGATGAGCAGGGCAGAGTGAATGGGAAAGGCGAAGATGAATGGATAAACCGGTAAACAGATCCGATGGGATTGAGAGACCATTTTTTACCCTGAATAACAGACTTGTGGGGATCGTGTCAGGTGGAGTAAAAATGTGTCACGAAATTTTAACACTAGATAGCTGATACCACCAGAAACCAAAATTACGGATGATGTTCAAAGCGAAAATGTACCATTTCTAAAGCGCAGAAACTTTTAGCAAATCGCTTCGATTGGCCTCGAGTTCGCTCTGTTGCCGGACGCCATGCATACATCGCGTTAACCGGCAGGCAAAGCGGTCGAAGTCGTTTGAGTAGTCCAGAGAATCTTGCAATAGGGCAAACTCGCGGCCAATCGGAGTACTTGGCTCAAACTTTTTGTAGTTAATAAATCGACCTTAACATCATTGGTAATTTTGGTTTCTACTGGCATCAGATATCCAGTGTTAAAATTTCGTGGCGAAATTTTTCTCCACCTCGTATAGGTACACATATGTATATATTTACGAAAATAGACACGTATACGTCCAGCAGCAGTTCCAGGATAGGGACACGAGGAAGGGGGGTACGGGGCTCTCCTCTTTTGTATACGAGGTGTGTTAGAAAAGTAATGACACTGGCAATACTGCGGGCGAATTGGCAACGCTGTGTCTACCGGCCTACAAAAGACCGTTTTAATTAATCGTCTCTTCCACTTTCTCAGAGCGAGTTTCAACTCCATACAGCTAACACATTACATATTTTTAACAGCGCCATCAGTGAAGTTGTGTTTCTGTCGTGTGTTACAAAAATGGAACATCGGAATTTAGAGCAATGTTGAACGATGAAGTATTGAGTTAAAATTGGTGAATACGAGAGTGTAACTTTTGCTAAATTAAAACTGGCGTATAAGTCACATTGTTTGTTAAGAGAACTAGTTTTCCGCTGACACAAATCATTTTTGGAAAGCCAAGAGCACGTTGAAGATGAACCTCGCTCAACTTCAAAAACTAACGAAAACGTTGAAAGTGTGAGGACTCTTTTGAGCTCAGACCGTCGTTTAACATCAAGAATGATGAGTGAACAGTTAAATTTAAAAACATCCATCGTGCATCAAATTTTGACAAAGACTGAACGACCAGTTAAAAGCCATGCCATTTCAAGACTTCCAGTGGGAACAACGACTCCGCTGGTGTACAGCTACCTAAAGGAACTAGTTTGAAGGGGATAGCATTAATGTTTGAAAAAAATAAAAACGTCATTTAGTGCATAATCAGTCCCATTACTTTTCTAACATACTTCGTATATTCGGCAACTGAACAAACTTATCATTTTATCTACTGTAAATTGGATACCCATGGGGAGACTATAGCCCCCCTCTCCCCCTCTTTGAATCCGCCACTGCACACATGTGAATTAACTCTAAGGCTGCGGGAACGTTTTTAAACGTTTTGTATTTCTGGGATGGCCAGGGAGAACTAAGCTGCAATAGAAATCCCTCTACCTCTATAGGGCTCTACCCAGGTACCAATAACAATTTGAGAAACTGAAGAAAGTAGTCAAACGTTTAAAAACGTTTTTCCGCAGTCAGCGTATAAAACGCATAAAAACGTTCCTGCAGTCAAAGGGGCAAGCAATCACATAGAACCGATGAAATACATATATCGTCCATTAGCAGGAGTGATTGCTCATGCCGGAGCATCTGTTGATTTAATCATTTTTTCTTCACACTTGGCATATATACCCTAAATTTTAGGTGCAATTCATTTTATTATCACTACAATTAATATAAAATCACCGGGAATAAATATTTATCAATTACCTTTTTTTGTTTGAGCTATACTGCGGTGTTACTTTTATTTCCACTACCATTATCAGCAGGAGCTAGTATTATACTTTTAAGTGATCGTAATATTAATACTTCATTTTTTGACTTAGCAGTATAGGGGGAGACGCTCTTTTAAATCAACATATGTTTTGATTTTTTGGCCACCCCGAGGTTTTCATTTTAATTCTACCAGGATTTGGTATAATTTCACGTAGTATTGCATAAGAAAGGGGACATGAGGGAGCAAGTTAATCGAGAGGCAACGGAGAGAGTGAAGGGATATAGTGACGCGAAAAGAGAAAGAGAGCGGACACATTCAACTTTGGAATGTATCACCATTCACGTTCGCTCCTTCATCATCGCTCGCAGTTCCAAAGAGCGGGAGAGTATTCCCACACAGTGGTCCACCGAAGAAGGAATAGCTCGCCCACCCCCCGCCCACGCTTTTCCCGTCGACAAATTTGTCTCGTCCGTCGAATTTCGGCAATACCGTGTCGGTGAAGCTGCGTTGTTGAAATGTTTATACCCAATCCCTTACACGGAGCCATCGCGGGAGTGATATTCGGGACCTGAATGCGTATGTTATTTTTTGAAACTATACGTGGTATTGCAGAAAAATAGCCACGGCTCTCCTCCTTATAGGCATAGATGGATATAGAAAAACTAGTTTACCTCCTTCTTTTCGCTAAAGTGCACTTCTTATAAAGTTACATTGGCAAATAAATCTAGCGATTTGATCGTTCGATTATTCTTCCTCATAGGATAATCCTCTAAAATCGCTGGCACAGTAATGGCTGACGCCTGGTTTCGCTAGTGTGTGGGCCCTTTTCGCAACCATAGCGTTACGGTGTTTTTCCCCGTCCCATCCCTTCCTACCCTTTCCCTACCGCAGAGGTGTCGTCGGGCTCCTATCGCGGCGGCGCCTCTTTCCTTGTTCCTTCCTGTACAACCCCCTCCCCGGGTAATCGGGAGAATCAGCACGATTGCTGGGTCCAGACCCCGCACAGTGGGCTGAAATCGAAAAAAGCTGGACAAAACCTCGAAAATGGTTTTTTTGAGTATGGAAGTTGAAACTTTGCACAGTTTTTGCCAACACATTAGTGCATTTTTTGACGCAAAATGTTTTTCATAGGTTAATTTTTTATATAAAATACGTAACCTCTAAGTTGAACAAATTTGGCGCAAATTGCCCGCTTTGAATTTTTTTTCGAAATTCAGCAGGTTTAAACTAATGACACACCTTTAGTAGTAATTCAATAGCATCAAAAATTAATGAAATTGTTAAAAGATTTGTTAGCATTGATTACCATCAACTTTCACGACTTAGTTGTTGTATTTGTGACCAATACGATACAAAATGGCGGACCCTGTTTTTCGTCCAATTTTTGTGTTTATGTAGGTTTTTTAAAAAAGGATCACCGAGTTACCTCGAGATATTTACACCACATATGCAACAAAGTATATAGATTACGATAATTGGAAGTACAGCTGTGACCACCTGCGACGCCGAAATTGAGATCGATTTTTCGAACGTGCGGCACCGCCCGGAGCTGGCTGCTGGCCACGGGAATTGCCGTACTCGACGGATGTTGGATAGTGAATCATTTTAAGCAAATTTATTGTGTAAAAGCTATGATATATTATTACTACATTTATTTTCCTTTTGTTGTAACCTGATTTCTTTACTCTCTTGTAATATTTATCGTCGATGCAGTACAAAATGGCGAACGCTAATTTCAGTAACATTTTTGCCCGTGTGTGGCTATATAAAAAGAAGGACACCGAGTTGCTCTCAGATATTTACATCGTAATTGCATCAAGCCTTTTAGAGTCTCCATCCACAGAAATAATCTGCGACCGTTCGCAACAAACGAAATAAAATCGATGTTTTTACCGTGCCGCGCAGTCCGCGGCTGCTCCCTGGGCGGATGGAATGTCATGACGCAGCGCACATGATAAAGCGCTATGAAGTCTTTGCTGTGGTTATGTTTGATTCCAACATAATTATTACTATTTCATTTCAAGTCACTTTAGGTAAAGGAATTCGCTCCTCTATTCATTTTTACTGACTAGTGACTATTTACCAAATTCCCGAATGCAAACTATCTGACTTGAAACTCTGACTATTCCGCACGTGCATTGTACCCCTTGAATGGGTAAAACGGCTCTATTAGCCTGCTTCTAACCTCAAAGACGAAATAGATTTTACAACCAGCCGACTAGCCCACAGCTGGTTGGTATTTGCCCGTCCACCCCCTACGGTAGTCGCGAAAATGGTATTTTTATAACCCCACGTTGGTCGTGTGCGGTCCCTTTTACCTTTTTCGGAAATTCCGTTTCCAGAAAGAAATGCATATATGAATTTAGTTTTGAATATACAGTGAAAGAGGTTTCTTGTGCTGTGGTGATTTTTGATGCACTAAAAATGGATATAATCCCGCAACAACATCAACGGAGACAATGGCTTCCAAATCAGCAATGCTTGGAGACCAATAATTATATCCCTTATATGCAACAAAAATGACGGGAACAGCACAAGACACGTGAACCTATCAGGTGAACCTACCTACAATTGATAATGTACGAGCTATTTGCAAACAACAAATTAAGTCTTAACCATTTAAATAATGCGTCTGCGTGAAATAAATATTTAGACCAGAATGACTGAAATTAATCCCAACAGTTGCTGCCACACTGGAATATTTACCAATAAGCCTCTTCTTAAAATATGGGGAAAATGAAACGGAAATAAAGAAAACGTAGCTTAAGGACTAGAAAAGCAATCAATATCCTGTTTCTGGCAGAGAAAAAATATATTGGTTTAAAGGATGGGGCTTTACTGGCCAATCTTAAAGAGTGATCATCCTTTGTTTTCTTATAAGATACGGAATATTGGTGGTTGCCGAGCATAACCACCTCTATGGGTTCATAGTCAGCACATTTAGTGGATAAAAATATCCCCAAAATCGACTATTGGAAGCGGCAATGAAATGCAGCTGAGAAAATAGCAAAAAACATATTTCTTTTCGAAACCGATATATTTAAAAAAAAAAAAAAAAACCCTTTGCCCTTGGAAGCAGACTCGAAAATAAAATATAGAAAGCGGTTAAAAGGGAAAATAAATACTACAGAGCTTCAAAAGTAACAGGCCTTCGTCGACGAAGCAAATTGTCAAGTTGGCGGTCACTCAGCCGCTTACTGGGAGGTTAATGTATTTTTACTCGCAAGGTTAAAGCTAGGAGATTGAAAATATTGGATTCAGAAAAAATTAACTGTCCCATACCGGATTCTACGCGGGACTTCTCCTGGATAAAGTAGCAAGATATTTTCTTCGCTTGAATCACTTTTCTCTCTCACCAAATTCACAATTGTGAAATGCATGGGATTTTTCATAAGAATGTTATTAACATATTTAACCTGTGAATGCTGAACGTAAAGAGGCAAAAATATATATCTTTGATTATTAAATGTTACTTTTTTCCAAACTTTGCCTCAAATAAGTTCACTTATCCTGAAAAAAATCAATCAATTATTATTGACTGAGGAAAAGGAAATTACCTACTAATTGACTGAAAAATATATTTAAAGGTAAATATTTAAAGCACCAGTAAAATATTCTCTTTTAATTGACTCACGTAATGATTAGAAAGTTTAAGTATGGATAATTTTCAATAAGCCAATATTTTAACTTTCAACCTGATGACATGTTTCTACCCATGAAATGCGCGGCGGAAATTTGAACCTAGCTCAAAAAATTCGAGTTTTCCCTCAAGACAGTAATTATATTGTATATTTATTTCAATCGCGACAGTTAATTTATGCTTAAATTTGAACTCTTTACTGTTAGTTCATTCATAAAAAATACCTTTTTTAATTTGCCGACGTTTCATAATTTGGGAATTGATTTTTATAATTTAAACTTATTTTTTCAGCCTAACAGTGCTTAAAAAAATTAAACAACCTAACAATATTGGAATTTAGAGTCACATTAAGGTGACCAATACGCTGAATTATACGAGTCGACTACCATTTAAAATAATTTATCACAAAGCCATTTAAGATACGCAAAAAAGGCTACACAGCCTCACCGCGTGTAATTGACTGACTTTTTCATTCCCGTCATCGAAAAGCTTAAATGTATCACATTTTCAATAATCGCTAATTTCGCTAATGAGCAATTTATTACAACATGGATGCGCACTGCAGATGACGGTGAACATTATTTTGCGTTCATTAGAATTCAGCATTAGATGATTTTTAGCCAATTAAAGCAGTAGTAAAGCCGTAAGGACAAATCCTCATACCACCCAAAAGATGAAAATATTAATCTCTTAATGATTATCTGTTTATCTACCTATTGTGGGATGGAAGTGTAATAATATGGAATCAAAAAATTGATGAAATACAAATTACCCTTTTGGAAAGTACATTTTTCGACCGATTGGAGGAAGATAAGATTTATTTCTCTCTCAGCGAATTATATTTCCGCAAATTTTCGGTATTAAAGCCGATTGAGAATTTTGGCGTTTCCTTGGAACAGGAATATTTTTTTTTCCTTGGAACCTTTTTGTTCGTTAAAGTCGTGGGAGAATTGTAGCCTCATTGTAATTAGATTATCCGTTTATACTATAATACATTTGCATGATTCATTGTTTTATCAAGTCGTTACCTCATTTAAATATTCAAATCACGCAACTGTCGTCTTCGCAATCGAGCATTCTAAAACAACCAAAACACGGGTAAGATCGGTAGTGCACTTGTTGATAAAACGAAGGTCAACATCCGTTTCATTCCCGTCATTCCATGTGATAGCTGGCCATAGCAACGCCAAAACAACGAACTAAGAAACCTGTTAGGCAGTAGCAAAAACTTTCGTGCCGACGTAGTATTTTTCGCGAGAAACTTTTCTGTTGAGGCTCACGGATGCTGGGGAAAGAGAAAAATGGAGACTTTACGATCATAAACAAGGAGTCAAACTTCTTCTTTGGGAAGAGACGCACAAAAATATCGGGAAGAAACTTCAACCATTGGACACTTGTAAATACTCCGGGCGACGATATATAACGAGCAAAAGAAACAATTGTAACTCCAAACTTACGTGAAAAATCGAGTTTATTACTCCTATAT
Source organism: Ischnura elegans (assembly GCF_921293095.1). Taxonomy (NCBI): domain Eukaryota; kingdom Metazoa; phylum Arthropoda; class Insecta; order Odonata; family Coenagrionidae; genus Ischnura; species Ischnura elegans. The sequence goes on along the minus strand of NC_060248.1, from coordinate 119,615,446 downwards.
AAGAGACTATGTGGCACTGATTTTATTCGACGAGACAAAAATCGGGCATTTTATATGCTACATTGGGATCCAAGGAAGCATTATTTCTGAGGAATCATACTTCTTTTCATTTTTACTCAGTAAAATTTTTGGATGAGAGAAAGAAAGATAAAGTTCTATAGGCATCGTATGTGCTTCTTTCCCATCTTTACCTATAATTAAAAATTATTATAAATTGAAAATTACAGTGATCAACAGCAGGGAAATAAAGTGGACATAAAGATGTGAAAATTATTTAATTATTCTTAAAAGTCATCCGGTGTTATTGATAATGCAGGCGTCACATTACAAATTTCGATTTGTTCACTTAACCAACTAATATCAAATCTAAGCCGTTAATCTAAAAACGTCCAAAAGGTACTAATGTGAACTATGTTGACATTAATCGACTGATAATAAACATATATTACTATAATGGAAAAATGAATCATTCATCTAGCATTAACTATATGGAAATAACAATTATTCGATGTGGTCTGAGAATGCTGTTATAATGGTCAAAACGAGTTATGCAATTGGACCCCTATGATTAAAATAATGTACCGGGTTCAAATCGGAGCAAAAGCTACACGTAATAAATCACCTCAGATACGGGAAAAAGTCTTCAAGTAAACTAATTGAAGACGCCAATTTTCAATTCCATTATCCTGATATCCCATTTCAGTCTGTTGCTTCGAACCGTAAAAAATATTACAACTAACCCATATATAGAGTCGTTGAAAATTTTCTGATATCTTAAAGCTTTTCGTGAATTCGTGCAAAATTCGATACATTCCGCGAATTTCTACCAATTTTTTTCCGCTGCACCCCATTCACACAAGGTTTGAACTTGTGAATGAAAACTTTGTTTGTTCGCATAAACCTAAATTCACTTTATATCAATATATTAGTCTTAAGTCACTTAAGTCAATTTTTAAATATCTTTATCTTTATCTATATTGGATAAAAGCTTTTATTTACTACCTTTTATTCAATAAATCTTTCGTAATGAACCTCATTATATTTCAGCCTGAAACGATTTGAATAGAAAGTTCTTAAGTCAATTTCAATTGCTGTGCGTTGCGTACGAGGAGAATATCCAAATGGCGAACCCAATCAACGGCAATTTCTATGAGTAGCACGTCGAAGGAGAGCTTGCGTGCAGGGGCAAAGACGCTCGAAAAGGAATGGTTGAGCAAAAGCAGCGTTCGGCTAGAGATCTGATCACATACACCAAGGGAGAAGAAACGAACTATATACGACTTTGTATAAAATATATTTCAATAAAAATGACTGAAAACCTACAAATCAAGGTTGAACACGGTAAAAAGACATGGAAAGAAACAAAAATGAATAAAAGCTTAGGCTTTCCCAGCGAATATATTCGAAAAAGACTATTCGGGCTTCCAGCCGGATGATCTCCCTCAATTCTGCCAATGCATGGAGGAAGATCACCCGGCTGGAAGCCCGTATAGCCTTTTTCGAACAATGAATAACTTGATAAAATACGTACCTAATTCAAGGGAATTGAGATATAAGAAAGTTAGCCGGATTTTAAGACGAGAATACATAAGTCTCTGAAATATCGCGTTTGGAATGGCAGCATGATATTAAAAGAGAGGAAAATTACCAGAGAACACTAGCCATGATGGAAAGAAAGCAATTTTATGGGTTCAATCGAGAGAGGCACGATGGAGGCCGATCTGGTGAGTTGAATTGCGTAAAAATACCAATTCCTGAAGGCCATAAAGTATAAAATACAACATTTCCAATTTCTATCCTGGCTCACAGTGGTAGACTGCTATGTATCTATCAAAAAATATCAACTACAAATAAATGAAAACTCTGGGAGTTAAAGAAAAGGTGCACGAGGTAGTAGTTAGGTTCTGGGGTTTGTCGGAGACTAAGGCCAATTCCCACCACTTGCTCATCGGATGAAAAAATAAAAAAATATTGCTTATAAAATAAAAATTCTGGTCTTAAAGAAATGTATAAAAAATAGTAGTAATGACATTTTATTAAAGATGTCAGTTGAGAGTAAAAATCTAATGTGTCAAGTGACGTGTTCGGGGTTGTCTCCTAAAACTTCAACTAGGTTTTCTCCGAGGTTGTAACTCCCCCGTGCGACCCGAAATCTTTCACTGTTCATCAGGAGATATCGCACCGTTAGTGAACAATCGCGATCAACACATTGAGGCTGAATTTTCTCTTAGCGAATGCGTTAGGGCCTAGCATCCTATTCTCAAAGGTCCTACAGCGATTTCCTCCCGCTCGCAGATGTTACAGGCTTGATTTCGCGGATTCTTTTTTGTCTTCGATCGTTAGCCATTGATTTTTCTAAGTCATTTTTAAGATATTACGTTCATATTATCCACTTTGGTTAAGAGTGTCATCGAAAACTAGAGCATATATATATAGCAATTAAATCACGACTTTTACGTGACGAAATACCAACAAATCGCAACATAGTTCACCCGAGACTCCCAAACCACATTTGTCCCAGAGTGTTTCCAACCCAACCTTAAATCTTCCTCGGTGGTCTTCTCAAGAGTCGGAGGACAAACTCTGGATAAAAACAGCGCATAAAAATAACGACTCGTAATGGGAGCACCGCACTCACATCCATTTGACTCCGGGAATCCAATTTTTCCACCCAAAACCCAGCCTATCTCTCCCACCCTTACCTTCTGCGCCCCACACACCCCCTACAGCCACATCTCCTTTCTATGCTTCCCTCCGAGGCGACAAACAAACCCGGAATGCACAGTTCAGAGATGTTCAGTTCGTTGCATATAAACAGTCCGCAAAACGGAGATGAGCGTAGTGATGGAAAAATTTCAGTTGAAATGGATTTTTGATCAATCGAATTTTAACGAAATGAAAATCTCGATCGTTCAACAAAAATCGAGATTTGAACCTAAAGATTGATAAATCGAAAGAATCACAGTTTTCTTTTCATACAGTTTGTGAAACAAAATATTTATCATAAATTCGAAAAACACTCAAAATAAACATTTTAGTCTCTCTGTGTGTACATGAGCAGAGTTGGGATCGCCTGCACACTAAACAAAATTTCCTATTAAGTACAATTTAACTCACGTCTAAGTAAATACATAGCACAGGGTCTATTTATATTGAAATTTAAACCATGATTCATAGGCCAAAAGTTGCTACGGTAAAGATAATCACGCGCTATAGATCCAAAAGCCTACATATGCCTTATGCAAACGATTAAAAAAATGACCTTTTGTTATTTCTGTTCTCATTATTATGACGAAATGTTCCATTCATTCACAGATTTAATGACCTCATGCGGTAAAAGAAAATAGATAGTCACAGTGGCGGATCCAGAATAGGGACAAAGGGGGAGTCCACCTCCCAGCAGTGGTGGGGATGCGAATAAAAATACAATTCTATCTAGTGTAAATTGGATATACAAGGGGGAGCTATAGCCCCCCCTCCATAGATCCACCATTGGTTAGTCATTTGCACGAATTCTACCTTAAAGGACGACGGCAGCCTGATTCTTTTGAAGCTTAAAATGCTAATGGATGCGTTCGAAATTCACAATTGAAAAATTTAATTTTTATTATCATTACACATGCAAAATGGATTGCTAGGTAATTCCGCGGAAGACAACAATGCCTAAATTTAATTTGATGCATCAAATCATTTCGAATATAAATTTTGGCTAGCAGCTCTAATTTTTATTTTTATTCTACGAGATATTTGGTTCGCTCAACCGTCAGCGACGCGAGTGGTGACTTTAGTAATGTCATATCCGGAGTTCTGCGGGTGATAACACATTTGGAAGCCTACTCGAGAATCCTCAATTTATATATTCGTGACCACTACAATGCATATCGTGGAAGAGTTGACCGCGATTCCGCCGCGTCACCTCGAAGATTTACCTTTAGAAACGAGAATGGGGAAACGCACCTGGAAATCAAAAAATAAAAATAAAACAGCTTTCTATTATATCCCATCCTGCGTGACTGGAATGGCTTCGAGGCCCCCATATACAAACGCGCAGACTTACCTACTTTTCGCTGGAATACACCCTAATGGCCGTGCGCCCTCTTTCTTTCGCTATTCCTTCAAAATGGTTCACGCCCAAGAAACGTCCTCTTTCTTTCTTTCTTTCTTTCTTTCTTTCTCTCCTCCCCCTCCACCCAACCGTCCATCCACCTGACGCCTCCTCCCCATCTTCCTTCCTCTTTCAGCGGAAAGGGAGAGAAGCGAAAGTCGGGCGAAAAGAGCTGTTTCAAAGGACCTGGAAATTCGCTCACTCACCTCCGGTCGTCGCTCTTTGCGGCGAAGCGGCGCGGCGGTGTGTGACTCTCGTCTGGGTGCCTGTTAGAATCGTAAATGTTATGCATAGTGTCCGGAAGAGTAGCGATTTTTGTAAAGGTTCTTTTCTTTTGAAATTACTTCATCGTCATCATCATGATAACATTCGTAATGATCATAATGATAAACAAAGATATCGTGCTGCCCAATAACCGTGTTTAACAGCTTACAACACGTGTTTCGAGGGCTACACAATCATCATCAGGTACTAATAAATTTCTATTTCAGAAGACATTTATACCTTTAAATGGTGGTGGGGGGAAGGATTAAGAGGAAAAATGTGGTGGGGGGGTGCTGTATGAGGTTTACTCGTTTTCCCGAACTCATAAGGCGCTTAGAGAACCGTGACCCAAAGTCTTGCTTTGCCAAGCACTTAATGCAACAAAAATATAATTCCAATTTTTATGTTAAAATTATTAGATTCCAAGAAAAGGGACAAAGATAGATGCGGCCGAAAATTGAGAAATAGGGAAAAAGAAAAGGGAGAAATTTTACTTATTAAACGAAAATGAATATTTATAGTCACTCTCCTGTATTCGATGTAATCCCATAACTGCTATGTAGCCCCGCCTCTTTCCCCAAAACCTTTTTTACCTTGTGATATGGATAAATAAAAATGATCTTGAGGTACCCGTACCTGGGAAAGCATTTACTTTGGCAGGGGTCCGATGCGAAAGTGTTAATATGAGGTGATTAAAGAAATAAAATATTTGGTTACGATCACATTCAAGTAAAATTTATATAATTGCAAAATTTGAGATGAATTCTTCTCGGGTTTCCACCCGGGTCAGGTCTTCTGCTTCTGAATTTTGAGTCGCTTACTTCGTCATCGTCCTAAGGGCGTTGATACCGGATTGGGTTTTCTTGTCTTTGTATAGGATTTCGAACCGGAGATAATCCAATCCCTCATTAACGCGTGGAGGAAGATGGCGGAGTTTGTCATTGAAACGTCGGTAGCAGAAAACTTTACCCGTTTGGATAGCCGAGAAGAATATTCATCTCATTAGTTCGCTGGGAAAGAACTAAGTTCTACGGACATATTTTTTATTTTTCATACCCATTTTGTGGCTCAAACTACCCTGAACTACCTGGAGTAGATATTTTGCTAGCATCGAAGGCTAAGGGCCATTTTCAATGCATGGTAAGATTTCACCTCAGCTTAAAAATAGTTCAATGGTAAAGTAAACCAAATATTGAAGAATAATTACCAGCAGAGGCCGTACATAAAATAACTTCAACTTTTATTCCCTACAAATTTTAAAGGGATATCTTGAAAGCGATAAAAGTTAGAATCATAGGCAGGCCTCTGGCAGGTAATCACACGAACTTCCGTGGGTGGAAGAAGTCTTAAATCTCACGCTATTGGTGATAGGTAAGTTTCATCTTTTGAAATTATTAAAATTCTAAAGAAAAACAAATCTTATCATAATTAAATGAGAAAATTCAGACCTTAATGAAGCTAAAGGCTTCCAAACCACTCTAATACCACTTAACACACACAATTTAAAACACAACATTACCCGTGCATTTTAAGTGCACAGAGCATTGAAGAGCCACCCATAAAGAGACAATAGATTTAAGAATAGCGCTGAGTAAGCCGAAGCCGAAAGATTGGGACTTGTCTAGGACATTTTTTTAAATTATGAGCAAATTTGTCAAGTTAAAGAATTGATTGAGCATATTATAAATGATTTTAGGAACATATTTTTTAAATCGCCCACATTTTATTTACATGCTCTTTTGATTCCCTCAGTCGGCAAACTCTTTGATGACCTTCAGTTCATTCGACGGCAGAAACGTCTTAAACCTTTTGATCATCACGATGCGTGCAGTAACTTGAAGATTTTCAAAAGCGTATTCGGTAGGGTAATCATTGGTCTTCAAACCGATCTCTCTATCACTCCTTCCTTCCTTGCCCTTGACTTTCTTTTCCACTCCCAATCACTGACCCCTAAAGGTGATTGCACTGGAGCTCTAAGTCTCCGTGCGTAGTCGTTCAGAGTTTGAATCGGCTGCAATAGGGTGGTTTCCTATTATTTTTTTATTGCCTAAATCGAAAGATTATTACTCCTGGAGTACGTATTTCGCGCTTTTAGATTTTTAAATGACGATATCTATTTTTCGCGATTAAATTAAAAGTGAAAAATTTCAAGCGCGCAAAAACGCGACGCGTAAGTAGGAAAGTCCGTGCGACGCATTTCTGGTTCCCCCTCTCTCCTTGTGAAGTGACCTTGATCGAGGCTCTGAGCGCTGATAGGACGCAGGATGCTAGCGGATAGCTGAGTACCTTGCTGAATGGTAGCGCTTGGCTTAAAAAAGGTTTATTAATACCTTATCAAACGAAGAAAACTTTCCGACCTTAGCCAGTTTTAATAGGTGATTATTAAGACATGTTTCCCTGAGCTCTGTGCCTCATGCATGCATTGGTTACCTCAGACGATGTATAACTCCTATCCTCTCGTGTAGAAACTAGGTCCCTGTGACGTCACGCGGAGTGGAATCGCATGGGCGCCAATCTGGCCTTTTTCAAATGAGGATAAAATTTGACCCTTGCCATTCGTCTAAACCGGTATTTCAAAAACCAAATAATTTGTGTATTATGAATACACTAATGGTGGGTAACGAATCGCAATCAATGCCTATCGTTTTCTTTGATGAAGGAAACTACCCTATTAAGCTTAATTTCCCATGTTATTCAAATCCAATTAAAATCTAAGGAAATATATATATCGGAGAAAGTCTACTAAATCTAAAGTTACGCAATTGTTCCTAGGTCAGAACTTCCGAAGCGCCATAAAGTATACATCCAAGAACAATCACACTTGCGATGTGTAATTAATTTGGAAACATAGTTTCTTTTTGTTATTTCCGCTCTCTTATTATAAAATTTAGTACAAAATTATAGTAAATTAAGATTATTATAAAATTACGTGTTCATTCATGAAGATAATGACCACACACGGTTAAAGTCAATAGACAGTCTTTCGCCCAATTTCTACCGGAAAAAACGATGACAGGCTGATACCGTTGAAGCATAATATTTCTATGGAAACGTTCAAAATTCACAATTGAATAATTCAATATTTATTTTTCAACTAAAATCATTACACTTTCAAAATTGATTTATAGGTATTTCCCGGGAAGATAAAAAGGCCTAAAAATCACAAATCCGCAACTGATACAAAGGCAGATGCAGATGAAAATTATTCATATTATGACGATAAAAGATTGAATTTACACAATGCCCGCGAATAAATGCCATCTCTTTAATCCCATTCATTAATTCCACAATATGGATTTGCAACCAGTAAAATTGTTTTGTTTCACTTAAGATATTACAATGAAATTATTTGAGCCGCAAAGATATATCTATTGGAAATGTGTGAGATATGAAAGTAATATTAAAGCAATCAAACTCCCGCATTTATATTCATCAAAATGTTCTCGGAAAATTCTATTGTGATAAAATATATTTTTGAGGCTTTTCGCAGATATAATAGAAATAGCAGCATGTGTACAGATACGTACATTCCATAACACATCAATCAATGGATTGTTATCTGGAGTACACCCAACACAATCAAATAATATCCGACTATTTGAGTTTTCGCCGGACGCATGGAGCCTTGAAACATAGGCCTCGATATAACAGCATATGGATACGGACAATGGCGTTAAATCATCACCAATTGAGAGATGAAAATGGAAATTTTCAATAATTAATTAAATTGATCAATATGAGTATGTGCCTCGATATGATTTCTGTGAGAACTTGATGTACTCAGTGTAACCATATGTAAACGTTAACTAAAAGCAGTATGTGTTAACACAAGCTTTCTTTTGAGGTAGTCAGCAAAAATGCATCTCCTATGGCAACCAAGCCAGGCATATATACCTCATTTCTGTCACACTGATTGGGCACTCCAAATGATTAAAGTCATATACATAAAAAACCACTAAAACATTGAATAAAATGTTAAAACTGAGGTAACTGGCATTATTGAAGTTATTAATGCGCAATGGCATATTTGATATTGATGTTAGGTATTATTGAAGCGTTTCATAGTTGATAAAAAAGAATCATGGGATTTACACCTATATTAGCACAAACTCACTCACATTCACTAAATTTATGTAACGATTAATGATATTTTGCTATTTTTTAATACTACTGCCAATATTTCAAGTCAGTTTTAGCCATAGGTATGAATAAATAATGTAATGTAAATAAAATTATCCGAAGATATTCATAAAACATAGAAGGTGCGGAGAGGGTAAAAGGAAGTGTACCGACTGTACCTGTCGAAGTTAATGCACCGATATTATTACTTCTCCAAAAAAAATAAAACGTTACAATTTTGCGAGCGCATACAGTTTAAAACTAATAATTCATTAGAACCTGTACAACAGTTTCTGTCTTGCTCTATGTAGGCAAGAGAGGTTTTCAGGCTCAAAGCGCGCAGCGAGCTAGCAGCAAGTAACCTGATCCCACGACCGCTGTTGACAAGCTTTTAAGCCCTGAGATGAGACTCCTGCGGGGGGAAGAGGTGTCTTTGAGGTCGAGAGACTGGGACCTCCTCCTTTAAGATGTTTTGAATGTGGCTTCACTCTCCATTTCCATCGTCTTCAGAGGCCACAGAATCCACCCACTCAGCCCTTCTCCAACCCCTCCCCATATAGTACTCTCCCTCGAACGCAATATCATATTTCCCGCTCCCGCCGCCGTATTATTTCAAGGGCTGCGCTTTCCCGAAAGGAAAACATATATTTCAGGCGACCGCCCCAGTCTCCACACTCCTTGGGCCACATTACAATCCCTTCCTCCGCCCAAACCCCGCTTCTCGAGTCTCAAATATGAATTCTCCGTCGAATATGGGCCTTCTTCGTCCGCCTAATGGACTCGATCCACTTAGCCACAACACTGTCACGAAGACTCCGAGCCATCGCATAAATATGAATTGTTTACCTTTTTTTACCTCGAAAACAAGTAAGAAAGAAGGATAACGAGGTTCACCTTCAATAAAAAGACAAGAAAAATGATTTTAGAAACATTTAAAGACAGACCTTTACGAAGGTGACTCTACATTTATTTACATATACGTACTACCCCGCAAGCAGCCTCAATAGTCGTCTGACGTTAGGCGTCAGAACACTAGAGAATCACCTGTAGGTACATTTGCATTCGAACAAAATTGAAGTGCTCTTTGATAGATTAATTTGACTGCGGCCAAAAAGATCACGTTAAAGTCCTCTAAAGTATGGAACTCCTCCACCGTTCGAGGCACAACCGAATTCTGAAAAATAACTCTATTGATTTGTAGTTTTTGACGGATTTGGGATTATATTGCGATTCTAAGATGACGTTTTCCGTGTAACTCGGGAAGTTTTCTTTACTTAGAGGCATATGAGTTTTACTCCAAGGTCTCTAGTGAAGCAAACACCTACGGAAAATAAAGTCCACTTCTCTATTTACTATTTTGGTTCTTTTGAATTAGAACTGTTACGGAATGTGGGATATGAGCTTTGGAACCTTCCCCCAGCATCTCGCGATTACAGTATCAAACGCCACATATGAATCACGAGTACTCTAGTCTTTGCGTAATAATATCCTTTGAACACAGGTTTGGTGATTTGAAGTGTAAGTAAGCTTCTATGCACAGTCAAAGGGTTAAATTTCAAACTTGATACTGCCCTTGCAATTACCTTGGCATACTCTTATACAACCAGACTAGATGTTACATAGAAACATTATCGCCATGTGTCAGCGATAATTCCATTTTACTTCCATTTATATTGGCTACCAAATTATAATTTAAATTTTTTTATATATCTCTGCATTTACAGCCACCATCTGTTATGGCTATGACATTGAAAAAGGGTTAAATTATTATTTACAGCTAGTGGAGTTTCTATTGCACCAAAGGAGAGAACATTTTTGAAAATTAAACACCGTCTATGATTGGTTAACACACAAAAAAGGGTAAAAGTTAAAGAGATGAAAATTGAATAGGTTTTGTACCTGTTGTCCCACAAGGTAACTTTGAAGACATTTGGCAAGTATTGAAAAAGAATCAGTGTCGGTCAGCATCATTTTTTAAGAACTGAAATACATATCTACGTATACGATAACGTGTTAAATGTTCATTCTCTATTACTATTCCCGTTCTCGAATTCAAGTTCAAGTACTAACATTACAATTGCAAAAAATGTAATTGTTTATAGATATTAAGTCAAATGATTGTACCTATTTTGCGGCTTTAAATCAGTCAAAAACGGTTCATAACATCCTGTTATCTGACATCCCGAAAGTTGATGGGAGATTTTTGGCAGCAGAAGCTGATCATTTCTGAGTGATCTCATGTTTAATTCCCTTTGGATGTGTGTGGCGTGATATCAGACAGCGAAGTGGTAAATGTCGGGAAATGTGGCTTTTGGGATGATTGATGAGGGCCCTAAAGATAACACAAATGCAAACACTTTGATGGAGGTAAACGCGGAATACCTAAAGGCTAATTACTTACCTAAAGAAAATTTTAAAAAATCTTTCAGTTGCTTTACCGCCTTCGTTGCTCCGCAAAAACATGTGATATGCGTACATTTTAAACAATATGAGCGCAAATTAGGGAAAAAGAACATATGCCACAAGTTATTGAGACAAAAATTAACTTGCATTTAAGCTTAAAGTATCCTTTTTATGTCAAATGTATTTCTTTTTCAATAGCTTCTCGTTAATTTTGGCCTAATAGCGATTCATGGTGCGTAAAATTTGAATATGTAATGGATATACATCTCTGACAAGGAGGATAAGTAGTGCCACAAACTTTAAATGGATTTCGGAATGTTCTAAACGCAGTTGAATTATTTAAAAATTATTCTGTGTAATTATTATTTTGGTAAAGTACCCAAATAATATCCAGTAAATATAAACTAACATAATATATTCACCATACATAGATGCATCCTTCATTTTAGAACCGGGAAGAAACCGCAAATTCCACTCACCTGCAAATAAATGAGAAAATATACTTTAGAAAAATTAGTCGGTATTTAGCATGTCTTGCAAGGAAAAAGAGTGATAAACAATTCTTACGAACATAGTTTTACGTATTTTTAGGCAACAATTAAATATAGACGTATAAAAATGCAATCACAGCAGCTAATTTATCATATCCTTATCCATCACTTTGGAATGAATGGGAACCATACCAAAGTTATGTGACAGTTAAAAAAACAAGGAAGAAATTGTATTCCAGCTTTAGAGCTTTCTTTATCTTAGCTAGCAGAATTATTTTTTTGGAAGCCATGTATAATGCAAGAAAACAATATTTCCATAATTGATATATATTCTGCAGAAACAAAAAAATAATATTTCCAACAATTAGGATAGGACTGAAGTGTTAACCACTTGTTGCCTGTCGTTACTAGCTAAGTAAAATTCTCACTTCATGTTTATCTCATGCAGTTTTTCCCTGGCTATTTAACTTCCAGTTGATCTTTTAATAGAGTATAAAGAAAAGAATAGTACCTAGAAGCACATTGGTAGCAGATTTAAAATAGATTAAATTAAAACATACAAGATCCTTCAGTGATTCTATGCTAAGGTGCTCATAGTAAACACCACGAAGTACGATTCCTCTTTGTATTTATTGATGCCTACTATTTTAAATGATTAGTGAATTGTCAAAACAATAGGCACGATAATGGTTGAAACGCAATTTGTGCAAAGGCACTTTTTTGTGTTTACTATGCGAAAGACTACGTTCGGCGAAGTAATGCCAGAAACAGTACATTTAATTCTATGTTTAGCCACTGAGGATAGATCAAATCCCGGACTAAGCCACACACCTGAACAATGCATTCAACTGACTCAGGGTGGTGGACAGTTTCCTTTCCCATGGCTAACTGGTATTTCAGGAATATCGTTGAGATGCTTAAGGAGGTAGGCTCTAGAAATTATTTTATTTACCAAGTTCATGTATTTTTCAAAATAGGCTCTTCCAATGGACTCGCTTCTCGAAATTCTTTGAACGTCGATTATGATAAAATCTGAATTATAAAAAGACCTGTATTTTTGTTTATCTATCTTTTCCTAATTTTTTAAGATTCTCCCGGCGGATAAACTAACGACTTTTGCCCTTTTGCGAGTAATTTTATGGCTTAAAAACCTCATGTCAACTATGTGTCCACTTCTCAGCTACTCATCAGTGTCGCGCATGCGTAGTTCATTGTTATTACGAGCGATTCCTTATCATACGGTAAGATTCTTCCAAATTGCGTGATATAACCGAAACTCTAATGACGTTACCAACGCAGGAAAATTGGCTGACAACTCTCGTTTTCATTTTAAATTCATATTTCTGTGAGAACAACTGAATTAGATATTTTTCTCCACCTAATTTATGTTGCATTTCCAACCACCGAATTCTTTTCGAAAAATACGATTTCGGATCTAAGTTAACGACTCCATTTTACCTCATAGCCACGAAATGCAGACTTACCGTTCTATATGTGACAATTGCATTTTAAAATTTTAAACCAGTCGCCAGGGAGATACCTGCCCAAGCATATAAAAAATGTTGACCAATGCAATTATTTATCAGTTTATTTGAGAAAACTTATATAATGTGAGTGACACCTTAAGAATATAATTTGGAACCGTCACCGGACGACTCATGGAGTTATTTGCAAATTAATGAAACGATTGAAGTTAAACACTACTAAATCCGTGAAAATGGCGCCTTGGACAAGTCATGTATCTGAAAATAGCTTAGAGTGAAAATATATTGACTGATTTATCCACATTCCTGTTTTCAACAGGCTAACGTTTCCTTGGCTTAATTATGGATTTAACGGATTTTTAAACCTCATTTAGAAGTTTAGAATAAGAAATAGAATAGAAAAAATAAGTGGAGACGATATACCTCGAGCGAGTAATCGACATGGAAAAGTCGAAACTAATGCCATGTAATAATCGAAGCTAATGTAATAATCAAAAATAAGTAAAATTAATGGGTGAATAGCGAAATTTGAAACTGAAATTGAACTTTCGTCAGAAGCCGTTGATTAAAAAATTAAAATGATACCTCATTTATCGCTGTGGGTGTAGTATTAACGGAACATATACGTAACGGCAGAAAAAGACCTTTCCGTAATAATAAATATATTAGCTAAAAATATACTTTTACTTTCCTGGAATAATGTTAAAATAAATTTATTTATCTAAAACATCTTATAAATGGTATAAAAAATATGTTAACCGGTTCGATAAAGTTGAAGAAAACTTATTTGGAGCGAAGAGTATGCGACGAAAGCGCCGTCTGCGGGACTGGTACGTTCGAAATATGGACTTCCTCTCATCTACTGACCACTAAAAAATCCGCACTCCTCTGGATATTATTCTCCTTACCGCCCTTACTTCGTACGAATGGACAGCTATCATTTCAACAGCCCTCAATCATCCAATCCCGAGGCAGCTCATCCAAGACAATATTTTCTCCCTCTCAGTAGTTCCGTTTTCAGGGCTCTTTGGAGCTCTCCATCCCTACCCATTTTTTTCCCAAAATATATCTCCCGCAGCCTTGCTCTGGCGTCAATTCACATTTATCTTTCCTCCAATTCCTCGACATTTCTCTATTCTCCTCAGTTTTCTTCCCACCTTGGACCCACTTTTCATGAGCCTCTTGCTAAGGGCCCCGACTACCAAGATAAGATTTATAAGCATGAATGACAATATAACAGTAAAAGCTAGAGGTTCATCGCGTTTTATCTAATCAATAATAAAGTATTATCCTATCCCAAAATGTATTTCTATTTCCAGAAATTTACACTCACTATATCAATCTGGTAATCAAGGAAGATTCGGGATTGTATGCGCATTCTTTGCTGGAAACACGATCGATTTGTTAGTGGTCGAGGTAATTTTAAAGTGGAAGGCACCAATAAAATGTCATCAAAGCGAACAGCTTGTTATAATGGCATTAACAGTAAATATTCAATTACTTCTAATATAGATTCCTGAATGGCCATCAGTCGACGACATAGTACAATCCATATTTTAAATGATAGACAAATAAATAAATTAGTCAATGGAACTATTAACATAGTAAGAATATGAAGACATAAAAGGGTCCATATTCACGTTTCAATTCCTTGAAAACTTAATTTATTGTTAATAACTTTCATTTATGTCATTGGAGAAATATTTTAATCGAATTTTCATTCGTTTTCGAATGATGGATTAACATAAACCGTTTGCCTATTTAATATTAATGTTAATCAAACAACGGCCTTACGAAACGTAAAATTTGCGCATTATTTGCTGACACGATGGTTTTAGATTACTTTGCCTATTCTCTGCTCCCTTTTACCTGTAGCAGGCCTAAATAATTGGCTTTCAAGTTCAAGATTTTGTGGACAATCAACATGAAGATACTGAAATTAGGTGTTTACTGCGAAGTACCAATGGTTAAACTACGTCAGTTTAGCAATTCATTCCGTGAGAACCATTCTCAGACGTCGGAGGCTGTAGCCATAAATTGCGGAGATTTAAACTGAGATTAAGGAGATTGCTAGTGAGACTTCCGTGCTCAAGTGCAATTTGCCAACGATTTAAAATGCGGGCCTTATTGCTATTATTAAATGAGAGAGTTTGGAATACTGCGCGAACTCTAATTAAGACGAATATTTAAATGAGTTAACTTAGTACTTCAACTCAACAATACAATCGTCTGAACAATCAACAATATGGATAAAATGCATAAAACTTCAAAACTATTTTCTCTTTGACGGCTGGATAGCAAATGATATAATCAAAAATAAACTTTGTTATATTAACGTATTATATTATATTAACCACACAGTATTAAACGAAAAACTAATGGTTTCGACCTTTTCAGAGCATTAAAAAACGTAACCTGTTTTCTTCTGGTTCTTTCACCTCTTGATAGCGACCTGAAGAGGTTAAAACCGGTAGATTTTTTAAAGAAGCACTGTGTGGGATATAACAGCGTTTATATTTTATTCTATCATGTCAACATTTCACGAAATAAACTCTCGAGCTATTGATTTATATACCATAATTTCAGAAAAAAACAGTAGTGAATGTGACAATCCTTATAAGTGAAGGGCAACAAAAGGTACTGCATCAACTCTGACGGTCCTTAGGAGAACGTTGGGCCATTCACAAGAAATAACAAGGAAAACAGGGCGAAGTAATAGGGTTCCCATCCATCCTACGTCACTCGTCCCGCACAGGAGTCTAAACTTGCTTCGATACGAAGCGAACCCCACTGGAAAAGAGCGGCCTCCCATTTTCCCGTCGACGCCGTGCATGTCTCGGGTCTCCGACAGAGGAGAATGCATAAAAAGAGAAATCCCATTCCGCAACCTGTTATACTCTATCGTACACACGTAAGCTCTTTACGGCTTAAGCCGGTTCCCTCCCGCGAGGTTAATAAGAGTACTGGGCTGCCGTCGTCAGCCCCCTGCCAAGGAAAATGCGAGAAGCATACACACGACTACTTCAAGAAGATGAGAAAAACGAAGGGGAGAATGTTTACTCACATTCCCACGACCAAGGTACTTCATTATTCGAGAGAAAAATGTCAGCCTCAAGCAAGTAGCATGAATAATAAACACAGTCACAATTGAGAAACGTGGAAACACTATACCGACAATTACTTGAAATCGTGCCCCAAAAGAAGTTTCCCGAGAGTGAACATTTTTATTTTCCACGATGGTAAGTATATGCATGGCGTCTATGGAACTGAAATAAGCTAAACCCTTCAATCACAACAGATCTTTGCCAATAGTTTGATTACAAGGCCCTCTCATCGCGATGAGGTTGATAGATAATCGATCACATACGTTATTAATTACAGTTTATCGACGAAAATACCAAGGCAATTTGTAAATGTGTCATTCCTGAATATTTGATGCTACTGATTAGAATAATAGAATAGTAGATATAGATTGATAAAATTAAATTTAGAACCGCTTCAAAACGCATCACGGCCAAAATCTTCCTTCGTCGGCAAACCAAAGGAATACTTGTGAGCACTACTGCCATTTCCTCAGAAGATATTTCAAGAAATATAATTATCCCTCTAAACCAACAAAAAGCATTGAAATAGAGGAGGGAAAAGGCAATTGGAATGAAAATCAGAAGGAATAGTCATTTATTGAAGGCCAAATCTGATGATAGTGATAAGATGGTGTGACACCTTTGAGTTTCAAGCTATTATAATTGAAAGAGAAAAGTCTATATTTTTTAATAGTATTTCATGAAAAATATACACACATAATGGATCATGTTCCACAAAAAGAACATATTTCTCCCTAAGCCTCTCATCCACTGCAGGTTATGAGTGCACAATCCACGCGCTACAGAATCAGGCGATGCCATGAAGTTGAAACCTTTACAATTCTACAATTATAAAAATATAATGATAAAGAACTTCCCCGTACTGTAGAGGAAAGAAAATCTCGGAATGAAGACATTTCCGAGGACAAAACTATGCACCTAGCATGGAACGAAGACATCTTCCAGTAAACCTCGGCGTTTTAATATTCTAAGAAAATTGATTATTTTCGCGAGTTTACATCGAGGAACCTCGAAGGCATTGCTTAATAAATATACCTACTGAAACTTTAAATATTCCGAAAACTATATTTGATAAACCAGGACAGTTACAAAAAAACTAGACATGCTCAAGAGCGAATACCACAAAGAAACCTAGCCTTCATATTCACCTTTGACCTCCATGCTCTACAACTGTCTTTCCCATCGCGATTGATTTTGATGATTTTTGATGACTTTCCCTATGATTGACACGCGAGTGCTGACATCGGTTGTGGTTTACTGAATGAAGGTGAATGGAATCCATTAAGTTACAGTTCTTTTATTTGGCTATCGAAGAACTGTGTGTAGAGGATATTATTCTTTAAAATAATAGGGGATGATTTAACAAAAATGGACTCTCACTTAACAACTTTTACTACATAATAATGGAAATTTCAAGTAATTTTTCTCGATCCCCTTTTAAATTATATTAAAATTTATAACTGGCCCCCGAAGTAAATGCTGGAGATAAAAGCTTTTTGGGCTTCAATTTGAATAACAGTAGGTATATAATAAATGAAAAAATTACATCAAGCCAAGTCCTATCGCGGATCAGGGGATTAACGCCTTTAGAGAAAATATTATGCATAATTTACTTCACAGAAAAAGTTTAGGCATTGTTCCATTACTATTATTATCCCTAAATCCCTTCACTACCTGCAAAAATACACTCTAGGAAACACTTCTTTGCTGTATGTTTCCAGCATATGCAGCGGTAAAATTTCAAAACAACCAATTGAGAATCCGGATTAGTTCCGCAAAGCAAGAGTTAAATTACAGAGCCCCGTATTGTTTTCGCTGCGCAGTAGGAATAAAATGTTCTCAGAAAAGTAAGCCAACCTAGACTTTTTTTAAACCTTTGATGAGACATTCCACGGCGTAACCCAACCCGACGGCTGATGCGAGGGGAGCCTCCTGGAACTCCGCCTTTCCTTTTAGCTCACGGCGCAACTTCCTCTCCTGCTCGCCCGCCACTTCCTTCCCGTCACCGGTGACCCTCGCTGCTCCTACCCCACTCACCACCTCCCGAAGGCAGCTGACTCGGAGGCAAGTCACGCCAGGAAGTTTATTTTTGCCAACTTCTCCAATCGCATGGAGCCCGGCAGGAGGAAGTACGCGGCTTGCTCAGTATGTTCCTCATTGGCAAGAGGGATTACCGATAACCAGGAAAATAAAATTTGATCCACTAATAACGCCCGAGGATAATTAATTCACTGAGTGGCTAAGTTTTCTTTGTTTCGGAAATTACTGATAATTACTCGAAGTTATTTCACGCAATGCAATCAGGCTCTACCCAGTTCATCAAATCCAAAAGGAAATTGCCCGGCTATAAGTCAAGTAATTAATAAATGAACACCAAATAGGATGGGGCATGGAAAATGAGGAAAATTTCAACTGCACGGTGAAACTAAGAGACAAAAGAGACCAGAATAACTTGTTCGCTGAAGGTCAAGGACATCCTAATAGCCATGACTGGGAGTGCGTCAAGGCAAGTAGGGGCAGTGTCAGAAGAGAAAAACTTGAATGATGGGATGACGAAAGATTTAAAACAGAAAAGTATGTAAAAAAATTTTATCTGTTGATATAAATGTCAACTATTTTCTATTCTCGGTTGTCCAACTATTGGTAAAGAATTCTAGGTTCGAAAGATGATTTCTGATTTACCAATCATCGAATACGAAGGGCATTAAGACGAATTTAGAGCTAAAATATGAAACCACTGCAGACTTTAAAAAATATTTTAAACATTGGAATATGTACGCCAATATAATGAGTTTTACAAAAGTTATTCACATTTTCCTTAAATGTGTATCCTGAAATGGAGGAAAGTTGATGATTAAACGCGGTTAAAAAATCGATAGGAAGGGGAAGAACGGGTAAGGGGCAAATAGAAAGAAGGGAAAGAAAGAGAACATTGTTCATCGTTGTCATGAAGGAAATAAATATTTCTATCTTGGGGATCGGGTTGGTGTGGTGGTTAGGGTTTTGGTTTACCACCCCGTGGACTCGGGCTCAAATCCCGATGAGGGCAGAAAATTTTCAAAGACTGCCCGATCCCTGCTTGAATTTTGTTCGGGGACATTTCGAGCGCAACACTCCGTCCGTCGGATGGGACGTAAAAATTTGGTCCCCTAGGTGCCTTTCATTAAGAGCAGGCTAATACCGACGCCGAATTTCTCTCCATTCTTCCTCCCGTACCCTTCTTTCATGGCGCAAATGATCTTAGTTGCCGGTTGCCACATCCAAATTCCATACCATACGCATTTACCACTTGCTAAAGATCCGCATCCCCATAAGGGAGAGGATATAAATAAGGGACGACCCAAAGTGGCTGGATAAATGTTCAATGTGAACTTCTTTAAATCATAAGTTCATCTTAAATAATTATATCAATAAGATGGCAGTGAGTTTGAGTCCTCGCCTGCCGAACTGAAGGTCTTGGGCTCGAGTCCCGCCTGGGTAGGTCACTTTATGTAGCCCACAAACACCCATTCAACTCTCTAGGACACGATTGTGTGAGATATTCCATTATTACTGACTGCTTAAATCCCCTGTAAGGCCTTAAATGTCCTATATTTGGGGAGATGAACTTAAAATAGAAATTAAAAAATATTTAATAGGGGAAAATAAACCCCAGTTTATAAATTAGATATTTTCAAGAAACAAATTCGGCACAAAAGGAATCATCAACATTGAAGGCATGATGCAGATATCTAGTAAATATTTTGTGGTTGCGAAGGGGCCTCCAAAACCATCCGGAGGCAATCCCATGGGTTTGAGGCGACAAGGGGGGCGTGGCCACTTCGGAAGAAAGTAAGTGAGGGCGGGGGGGGGTGGGTTTTTAGGGGAAAGAGAGTGTGTTTGGTGGACGGGAGCCAAGGGATCGATTAGCGAGTGGATGGAAGGGGGTGGGCGGAGGAAACGGGAGTTTTTACCCGTTGGCGGATTGGGGGTCGGGTGAGAGACGGAAAAGTGTGAGGGGTTCCAGTCCGCACGCTTTCGCTCAAGATTCGCCCACATACGTACGTGCAGCACTTGAAGCGAAGAATGGCAGAGGAGTGATTAGAAATGATGCGGATAAAAAGAAGCAGCTGGGAGAAGAGAAAACTCCTTCACTTCGACCGGACTTTGTATGCGGGTTGCGGATCATCACTTCTTCCGCAAACAGCCAGGGTTCACCCAAATGAGGGAACGTCGCATGTTTACAACTTCTTCTATTCAACCAACATTACCCCCATGGATATAAATGAAGATCGATATCTTCATAAGACTTTTATCCAAACCCTATTACTTACCTTTGATCCTTGCGTAGCATTATTAGCTGTAATTCGGTAAAATTAGCCATAAATGGCATAAAAATGTGGTCCACTCAGTCTTGAGTTATTGTTTTCAGGAATTTAATGCTAAGAAATTTTCTCCTAATATACAAAATCATATCAAATTGACTAGCTTACTAAGTGGTAACGAATTGAAAAGAAGGAATCAAATCCCGTATAATTAATTATATACATAAAGGAAATGTCTGAAAATTGCCATTTAAAACATTCAATCCATGTATGATGTATGTATGATTTTACACTTTCCCGGCGATCAGAATAAATAAACTTTTCTCGGTTTCCGCTCGGGTAAGAAATTCTATGGCGCTCTTAAAATTTCTTACCCACGCGGAAACCCGATAAAAGTTTGTTAATTCAATCCATGTTTTTGAAAATTGCCTGCAGAGCTACAACTTTCGATTGTTATTTATTCGTGTAATCATTACCTTAGGCAATTTATTCGTGTAATAAGTATATTTTTCCCCAATTCATACATCAGCAGAAGAATTTTAAACAAGTCATTCATAGGCGATAATATTTCCAAAACAATCCGCTAACCTTTCTGAGATAATCGAGAGAGGGACCCTCAAGGTAATTAAAGACACCATGTTTACCGTAAGTTTCGCAAATATCGTCTCAAAAATTGTACACCCAAAACAAATGGCATTATAAATGACTTTACTAATGTACGAAGTCTAAACCTTTAATTTTGATAATATCTCCCACCCCCCCAGGCGATACAAAACCTTCATAACATCAAACTGCCTCTTATGCCTGTTATGGGCGAGGGAAAAGTTGGATTAAGCATTACTGATATAAAAACAAAGTACTATATGACAGGCCAAGAAACTCATCACTTTCTCATGCCATTCCTTCTGCGGCTTCTTTTACTCAGGGAAACGAGACCCACTCTCCCTCCCAAAGATGACGACTTAACTGCAAGGATAGGGGAAATGATGAATTATGAAAAAATATATAAAAAAAACTCAAACGACAGGACATAAAAGACTTAATTCTCCGCTAAATTGGTACAATTTTATCCCGGCAACGAAATGGCTGGCAGTCGGTCGCGGGAATAATAAACCCTTCCATTCCCATTAATAATCTGCCATCTCTTTTGGTCATCAACCATGTCAGACATGCGATGGGAGGACACACGGAAGGAACTGACAATGGCGATCCTTTGATTCGGGTCGCGTCAGAGTTGGCTTCAATCAAAGTAGAAATGAAAGTCAAAGCATATAATTTAATATTTACTTGGATTTAAAAATCTGTTCCTTCCCTAGCAGTGCCTTGATTTTAAGTCGATTTCACTGCTTAAATCTCTTCTAAAAAATGATAAATAGCGAAAAATTGAAAAAATATTCTGAGAAACTCGATTTCTCTCTGGAAAAACTCTCATTTAACCTTTTATTTTGACATTGATAAAATATTAGTTCTCGGAAACCTCACTTTTTAGTAGAAAGTGAAATTTAAAAATTAATTAATAATTTTTAATTAATATGGTTTAAAATTCGATGTGAGAAAATAGATATAATGAAGCTTCCGGCAGCACTTTTGAAAACTGACCAAATTTCTTCGTTACAGAGGAGTTTAGCATTGGCCAATAGAATGAAGGGCAATCGTTGTTGATCAGAAATATATAATGGCTATTGATATAACATCCTTTTGTCAGATCTCAACAGATCATCGTAACCAAAAATTTATGCATAAATAAATGAAAAATTAAATTTCTGCACCCGCGGCATTGCTATTATTTTAAGAGAGGGAACTAGAACTATATTTGAGTAAATGAACGACAGTAAATTTGTGTAGGACACTTAACTATCTCCATGCATAAATTGTGGACGGTGAGAAGATAAGAGTGGCAAGTGTAGTGAAATATCTGGAAGTTACGATAGCTTCAAACCTATCGTGGGGCAAACATGAGTAGTATTTGTGGTTTATCCATGAAGTAGCTATCATTCATCCATGGGGTTCTGGAAAAGTTTCGGATGAAAAATTCATCGAAATCGATGGACAACACCTTGTATACGCGGCTGAAATATGGAACCCGAAGCAGGAATAGTTAATCAGTGAACTTCATAAAATTCCTAGGATATGTGCGAGATCTATCAAACACTTCTTCACATCAAGCACGTAAGCTTCGAGAGACTCGGAGCTTACGTGCTTGGCTGTAATCACTTGAGCTATAAAGAACCATTATCTTTCAGACTTTTTTTTCATCCGAACAGTAAGGATTCTTAAGCATGCTTTGTGGAACTTTTTAGCCATATATGTCAAGTTTCCATCTATTTTTCTTTTCTTTTACTTTTAACCGTCAGGTTTCCTAATACTAGGGACGGAAGAACATTGTTACTTGAGGGGTTCGTTACAGTTACTCGAAGTTCTACAAGACCTCTCAGTGATAATGTATCCGTCTGTTATGCGTCGACTAGCGGCTTTTGGATATTCATCAACTACTTGAAAGCATTGTTTGCTGCCCTGTTGAAATAAAAACTTTCATTAGAGAGCCACCGCTAAGATAACCATCTTTTCAATTATTATTTGAGTTACGGAAGACCATCGCATCCCCCAGCCTCACCCCTTAATCCACTACCACCTAGCTTGGTATTTTGGGTTTGTTGAGGCAAACCTATTTTACGCAGACTTACATCTTTTATTCGGCCCTCATTTATTGCATTTAGATACATAAAAAATAAAACACAGAGTACAATAAAAAGAAGAGTTTATCCAGCACTACATATCAGAAATATTATTTAACACAACAGTTACACTCGAAATTAAAACTTTCAGTTGAAATAAGCGACAAAGGGAACAAAAAATGGCCACGTATCGAAAAGAATGCACTGTTAAGGATTTTTGCTAAAATTTCTTCAATAATGGTTTCATTCCATCAAAACACGATGATAAATAAAGAAAGTAGATGCTACTATCATTATCAATGAGAAAAAATGCTAAGAAATACCAATTTTGAAAGATAACAACAAAATGTAACGCAGCGCCGCTGCGGCGCCGTAAATCCAACGACGTAACAAAATTTGTTAATAAGCCATATGAGGGTTAATCCGCACCACCTAAGACCCATGCCACACGCCTGTTGAGGTGGTCTGCTGGGTAATAATACATAGATGTTCATGATACCACTCATTTCTGTTCATACCACATACCCTTACGGTTTCATCCCGTTAGGAGGTTGTGCGTTGGAAAGCGGGTGGTGGTATAGTGGTGATTCTTTTCCTTCCTTGGGGTTTTTACCGGCGGGGCCCCATTAGCTATCCCAGATGGTACATTAGTCTGAGGCGCCAATTTGCGTCATTAAGAAAAGGGGTGGTTGGGCATTTCCGCATGCCGTCTGCGGAACGGGGTCAATTAGCTCAATCAAGAGCGTCAGACGCGATCTTCCATATTTCCCGCCTCTCTCGCATGCAAGGTGAAAAACAACTTAAACACAGCGCAGGGGAGAATTCGCGAGACGTCCTCAGTAACGGAGAAAATGAATGTGCTGGGAATTTCATAGCGGTAGTGCTAATAGCTCCTCCTAGTGCACATTCCCACAGACATAGAAGACGTCTGGGATGCAGGTGATGAATGAAGGCATTGAGATGTATGATAATTGATGAAGATCCCCATTTTATACCTTGAGACTCACCAAATCGATTTAAACCCGCCTTGAATGGGTTACACACTAAAATGATAAATGGAATTTTATATACTGTGATCTTTCCATTTGGAATTTTTCTCCACGGAAATATATTACAGAACACCATAATAGACAAATTATTTTAAACGTTGAAAAAACTACAAGGAAAATGATGGAATTTTGTCTAATTAGGTCAACTCTGTCACTAAAAGAACATTTTCCATGTCCCTAAAGTCTTTGTTGCAGTATCACTATGGTAATATGGTAATGTAGGTGTAAACTTGCTTTTTCTTCCCCTTCTGACAATATCGTTTAAATCAATTACTAATCTTAACCACAGTAGCAATTTATTAACATTTAATGCTTTATTTTGGCTATCTTCCACACATTCATTTGAGCAATCGTGTTGTCAGATTCGTAGGGAGAGAAACGCAGATTTATGTTGCCAGAAAATTATTACTGACAAAATAACAAATACCTCGTCATTTATGCGCCTATTTTCTCCGATTAGCCGCTGCAGAATTTAATTTTAAGTTCGGTTCCATCCCGTCAATAAGCCAAGACAGTTTCATTTTGATTTTCGCGAGGAAAAAAGAAATTTTTCTAATTTTAAGAGAAAGCTTCTCTCACAAATTGATCGAAAATATCTCCTTCTAAATTTGTAAAAATTTGTTTTACATGCTCAAACTATTTGGCTATTTTCTATGTTTGCCTTAAACGGTTGCTTAAAAAAGGTTTTACATGAATTTACCCGTGATTATTATGTTAGAGAAGTTCTTTATAAAGAGAACAATTATGGCATTTGCGCGTCAACACTAAAAACGGCTAATTCAAATTCCTGTTTTAAGCATAAAGTTACATGACCTTGTCCTAATTGTGTAGTTGAAAAATGATATTTTTGTAGCTACAAGAAATACCATGCAAAAAATTAGCTTAAAAACAGGTAAATAGAAATTAACTCATTAGTACAAGACATTGCTTTTGCGACTTTTATTTATCCTATATTTTTCATGGAAAAAGTATACTTGTATCAATTTGTGATAGAGGTTTACAGTTATACGTTGTTTCGCCGTGCTATGACATTGGCGAATTCAAATTCTTCCCTGTGCTGCGAAAGATAGAATTATTAAAAACCAAAACTTGCTGCTCCCTATAGCACAATGTTCACCGAAAAATTAATTGGATTATTTTCATGAGAAGATCGTTACGAATACAAAGAAAACATTAAATATAATATATGACTTATTCATAAAAAATATGCTCATCGGAAGCTAATTTAGACAGTCATTGGATAAAATCACCTTCGGTACGTGCTTAATGGCTAATAGGGAAATAACTCCAGGTGTTTAATCCAGTGTATATTAATTAATGGAAATTGGCGATTCAGGCAAATGTCATCACCCGAAAAACTCTCCATGAAAATGTGATTGCCAATAAATTCAAATACTTCACTTTCCCAGCCGACTAATGATAGTAATGGCATATTGACTAAAACCGCGTTTTTTTAAGCGATTACCAACGTATATAATTTTCCATGAGAGCCGCTAATAATGAATCTCATTAATGAAACTAATTTATGGCCGATAAAGTATTCTGACGATTCATTTTCATTTATTCAATGTGAATCACATTAAAACCATTCCATTTTTCCGCAATTTTCCAAAAATCCGTGATAAAGGCTACAAATACTGTTAAACATGAGTTTGGAAAATTATAATTTATGTGGCTGTGATTGCAGCTTGGAAAAACGCATGAATTTTTTCTCTGTATTGTTTCTATCTATGCATTCTAAGTTTATTCTTATAAATGGGTAGCTATTCAGAACTGGTAAAATTTAAGTCACATTGCCAATATCAAATAATGAAATCTGAGTGATCTACTTTCATGGGTTACCTTCTCAGGGTTATTTTATATTTAATACTACCTTTTTCTCAAATTAATTCCTGCATTAGTAATACAGTTTTGTCCATGAAGAGAAACTGTATAATTTTGATTGAATGAAAATTTTTCACCTTCGTCTTATATACATATACTGCATGTTTTTTGAAACGTTTTAAATTGACAAATTAGGTATTTGCTGTTGCCTAAAAACTGAAGGTATGTGTACAAAAATATTTTTTTCTATTTATGAATGCTTTCTTTTGGTAATGCTTTCAAGTTCAAAGCATAATGCGCAAATTGTAAGTTGAAAAAGAACTGAATAGGCCCGATTGACTTATCTAATCAATTTAGGCCAATATTTATAATCTACGATAAAATAAATACGAAAGGAAATAGAAATGTAAAACTTTGCTCACAACATATTGTTTTGGTTTAACCTGGTCAATTCCATGTCAAATCGTAATTCGCTTTCGCATCAAAACCGTAAACCCATCCTATTTCCAAATCGGCCACAATGGATGCAAAAATATATCGCGTGAATAAATTTATTACCACTGAGTTATCATTAGAAAAAAGGTCTTACTACTGATAGATGTCAACGGAAAACTGAATTAAGGTAACACCAAATGAACTTTCTAATATCGATGTTGTAACGAACTTAATGCTCTTCTTACGGCCTCAAATTAGCGTAGAGTAACGACGAGTTGTGTTTTTTTTTAATAACGCGGTATGACTCTTTAAATTCATTATTTCAAAAAGTAGGAGAAATTATTTGCATTACTAGAAAATATTAAAATAATACAAGAGATATGGGTTCATAACTACGATTACGGTCATTCCAGGATGGAATTCTCAAATTTTACTCACTTCGGGGCACAGCACCTAGCAACTGTCTGATTTCCGTAACTACCAGCATAATTTTCAGTGGTTGAAGCAGTTACACGTGTCAGACAAAATTTTTATCTCCTTTGCTGTGGCAGAAAAGGCAAATTTTGGAGAAAAACATCCGAACTTGTTTCGGATGCCGTTATTGCAATGAGGGTTCCCTAAGCTCGTGGGCAAACGCGGTCGAGCAAATAGGGAAATGGAGGAGAAGATTGTGGGTAATATGCTTGCTAAGTGCTTTTAGCCGGGTGCACTAATTGTCCAACCAATTTCGCTTCTGTCACTTCTCTCCTTCTAAAACAGCTTCACTTGCAGGCAATAACATTGGAAAATAGGCCATGACCATTGAGTGGGGATGCGCACACTTATTCGATGCATCGCTGACTGTATCTCCTCAAGCAATTACTACAGCAAATGCAAATATATATGACGATACAGAGTGCAACCGAGTCCGTGCAACCGGAGAGCCTTCGCGGAATTACCACGCGGAGAGGAAATGAGTTTGATTCCATATAGACACCCAGACACATACGCGGACCATCTGTGACAGACGTGATGAATGCCGCAAACACCTTGCTTGCAAATGTCGTGACAATGAGCTCGGATAACGCGTCGAGCTCTGTTCTGCAGCCCAAGCGTGGGAAGAGATAGTTTGTGCATCCAATATCCGAAGAAGGTGCCTTAACACCATTTGACCTCCTTTTCCTAAATTATGCAAACAGCTTGCGAGCGATATTGCACGCCCACGTATTCTGGAATGAATTCACAGGTTTGCACGGAAAACACCAGTTTTGCTGACTACGAGCACGAACTATTCTCATGCACTGAGAAATATCTGCCGAAGCACTCCCGTGAATCGGAGAAGAAAATCTGTGCACTACGGAACATTTTTTTTATTTTTGTGAACGGTTGAATAAGTAAAACTGACCTCACAACAATTTTAGCTATTCAATGGGAGAATTATGTCAACCTAACCAAAATAGCAAACATAAATACAACGCTCGAGGTGGCTTCGAATTAGACAAGAGCTGGAAAATTAAAACAATAAAAGTTAATACTGCAACAATATAATGTAAGTCTATTAAATACATTTCTCCCAAAATTCATAGCACTTCATTAAGGATTTGCTAAGCCAAATAAATGTGAAAAGAACTTCTAATACATACACAATATCTCTATTATAAACCATGACTCAGATAGACACATTATGGAAAATCTCTTAATCTTTTGTTTGGGAAACGCATAGGCAAGGATGCCAATTTGAAAAAAAATCCTAAGGCTTAACGATTTATGCTTCTTTTTAGAATAAGCATTTGAGCTTAAGAGTCTGAGTATCTCATTTCCACATACATCTTTTTAAACCCTCAATAAATGAGGGTATAGGAACTAGAGCAGAAGTACAGTTTCAAATTTAACGAGCGACGGTCCGACACCAAGTTGATGTATGTACGTGATGTAACTACTGCATGGCAGTGGTTACATCCTATCCCATCCCATCCGTCAGCACAACAAAAGAGTAAGTGAGACTTTTTAATGAGCAGAGAGATACCAAAGCGATTGACCCGCTTGCATTTAGGTCACCAGGAGACGAGTTCGAAGTTCGGAATGCAGCGACCAAAATGGCCGTGATCCCTATTAGGATTCGGAAAAGCAGTGTGCCACTTCACAGAAATTAACTCTGTGATTCCGAAGCCGATTAGGATTCAAAATTCAACGCGCACGGAGTTTCGGGGTGCGCCGCGTGATTCTTACTTTTTTTATTCTGGATCCCTCTTCAGTACCAACCGGCGAGATTACGCACGTCCCGATGATATGAGCGCCGCGGTGTTCGCCGCGCAAACTAGAGGAGTGGGGGGGAATCACAGCCCCGCAACGCCCTTGTCAGGATTAATGACGATGGAAACATCCCTAAACCTCCCCACTTCTCTCACCTGCTGTTCCCTCAGCCACAAAATCCAAAACAACCACTCATACTCCCACTGCATAATCCCATATGAAGGCCAGCAGTACTGCGCAACCCCGATTGAAGCATTGCACTGCTCGCGAAATTTCGAAGCAAACATTTCAGATCAGTTTCCGGGTTCGAATTACAGCGGAACAAATATAAATATAAGGATATTATTATGAGCATTGTCGTTGATGCAAATTAATGACTAAGAACAATGGTAGAGACGTAAGGCTATGGTTATGAGTAGAGCGCGGAAAAAAAGTCTTTCGACTTTTTGTAGAAGTGGGACTTTTGTGCTTTTCAATAAAAATCTTCACCAATCTCATCAAATAAAACCGATTTTAATGACTCTCTTAGAGACTTTTTGGGACTTTTTTGCTGTGGCGGGACTTTTTCGATCAAAAGCGACTTTTTTGGGACTTTTTATAGAAGGTACCTTGTTAAGTTAATATTTGTTTGTTGGGATCACACTTGTACATTTTTGTGTCGGACAGATCTTGTTTTTTATGCGGTGCATACTACACGGATCAGATATTTATCGTAAAATGTAAGCTGCTAACAATTTCTTATGTGAAATTTTATTAATAGCTCCAGAAACTTCAATGCATTCTTTCGATTACTCCACCATTCATGAAGTAAACCCATGCAGTGCTTCAACTCGAAGGTGGTTTGGATATGTGAGGGTAGAGCTCACCACGTACTTATCCAATTGCATGTTAAATTCACATATTGTTTCTTTCCCTGGGCCACCTCACCCTTTTTTTTGCTAAGGGTGCCCAAAGACTTCACAAAGGGACATTATGAACCAACTTATTTGAACCCGGGTGGTCTGCTGACAAGAGGACAGCGCTACACTGTATGCTAGCACTCTGCTTTTTTGCGGCAGATTAGTGGGAAAATGATACAAGTATATTAAAGGTTATCTAGAATTTCCGACGAAGTGAATTTCTCACGTTGAGAGTAGATGGTTACGAAATGAGCGTACAATGTAGAGAGGCAAACAATGCGCTCTTGGCACTCGGTTGAAGAGGAAAAATGAAGGCTCAACAAGGACTTGTGAACATATACACATTGTATGAACACAAATCTATATATTCGAGTAAGCCGCGTAAAGTTTCAGTCATTTGCTGAGGTTCCCAAGTGTCGCAAGACTATCGTCCGCTCGTTTGTGCAGCCCAGCCCAAGAAAATGTACAAGGTGATAGGACAGGCGTCTTCAGAAGCCAAGCTGACTGCGTATGCTTCACTATGCAAGTACCTGCAAGTACTTAGCAACGGTATTTACTGTAATGATTGTGATAAAACCGTGAGTATCAATACAACTTTTGAATCTGACTACTTTAATAATTATATTTTTTATCTTAATAATTTTTTGGCATTCCCGAATAAGTCAAAATTGTGAGATAAATCTTTAACTCTACATTGTGTGTGTTTTTAATTATAATTCTTTATAAACATACAAAGACCTGTTTTGAGCTATGCTGAATAATTAACTTTAAAAGTAATTCTCATAATAATTTATCTTTCTCATCATTTTTCAAGATATCATCGGACAAAAAGTCACATGTGAAACAGTACATTGACAGCTCATCGCATCTATCTCAAGTGAAATTAAAGGAGACCGTGAGCTTGCAGAGTTTGCGATAGAGCCAACTATCGTTTGCTGCCACCGGCGATGAGTTTGCTTTGGACTTGTGCAAGCTATTTGTGGCATTGAACATTCCTACTCACAAATCAAAACACCCTCTATTCACATCGTTTATGGAAAAATATTTAAGAAGGACAGTGCATGCTCTTCACAGAGTATGCGAAGAAATTCGCAAAAGATTTCCCACTGCAAATAAGTGGGTCTCTACCATTAAGAAGGTAGGTAATTGCCGTTAATAAAACTAAAAATAAATTTTCCAATCTATTACTGCAGAACTAATATTTAATATTGTCGTAGGTATTTTTGAAAGCACTATCGCGCGTGGAAATAAAACATTTTGCTGTGATCTGCCAATGCCTCCGGATCGAGTCCTCACGAAA
This sequence comes from Ischnura elegans, assembly GCF_921293095.1. NCBI lineage: Eukaryota > Metazoa > Arthropoda > Insecta > Odonata > Coenagrionidae > Ischnura > Ischnura elegans. The sequence continues at coordinate 119,584,758 of NC_060248.1, read as the reverse complement.
TTTGGAGCATGGCTGGAAGCTTGTGTGTTCAATGCACAACGCTTCGAGAAAATTAAGAATGTAAGTAATTATTTGTAGTTATGATTGTGACTGATGAATCAATTTCATTATATGAAATAGAATTCCTGCAATTTTGCTCAGTTAAAAATAACTACAACTGCACGTTCGAAATAAAAGAGGAAGACTGTATTTTAATTTTTTACTTCAGGTTATACAGAATATTGACCCTGAAGACGATGCAGAATGTATATAATATGCTCGAGAACTCTTAGACGATAGCACACTCCCACTGGAAATGATATGTATTTCAGTATCCTTTAGGTTTTTGGTAGAAAAAATCAAATATCTTGAATCTTCCATCCTGAGCCTCAGTGATTCGGTGTCGACAATAATGGATGTGAAGAAGAAACTTGAGTGTGTAAAGGGTGAAGAAGCCGTAAGTGTTTATGGCAAATGGTGCAAAGTTTTGGATGCAAACGAAGGCTACAAGTTAATGGCTGATATAGCTCAGATCCTCAACGGAGAGGTCAAGGGACAGACATCTAATGTTTTACAAAAACTCACCTTATATGGCTACGCTGCGATATGCTCCTATTACAACATGTGAAGTTGAGCGATCGTTTTCGACGTATAAACTTATTTTGACCGAACGTTGCACAACATTTACCATAGAAAACACAGAAAAATACCTTATCTGTCACAACTTCAATAAATATTTTTTTGGCTTTACAACTCAAAGTGAATGAAAATACGTTTTTTCCTTTATTTTATATCATACAATTAATAAATAAAATCTGTTACCCATAACCATTAATTTGACTTTTATTTCCCCATTTCAAAATAAAGATAGATATTAATCGGCTAAAAAAATACAGGAGTCAACTATATTCTTAAACAATTGCTGATCATCAAGGAAAGTGTTATTCAGAATTTAAAAAAATACTTTGCAAATTTTGGTGATCTCCTGTCTTAAAAGTCCACAAAATAACACGTAAACCCACGAAACCGCATCTCTACCCTCTTTTCTCTATCAATTCAGTTAAATTTAGCCACTTTCTCATGGAAATAACTCAGGCTTTTAAAGAGACTTTTTTCAAAAATATTGACGACTTTTTAGGCGACTTTTTTTGAAAAATTGGAGACTTTTTTTCCGCGCTCTAGTTATGAGCATTCCTTTAGATGTAAAGTTATGATAACAAATCATGCCATTGGTGCAACTTCATGAGCATTGCTACATAATCACAGCCATCATTTCATATTCAAGGAAGCAACTTCCTCGATTTGTTTGGGAAGGTCTTATTAAAACTTTCGCGGAGGATGTATGAATTATATTTAAAACTAAAAATGTGCGGCCAGAAGCTGTAAATAAAGCGATACACTACCTTGCCTTTATTCTATCACGAATGTAAAACTTACGAAAGAACAATCAAGTTACTTTTACTCTTGCAACTAACATGGTTGGCGTTGGAACCTGGCGAAACAAACAGTATGTGACGGCAGGATATGTTTCACCGGACCACATAATCGTTGTGCAAAATAAAGGCCATTAGATGACTCTACACTACGTTATAACCTCCGAATTTTAACGACGGAAATGTTCATTGAAATGGAAACATGAGGCATTCAATTGCAATCCCAAAAATTTAGCAGCGAGTTGAGCGGTTCAAAAATCAGCAATCAGCATGCTTCTCTGTGAAATTAAATAGAATGAATTTAGCTTTGACCACATTAAAATTTATGTATGCTGGAAATGGCTGGATTGGGCAATTTGAATGGCCTAATGAACTTCACCACAATATCATAAATCCTTCACTATATCAGTTGGACTGTAGAAATCTCTTATTTCAGACGGCGAACTTTTTCACCGAACTGCACAGGGACATAAATATCTAATATATTTGAATGAATTGCCGGAAAAAAATATTCTTGGAAGGACTTAAGGTGGGGGATAACAAATTGAAAAGAATTTGAGTTTCACTTTAGAAATTTATCCAAACTCCGCGGGCCGCAAACGAAAATATACGTATACCAATGATTCTAAACAACTATATGATTTCTGTCACGCAAAATAAATGTTTTCACAAAGACCTCCGGCTTTGCTAATGTAGTCAGCAAGCATTTTACTATATACCACAGGCATCATACAATACCAAGTTTTATTATCATAATTGTAACCGTTTATGACAGGAGAACCGAATAATTTTATTCCAGTTGACTCTTAAGAGAGATAAATATATATTCAACCAATTGATATTTCTTAATTTGTATTCAATTTAACTGTCAATTCCTAAAAAACAAGTAGTTATATCCCTAGTTGCATCGATTTTTGCTTTCTATACCTTTATACCAATGTAACGTCTGAGGTTTAAAATTTTTTCCAGCGGCGCATGCCAGACAGTTCATATGACTATGATATTAAATGCGGAATACGTAGATTCACCTCTGAAACGTTTCGCCGTCTACGAACTATCTTCTACGAGCATGGAAATATCATTCTCCATTTTAACTACTCTGCAGACGTTCAAAAATATCCAGAAATTTAAATTAGGCATTCAGCATCTACTCGAAGCCACATTTTCAGTGGAAAGTATACTGCACTTATCTTGACACTTAATCAAAAAAAATAACGCTATTTTATCTGTACGAGTAAAAATATCCTTCCTTCTGCGGCATCACTCATATACTGTGAGTAAATCAATCAATCTCGAATGAATTTTTGCATTTTGTTTCGTAAGTTCAAAAGATTGAAAGATCAAAAAGGCTTTAGCTCTAAAATAAAAGCACTGTATTGTATAAAAAAGAAATAATAGATAGATTAACGCCCAGAAAGTTTAGTATGATTGAAGGATGAGGTAATTTTCCTTAGCTGCCTAAAGTCACTTTGATCCGAAATAAAACCACATTCGCCGAAAATACGCTGGTTAAACAACTTAAGCATTATTTATTTATTAACATATATCATTTTAAAATTATTATTTATGTGTCAATATATTTTTAAATATTGAGATTAAAAAACTTCTAATGCCACAAGTAAAGAGAATAAACAGTCCATTAAATGATCAAGCCCACGGCTCAAGAAATGAAATAGCCTTGTGTACAGATAGAGTGGTGCCGACCAGTTGCCACTGATAAAGGTCATTTAATGATAGCCAGTATGTATGCAGTGTAAGGGCTTGAGAAAAACTAACAAAGGCACTCTTATTTTCTGGATTGCTTTATGGTGAAAGCGATACAGAAAATGGGAATTGGCAGATACTAACCCCATGTGAACATTAAAGAAATTAGTTCTGGACTGCGCTTAATAATATCTTTCACATATGTCTCTTAGGAAAATACTTGTAGTCATTAAGGTCGTGATTTCCAGTAAAGCATAATCTAATATTTAGTTTTGGAAATTAAGACTCATTTTACAATAAAATGAGGATTAGGAAAAATTGCAGATGAATGTCAAATTATTGACCCCCGTGTGGGAAGGTAGATAAATATTCAATTTTTGCGTTCATAAAGCCGAAAAGAAAGAAATTTTCGGAAAGTTCTGTCCGAAGTTATTGAGACGCAGTTGTGGCACATGAAAATAATGAAATAAGAAATGACCAAACTCGGGCTGCAATAGTAAGGTAAAGAAATTGATGGGCCAAAAAAATATAATTGGGATTTTTTTCATCAAATCCGGACCGAAACAGTTGATCTAGAAGCTTCAACATCGTAAGACACAGATTTCCAATCGGAGTGAAGGCCTTTTTAAAATGAAAGTCATCCATTATATAATGGGCACTCCACCTCCCTCAACGATATCAAAATGATTCCAAATGCTTACAATAAAAGGAACTCATTTCATTCTTTAAGCCATTTATTTTTTTTTTCAATGCAGACTGGTGAAACTTTAGGGTTTCTAGTATTTCTGCTAGCTATTACAATTCCCCATTAAAGTGGTACTCTAGAAGGGAACGAGATTTTTATACTCCAGGATTGTGTAGTTTACAATAAGACCTCCTTGAAAATCTATCACAAGTGATGCACCCTTGACGAAACTATAAATAATTATATGACTAATTAACGGTTACCTTCTATTTTAGGATAAAGGGCTTTAATTGTTTTTATAGCCGCTTAGTAAGTAGAAATATCACTTAGCATCTAAGAAATGGATATAATATATTTCGGGGCTTGCGGAGAGGACGGCGACGATATTTATTAGTTGTTACGAATACATTATACCTACCACTCCTAAACAATGGAAAACTATAAATGAAATAGCCTCAAAACATGATACAAGATAAAGAGTATTAAAATCCATGATGTAAAGCAGGATAAGACGAAAACGTGATTCATACGAACGAGTCATCTTATTTACACCAACCCACTCAGAAAACACAACATCCTGTTGAATATGAAGCTGTGACTCGTCGAGAGTATGTAATTTCGCGATGATGTTTCCAGACTTGACACGTAGTTTGCTAGTAGATGATACGGTTAATCGATAAGAGAACGGCGAAGGGAGTCGAAAATCAAACTTAGAACTAATAATGGGAGTAATGACGGCCTATTAACTTTCTGCAACTGTTGTGCAAGAAAGTAATTCGAGAGTAATACTGTCACAAGTGAGTTTTACCCTTAAGAATAACATCAAGTGTCGAAACCGTTTGGGTTGAATGCAAAATTACTGTCGTTATTGCTCCCATCGTCATGGGAAAAATTCAAAAACCTTGAGGCAGCAACGACTGAATCATTAGGCTCAGCTTTCTGAGGCGTGTACTAACGTGGAAGAAAATTTCCCTTGAGGGACCATGAGTTACCGAAATAGGAAACTGATAAAATGGAAATACCTCCGCTTTATCTTCCATTTTTCCGTTTTTTCGATATGAGACAGGAAGGTTGTATCGTCGATGACCTTCAATCTTCGCTACATGCGCCGACTCAAATTGGGACCACGTTGATTCCGGTCGTTATGTGCGGTAACCGAGGACCGCAGCAGATTTTGACTCGGAGCCAATTGGCAGCAGTAAACGTGGCGCGAGTAAATAAATGCACAGAAGCGAGTCCAACCAGTTGCTTTCTCCGTGCTTCCCGCGTTCACCCTCAAAGGGGGCGTCCTACCGGGGGAGGGAAAGTACTTCCGGAAGGGGGGGAGGACGGACGGAATGCAGGGTGGCTGGACCTGTTGCTGGAGGAGGGGAGGCCGTGAGGGACTACACGCGTGTCTAGGGAACGAGGCTGACCGAACGAAAGTGAACGGAGAAAGAAGATTAAATTCATCTCCAAAGCAGATTAAATGACTCCCGTGGGAAAAAGACAGGGAAAAGAGAGGATCCGTTCAGTTCTTGATTAAACCTTTCGCGTTGATTTGCGAATGTCTATCCTCGGTGTATCTGCTGAAGAGACCACTAGCCCAGGATGATCAAATCTTTGAAACTTTGTTTTGATGTGGGAACTGTTTAAAATATCTACCATTAAGCAGCGTTTAACTTTCAGCATTTTTAAAATTAATATTAGTGGTATGGATGCCAAGGGTTACAAATGATTTCTATTTTCTATACACAGTTAGATACAGATATCAGGTTTAGAAAACAAACGATATGAATTAGATATTTGATATAGTGCATTTGATTATGCTCTCGATGTTATCACAGAACTGAGACTCACTCGTATCCCTTGGCAACCAATTTTTCTATATTTCTTCTAACAATTAACTTTACCTAACTCTCTTGAGAAATAAATCACTTTTACCCCTTGGCTTCTCACCCCCTCATATTAAGCTGATTTCATGAAATGCACAGCTTTCCCATTCGTGGGAAATGACAACAAAATATCAGTGTAGATAACACGCATACCACTCAAGCTTACGCCGAAGCTAACATCTGGCTGCGTCCCTTTGGCTTCATTGCAAACTGAAATGCTAACTGGTTCCCTCATAAATTAGGCCAGCAGCGGCCGTGAAGCGTCGGATAATAACTGAATCAGAACGCGGGAAACACCCGAAAATATCTATATATAATTACGATGACCCGCGAAAGCTTTGGATGTGATGGCTGCTGGGTTTCACAGCGCGTGGTTTGTTGATGATGACAATTTCGCCTGTATTCCAACTGGCGTCCCCGGATGAGATTTTTTCGTTTAATTTTATAGTGCATGTTAGCGCCATTTCCCTCACGCTTCCCTTCGGTTCGTTTCTTTTTCGTACTATCGTCCTCCACGAGCTGTGGAGAGGAAAGCAGTCATGTCTTTTCATGTTGCTGGGCGTCTTGATTATTTCTATGCCTTCCTTGATCATCCCGGGATAATATCTCTTAAAGTTGCTCGGCTAAATAAAATGGCGTGTCCGGGTTTACTTCAGGCATGCTCCCCATAGCCAATCGTCTTCCAGCATGAAGGAACTCACGCCAACATGCCCAATAAAAGTCGACGAAAAATTCCCATCCCAGAACCATGCCAGAGGAAGCCGATTGGAATACTGGCGGAACTGCCGTCACCAACAACTCCCACCCAGAAACCATTGGGAGACATCGAAGCACGCAGCCAGAAGTTTGCTTTGGGGGAGCTTTGGTTTTATGCCGGTAGCCTAATACGCACGCTTCGGAAAACCATTCATTTCATGAAATCAGCAGTAAGCTAAGCTTAAACATTCTGAAAGTCGCATTAATATTTGTTTATAAACAGATTCGATAAACCGTTTATAAACTAATATAAACGGTTAGAAAAAGATATTCAATGTATCGAAATATTGAGCATCAAAGGAATGATGGCTTGGGCTAGTGGTCTCTTCAGCAGATGTATTGACGGTAGCCACAATGAGGGTAAACATCTCCGGGGATGCTGAAGCCTCCAAAGACCACCCCTGGCGGTGAGCCTCAGTGGGAGGGATAAGGAAATTATGATGAGATAAGGAAATGCATGGTCAATTTCACAAGCGTCAAAATAAGCCACACGCTTGTCCTAATCACACACCTAGATCGTGCTCCGATGTACAATTAAATAAAACCTCCTTCCATTCCTATTTAAAAAGTCTCTTCCCTTCCATGAAAGATAATAAATACTCTCCGTTGGAAAGTTAACTCATTCCCTCAACGAAAAAAAGAGAAAATGTCTGACAATGACCTAATCAGTACCCGAGGTACACCCGAAAACGCTAAATACATCAGCAGGTGTTTTAAGCAATAAATAAATACTCCTTTGTCAGCATATCGATGAAAATAAGTGTAATTGTGATTGTTTATTTGTTTTGCAGGTAATGAATGATATCAATGATTATGAAATAAAGTCCGTACAAATATCTTAGGGCTATCTTAGGGATAGGGTGATTTCAACCGTAGGCAACTATCTCGTTGCCTACGGGAGAAATCACCTGAATAATATTCCTTTGCCATAAATATGTTTTCCAACATTTAGTTTGTAAGTAATTAATTAATGCAATGAATTCCAGCAACAGACTATAAAACATCTCATTAATTTAAATGCTCAAATTTCCAGTTGATTTTTTTTTCAGGAATAATGTGCCCCAAGGCTTGCCGGCCAGTGTCATAGACATGGCTGCATAATTGCTGCGTGATAAATTTACTTTTGGGAAAATTTCGTGTATTTTTCAGTGATTACTAACGTTTCCTTTCACATGCCTGAGGCACTCTCAGAGTTATATGCGGTTTTTACGGTTACTGATCTATAGCTATAACCAATGACATCTAATGGTATCCCTCCATACAAGACTCGCTTCCTCCTCCTCAACTTTTCATTCGTAACGTTATCAAGGAAGGATGTTTTTCCCCGAAATCCTTCACAGGTTGAGTTGAGTTTGAAGCTTCCTACGTGAGCCCAATTCCCCAACTTTTTCCGGCAATCACCGGCTGAAACACCTTCAGAAACGCATTCAGTTTTTCATTCATATTGGCACTGAAGACGATAATCATCATATATCGAATCTCGACCATCATACACCCCATAATTATACGTTTATATATTAAATACACTTTGACTGCTATGACTAGGGCGGGATATAATTTTGTAAGTCATTTCAAACTATCATAAGAAACATAATTATCAATCTCTTCAGTTTACTGATGGCGAGATTATGTAGATGCTAATTAATGTTTAATTTAAGGAATTAATTCCATTCATTTTTCTATGTTCACCCTACCTCGAAAACGTTAATTATTCTAAAAATACAGACGAAAAACGTCGTAGCGTTGTTTTAGTCCAATCAACAATCGTCAATTATGGCCGATTAGAGGATAAAATAGTTCAGTCAACCATTTTTGCAGAATGTTAGGGCCGAGCTTCATGGGTATTCATTACCTAACTTACTAAAACTTACCAAACGATACAAGAATACCACAAATAAACTAGATAAAACTTTCTAAAATAAAGATACATATCTTTATTTTAAAATAATATCTTAGTTACCGAGATATAGAGGATGTAATTTGCCACTTTTTGAAAAATCTTATTTCAAAGGGATGAACACAACATTCAAAGATAAATTAACCAAAGGCTCCTAAAATATGCATATTTTATTAAAATAAAACATTTACCACAAGGGATTAGAGTAAAATGTGTGGGATTCCGGTTCGATTTCAGGGTAAGGCACATTATTTTTTCCTCTTATGAAAACATGAACACCCTTAGCTACTACAATGAAAGAACCTTTTTCGTGAATCTACCAATGAACAAAATTCGGCGCCATAGAACAATGGACCGAGGTGCGGACCCACGTTTGATTGTGTCAACGCATGGATTGAGGACCGACGAATGTGATTGATAAAAATGTCAAATTTGACGACCCCGATCAATCTTTCCGAAGAATTCCTACCAACTGGTAGTAATCTAAGGGGGAAAGCAGGAAAAATATTTACGACATTGGGAAAAAATATGACGATTTCCTCTTCGCCATCTCCCTAAAAGTCGCAACAACTCCGCCCATGTCTACCTGCACGCAAACAACCTCTCTTCTTGAGGAGGACATGTTTTTCCCTCTCTGCCAACCCCCAAAATGGTCTCCTCTTTTCGATCCATCGCCCACTTTCAAACGGCCATTCCATCCCCCGATAACACAACGCGAGGAGAGAGAGAGACGGGTGGAGTTCCCCGGCCAGACGTCGCCGCATCCCGCGATAACAATGCCATCTCACGGGATGTTTCCCAAACCACCCCCCAGCGAACCCTTTCTGCGTCTCTCTTTCTTCCCTCCTATCCCATTCCCACATCCAGGACCAGCTTCAGATATTCGGCCATACACCCTGGAGAAGGATAGATTTTTCGCCATCCCCTGCATATGTCCTGCTCCACCGGGCATCTTATTCAGATCCCCATCTGTTAAAAATATTATTCACTCCCAACCTCAGCAATTAATGAATGGACTGAAATGTCATCTCCAACTCATGAAAAGCGACAGTGGCGTAGCCAGGGGAGAGGCTCCGGGGGTCCGGAACCCCCCTCCCCACCCCCGAAATATAAAAATACAATCGTTTTCCTTCATAAAAGAAAAAAATATTGAAAAATCACGAATTTACAAAATATTTCTTCAACAAATGAAGTTTTTTCGATTATGAAAAGTGTTAAATTTAGCTTAAAACACTCTACTTAGTACCCTGTTTTTTTAAAATTCCTGCCCTGGTTTTGGACACCCCCGAACGGAATTCCTGGCTACGCCACTTATAAAGTGAGTGCCAAATTACACTTTTTCTTATTCACACTTATGAGAGAATGTCTAAATGAGTTTTTTTTATTTATGCAGGCTTATCATTCCCTTCGATCTACTAAATTTTTAAGTGGATGCTGATTTTGGGCCTGAGTGATTGTGCGTGGGGGGGAGTTAATCGAGCAGGCACCCATAGCAATCTTTTTTCATAGGAGGCGGACCATTAATACAAATGAAATCCTTGCCATAATGCTCGTAACATAGCTTTTACTCATTTATGAAAGCATTGCAACCCCATGGACTAAATTTCATTAATAGTTTTAATTATCTTTACTCACTGCAAGGAAGGATTAAATACTATTATTCCAGATGTATATACTTTTCAATTCAATTTCGGAGTTTCTTTTTCTTTACTTGGGAGGCACAAAGAAACATGATCCTTTTTGACTCAAACTATAAAATTAAGAATAAGTTTACTCTCAGGTTGATAGCTCTAGTGCTATTGGCAAATAATTCGCAATTACGGTTACAATAAGCCACCCGCACCCCTGCGTTCCACTGGATTTTCAAAATTTGGGGACTTTGAGTTAAACATAAAATCACACCCATATATGGATGAAAGCTTATCGGGTTTCCAACCGGGTCAGGGTTTGCATGGTGTAGGCCGTAGGCCATAGGTGGTACTGCCATCAAAAGCCATCCTGCCTTACGTCTCCACGGTCTCGGGGAAGATAGCAAGGATTCTTGCTAAACACAATATTCGTAGCATTCACCTTCCTCCTGGCAAACTCCGGGATCAGTTAGTCCAAGCCAAGGACCCTATTGGTCTCAAGACAGCCGGCATTTACCGCATTCCATGCGAATGTGGTAAAGTGTATATTGGAGAAACGGAGAGGACCATTGAGACGAGGGTGAAGGAGCATCGACGCCACCTCCGACTCGGACAATTTGAAAAATCGGCCATTGCTGAACACTGTGTCCAGGAAAATCACAATATCGACTGGGAAGAAACTGCCCAACTTGGAAGAACAAGAGGCTATTGGGACCGTATAACTAAAGAAGTCGTGGAGATCCGTCTTCACTCCAACAACATCAATAGAGATCGAGGACTGCAGCTAAGTAGCGCTTGGAACCTGGCATTAAATAGGACGAGGAAGGAGGAAAAATCCCGGACCAATCAGAGACCACCTAGGTGAAGGAGGAGGGTATATATATCGAAACACCGCGACATCGGCATCATCACCCCTGAGGATGTTGGGAAAGTCTCCCAACGAAACGTCGGCCTACACCATTTAGACCCTGACCCGGTTGGAAACCCGAGAAGCTTTCATCCATGCTATTCATCGGGAAAAGCTCAGATTCTTCACACCCAAATATGTTGGCTAGAGGAAAAAACGTTTCGTGCACTTTTACAGCTGTATAGTTAATTAACTTTCCAGCCTTTTGAAAATTTTTAACTTTTCAATTTGAAAAATGATTTCCAAGTTGGATTGAAACAAAGGATATGTATAGATTAAGTCCAAAAAATACAGAAATCAATTATTTTAAAGTAAAAGTGCAAACATGTTGAAATTTCACACAAAATGGAATTTTATTAATTTGTTACAAAACATAAGATGAAATAAGTTGTTTCTATTCCGAGCTGACATTGGCATATTGTTTTAAAGTGAAACCCTTAATGATTGAGATTTCTGGAGATTATAATGCCTATACATCACATACTCTCGATGAATTCAAGTTAATAGTCCTGCTGTTATGCCATTACAATTAAGAAGGCGGTTTTAGGCGTTACTTTTCGGAATTTGAAAAAATATTCCATCCTACACTGCAAGATAATGCTACACTCTGCTTATTCCCAAAAGCTTCTGTAACATAAATGTGGACTGCTTAATGTTAAATCAATTGTAAACATACAAGTCAAATGGAAGTGGAAATGATTAATTTAACGAGCATTAAAGCGTAAAAGCGCTTAACGTTGAATTTTTCAATATTCGTGTCGAAAATAATGAAAATTTAACATTTATGCCCAAAACGCTTGAATAACTTAAGCATCGACCGTTGTCTTAGAACCTGTGGACATTATCAGGCCATGGTAAGATCAGAGGGATTCGAATTTCATTTGGATATTCAAATATTATTCAATTACCTTACCATTCAGCATGGATAACAAGTCTTCATAGTAGGTAATAAACAAAAATGCATCCTATAAAAGACCGCCTTTCTCGCTTTGCTTAGTGACTGAAGCCGCTCCAACTTCTAATTCCGCAGAAACCTTCTCTCTCTCTTACATAGAGACTGCGGCCCAGCCAAATATTGACCAACCACTCACTCCAATCCCAAACCAATATTTCCGTTTCGAGTTGCCACACTGTCATCCTAATCCGCACCGTATCATAATCCGTGTTTCCCTCCCTTTCTCGCAGAAGGATCAATCGGAAATAACTCTTCTTTGACCAGATTCCAAAGCGATTGGAGCAAAATCTACGAAGCATTACCGGCTCTGTTTCTGGCAAGATTTATCGAGCGAAGGAATCGAACTGCACATTTTTCAGCTGGTGCTCTCTTCACAGCTCTTTCTCCAAGTGTGAAAATGGAACGAGCTGATTTTACGAGATAAAACTGATTTTAAAAGCCTTAAAGGGACTAAAATTTGGAAAAAATATCTTCAATAACTCGTAAGTTGCATGATACCATTCAATACAAGATACTCAAATTGATAATATGTAAATAAAGTTCAACTCTTGTATGACAGTGCACCTTTTGTGCTACAAAGCAAAAGCAAAGAATAATTGCTGATTCAATTTTGATTTTATAATTATATGAAGCTAATTTTAGCTTTGATACGCCTTCATTTTTTTCTCTGACAAGACAGTAACAAAATTGAGCTATAACTTTAATTATTTGAACGCTGAAAAATAATGCCGCAAATAATAAAGCGGAGGAAATTAATTAAATGGTTTTGATTGATCCCACACATACTTTTGCATAACTGATAAGGAGCATTATTATTCCCTGGTGATATCGTCATCACTTTTAACTTAGTTGACAACAAATTCTTAATTTTCGTCGTAGTTTTAAAACCTTCAGCAGGATTTACGAGGTTACTATATATTCACTACAGTTAAAGCTCGTTATAGCTTCTTTCTTCTGAAAAAATACGCGCGTAAAACAAACGTGAGTACAGTTGTTGACCAAAAATCAGGCATCCCCTTGCCTTAGTTGTAAAAAGTTCTCTAAAATATTATATTGCACGTTAAAAAATTGCATGGAGAGAGTTTCGTCTGAATCCATTCGTTCTTATTAAACGATTAAAGTGGACACAAAGTCTTTCGTACTCCTATTTCGATTTCACCAAATCGATATGATTTTTAACGCAACGGTAACGTTAAGAGCTATGCCGCAAAACTTCCTCTAAGTAGTTATTAAGATCATTGGACCCTAACACGTTTTCAGAGTCACAGGAGAGGAAACACAGCACGATATTTAATTTAACATAGAAGAAACAGACGGTATTAAGCAAAAAAGACTTACAACAGTATGCATAAGAGTTTCACCACTATGCTAGAGTGAAAATACGCCCAGGTTTCCGAGGTTATGCTCTCTTTTAGAAAAGCAACTCGCGTATCCTCGCACAGCTTTAAAATTCAACCTCGTACGGCCGAGCTTTATATTTTTGACCTGACGCTCACGTTCAGCATAAAATTTTTCATCTCTCCGTTTTTATTGAAATATCACTCACGAGAAGATAGTGATATCAAGCCTTAAATATTGATCTGGAAACGATACAGTCAAGTTCATTTTTTCTCATAACTACCCTTAGCCACCGTAATACGGTCGGCCTTTATTACTCAGAAAACGTATTCTACACTCAAGAGGGAAGAACCGTATTTTATTTTCAGTGAATACACCAGAGCTGTTAGATAAAATGTGAAATTGCAACTCAATGGGTTTTAGAAAAAAGGACGAATTTTTAAAGAATTTGACATAAATTTTCTGTACAAGCTATACCTCTCTTTCTGTATCCGCCGTATAAATTTGACAGTGCCTTCTTTCAACGTAAATATGGCCATTCCAGATTATTCATTTTCAAACAATGCCAATAAAGCCGATTAAATTAAAAGCATGTTCAAATTACAAGGAATAAGTTATTAAATTTTTGAAGTATAGTGGTGTGAAGTTATAAATAAAATTTGTAAAATACATATACTATTGTATTACATCCTGAAAATAGAAAGTCTTTTCAAAAATCTGAATGGGTTGGTTCGTATGATAGCACAGCAAAATACGCGGTGAAAATAACACAGCTAATACGCCACCAATAGAAAGTGACTTGAACACTCATATGACGATTTTCTGTCTCCAGGATACTTACTGAATTGCAAAAATTATATTTTGGTCAATGTTTTATAAATTTATCCTAAAAGGGCCACCGTTTCATTAGATTTCACCTATTAACTTGGCTCATTTGTGAGGATTGGAAAGTTTTTCCTCCAAATTATCCAGTCATTAGCATATATGCCAAGAGGTTGCGTTGCGTTTTGATTCAGGGGGGAACTGAGGACCTGCTACGATGACCTTCCACGACACAATATAGTTTGCGTATTGTTCTTCGACGAATATTCATAATAATAATTAACTAATTGCACCAATCATAACAAAAGCAAACATAATTCCAATCTGACAATAATTGTCCTTGAGTAAATAATCCGTGAGCGAAAAGCGCTGTTCAAATCACATATTCCCGATGCATTCATTTTGATGACTTCTGTCGCGGCATCTATAGCTTGTTTGTGCGCTCGGGGATAAAAATTTGTTGATAATTTCCGCACATGGAAGCCGAGAGGCTACGTGGATGTGTTTGCTAATGAGACAAGGGAGGCCCTGGGCGCATCGTGATGCTCGATCGTTTTCAAGGCGCGTACCCTTGCGGCTGCGCAAGTAAACAGGTCGCGCCGTGAGGCGAATAATTTCAGCATTTGGAGGCGTGCTCGGCCGTTGGAATCCCACAACACGATAGCAGCGAAATGCAGCTGAGGAGTACATTCTGGTTGACTTCGAGAACGTGAAGATTCCAAAAATATTTTTTTAATGAATTGAAAGCGCTATAGATTAGTTTCCCATCATTTAAAACCTAGTTTGTTGTTTTATGAAATGAAATATAATAATGCTGCAGGTAACGAAGTATATGCTGGGTAATATAACCCTGTTGTCAAACTCATTTAGGTGGCTTCTCCTTGCCTCTTGCCAAAGAATATTACTGACGAGTCTTACATTTACCGCTTTAGACGAAAATTTTTACTAAATTTTAGTAATAAACGAGCAATGCTTTCCATAAACTTTGAAAATCGCCTTATGAGAAAGTTATCTTAGAAATGTAGGGAAGGTGACAGGACGACATGAGTGGTCTTCTTTTCAAATAGTTACTTTGAGAAATAGTCGTAAAAATTAATTTTCTTAAACGTTGTGATATGCATGCAAAGATTCGATATCCACTGAATTAGTAGATTAGAGGCAATTATTTTTATCAAAAAGTGTAGTGGACGTCAGCGTTTTTCATCTTTAAAAACAATATTGCATGTTATCCCTCAAAATTGGATACAGACTCAGGTATACATAATGCTAAAATCACAGCTTTGCTCTTCGAACCCAAAAAAGGTGCTGAAATTTACCAAATATTCACCATTTCGGACTTAAAAGACACTGTATATGAAAGTTATTTTTTAGCTAGAGTTCGCATCTCGTTTCCCTTTGAAACATTAACCAACTTATCTCATCAATTCTACAATTCAAGCACATTGTGAAAAAAAATAGTTGCGTGAAAGCACGAAATGAGGTGCAAATATTTGCTGTATAGAAAATATTACTTCCCCATTAATATTCTCTAAAAAAATTTTTTTTACTAATCGACTCGAAAGATAGCTTAATAGCCTTTAAAAACTTTTTTCTGCGAAAAAACCTGTTTCTGTTAAGTGGTGAGTGTCTTTGAAGTACGACAGAAAGCAAGAATCAAGTTCACGTTTTATTTAAAGGGATGAGATAATAGACGATCTCCCTATAGTATCGATACGGTATTTATGTGGAGAATATCGTTCTCTTTGATAAAATATTTACTCCTACCTTTCCTTCAGCTAACACTCCGAGACTACCTAATTTAATCCTCGCTTGTGTGCACTTCGAATGGAGAGGAGGGAGACAAGCAAATGAAGAGGGACCACAAATTATTTGACGCGTCCATTCCTCGTCCACTACGAGACCTCTTCAAACACTCGAACTAAGAAGGGAAGGACTGCCTAACAACTGCCAAGGATTCGCCTCACTAGAGCCGCTACTCTTAGATGGCATAAGAAATATTTGCATCACCAACCTTGTATATCCTATCAAAGGATTTTTTATGACAATCCCAAACTCAGGTTATAAAATGCGACTTCAATCTAAAATAAGCTCATTACCCAATGAGGAGCTCGGTAGCCTAGTGGGTAGACCACTTGGCTAATGGGTCCCGTGCTCAAAGCCAGGGTGCAGTCTTCGGATACCCCCAAACAAAATCCTCGAAAAGGAAAGGACTTGACCCTCCTAACCTCATTGCGTGTTATTACGTGCCTGTGGCTGTAGCTCTACCCTCACCTATCCAAACCAACGTCCGGATGGTATCACTAAATGAACAAGTGAACTCAATAGCATGTAGCACTTTCAATCATTCACGACCTCTGATAATGCACAGTAATATTTCCAAAATACTTCAACGGCAGCCAAAACATTTCTCCCCTTTTATCCGGCAATTTCCTCTCGACCAAGTTTTGAAGGAACTAAAAAACTATCTAATTTCTGGACACGGCAGTTGATACCAATTGCAACTGGTTCCCCAAAATTGCTCAATTTTTATCATTGATTAATGTAATTTTATTCCCCACCAATGCAATTTTCTTTCGTCAGCACTACAGTTTGCTCCATTCCAATCATATGCCTCAAGCCCATACTTTTTTAGATGCTGAAAGCAATCAAATTATCACTTCCGTGGTCCATGTTTATTATTGCGAAGAAATCGATGTAACTTAAAAAATATATACTTAGTGCTTCTCATAAAATAGCAAATTAAAGGACTTCATGAATATTTATTAGCGAGAAAAGCTACGGTAAGCGAAGCTGTGGATTGATGTATTTTATAACACATATAAAGTAGTTATAACAAAATCATACAACGTAACACAGTCCGGCATGAGAAATTAGATTCGACAAAAAAAAATGATTGAAAATTACGAGATGAATTCTGTGAATTGAACATTTGAAACGAATCACCGGATCGGCCAAGTACAAACCAAGTCTATTATGATAATACATAGATCTTAAATTTAAATACTTTGTTCTTTCCTCACATATTTTTATATGCTCCAACAGATATCATTATGTCAACATTATGTTACATTCATGGGGGGACAACCCCTTGAAAATGATACATTGCTGTTGAAATCGATCGGGTAAATTAAAAAATATGTGAAGAAAGAACAAAATATTTCCTATAAAATGCTTAACATATGGCCTTTCCGCGATGTATCGCCCTCATTGATTAATTAAGTCATGATGTATGCAAATTAGTTAAGTCTATTTGGGCTTTTTCCAAAGAATAAAAGACTTAAGTGTTTTACCTACACCAGATAAATCGTTGATCAACCTTTTTCAGTGCTGATTACAGCACAGTCTCAGATAGATCCAAACTTAAAGCGATTGCAAGCTATCCACGACAATTCGAAATTTTGACGATTTTCAGCCAAGACGGGGACCTACCCTTAATGCAAGTGATCATTTTATTTAAGCATTCCTATTTTAACCCGAGTTTCTTCTTTGGAAAAGCAATATCAAGAGTGAGAATTTCCAACTGCATCTCTTTAACAATTATCCTTCAAAAGTACACTAAACAGCTCATTTACATGTCAAATCCATTGCTTCAATTGATGGATTTCATGATATTAACGTAATGTTAACATGCCAATCTATTGCCTCATCCATCGTAAAACGGGGCGAATTAAATCGCTTTTCATGAAAATTATTTAGGTTAAAAAAACTCCAAGGAATGCAGATGCATCGAAAATATCAACGGGTATCTACTGAGGTGGATTCTGCGCTTCAATTCATCGGTTAATGTTTCTTTGTCTGGCAGCCAATTTAGTGTGAGATCGACGACAGCACTTGTCAACGCGAACAGCTTTTCCAATCTACCGGAAAACTTTGTTTACCTGTCGAAAATGGTTGAGGTAATGTTTTTGCCATTTTCACCTTTATATAAATCGTTATTTTTCTTCCTTCTGAGTTTTACAATTTTAAACGTATTGGATGAAAACAGGCAGCCAATTTCCAAGTGGCTAATCCCGTCTGAAGTGGGGTGAATAGGCTCACCCTTCAATATACCGCGAAATTATAAGCCTTACCCAAGAGGAAAACAGTACTTCAAAAGGACTCCCGAAGAGACCAATCACAATGTGGGAGCTTTGAAATGAGGGTTAATTAACCCTAATGCTTCCCTTAAGTACAACATTTCTTACTCGTTCATCAGACCACATCTGAAAAATCGGATCATAAAACTTCAGGGTGGTCAAAAAGTTTAATCCCCAGGTGTAGAAAAACTAATTGTTGACAGAATCGTATTTTTTTTGGAATGGGAAAATCAATTTGATCGTGCCACTCTCCGTTACTTTGTTAAGGGGTACAATTTGCCATTGTAATTGAAGCCAAGGGGTAATTACTACACGAGTTCTGAAACTGAAGACAGTACAACAAGGACATCATCAATTCTCAATTGATCCCACCGACTTGGAGTGATGACAGCAAGTTCCATAAGTTTTTAAAGTTGTATTTGGGAATCAATTGGTACTGTTTTGCAAATAAATATCTAAATCGAATAAAAGTTAACAATCTTGGGCCTTTATTAAACATAAATAATGAAACTTTTACATTAAAAATAAAGAAATATTCATCTATAAATTCGAATCAATGTTTTCAGTTCATAAATTTTGAGCATATTAATCAAGGTTAAAGGAGGATAGAATCTGCGAATCATGCAAGAATCTATTCACCCCATTGCGTGGACCAATAGGATCAGACCACTGAAAGCATTATTACATCTCGCCAATAAAAATATTGAGATGTCTCATAAAATGAATCAAAAATATAGGTCAAGAAACATAAAATGGAATTGAATTCACTGCGCTGCTTTGTATAGTCTAAAAGTCATAGCACAAGTAAGTTGAAAAGTGAGCCTATTGTACGACACTGGCGCCAGTACTCGAGAAGTTTGCAAACATGTTTACCACATTCACATCAGACGAGCTGAATCAAGAGGCTTCCCTGCATCCCATGCGCAATTCAAGTGTATGGCTCTACTAAATTGATAAGATGGAGAACAATAGAACGCCTAGCGCCAGGAGCCTAGCTGCAAGTGTCAAACGTCGAAGTGTACGTATACTCCTTCGTTCTGGTTTATGGCATATCTATGCAATGGAAATTCTCCACAGTGCGAGCTGTTATAATGAAATCCGACACGTTTCGTGCGAGGTACACTTATCATCCCCCAACAAGCAACAACACCGCCAACGGATACATTTCAGACGCCTCACCAAATTATCTAAAGGCTTCTAGCAAATCCATTCAATTTTTTGCCTAGTTTCCAGGATAGTGGGAGCTATTCAAACCTTAAAAAAGTTTTGAGTGACAGGCATGACGATAACATGAGTATCGGAGTTAATCTGGGCAGTCTATATTACTAATCTATCACCAGACCTTATCTCTAACTCTAAAAACTCCTAGCACCTTAAAATTATTTTTTAAAAACGAAAGCTGATTTTGATGAAAAATTTTCAATGGATCGTACATTACTTTTAAATTAGTAACAATAAAGAGTTATTTGAACACTAACAGGCAAATTTCGACTTTATAACTCGTATTTTTCGTCCCAAGTAACATTCATGACTATTGCCGCAAACGTACGAGGCAACGAAATCCTTGAGAAAATTATAATTATAAATTGAGATGCGTAAAAATTTTCTCTCATCAGTGCGTCTTTCGGTCAAGCGCTTAGTCTAAGTAAAGCTTTTGGCAATAGATTGTTACAAGGTCATGCCCTTCGGGGTTAAATACTTGTGTGGGAGGGTTGATTGGTGGGGGATTAATGTACAAAAGAGTGAATGCATAAAAAAATTTACCTATATCATTAATAACTTCAGCCTTTACCATATATAACCTTTCCAATAAGAAAAGTAAAAGAATTGCACATTTTAAGATTCAGGTTGGGTCATGTCATACTTGAAGAAGTATGTTGGAAAACTCGGGTCTTGCAGGCTAAACATTACAAGAGATCCTTACAAAGTTTAAATATATTATTTCACATCCGCTTTTCATTCTAATCCTTATTCCGTTTTTCTCCATTTATATTACTCATGAAATTAAGAAATTACACGTAAAACCAAGTTCAAAAGAATTCATCATACCACTATGATCAAGAATATGATACCACATGATCTAGAATTAAGTTAGCACGGGACAAGTATGTCGCAGATGATAAAAAAAGGATTTCATCAGTATGAATTAATGGCAGCCAAGTGCTACCCACGAAAATTGGTATTAAAAATTCTCCGGGAGCAGAAATAAATTAACCTTTGGGTTCGACTGAGCAGAACACTGGGCCGTCCAATATCCTAAATACCGTGAGGTCTGTGCAGTGGACGGGAAATCAATCGTATCCGCAAACTGTTCTCGATCCAGATGAATATTTGAAACTGAAATCAAAATCTGTCAAATACTTAGAGCAATTAGAATCTTGAAATAGAAAAAAAATGTTGCCAATCATTACACCTACGAGATAACCTACGAGATTTTCTACACCTGCATCAGTTGAAAAGTTATAAGTAACCTCTTATAAAGCATATGGGATGATAGATCCTACATTCTTTAAACAGAGAGACATTTTAGTCGAGTTTACAAGACTTGATAATGCAACACTCCACACACAATTATATTAATCAATGACATTCTCTTCTTTAGGTCAGGGGGACAATTTTCATGAACCATCTCTGATTTCTAACCATGAGAAGCCAAAAAGTTCAAGATATTAGAGGGCTACAAATTGTAAGATATTTTTTGTCCAAAGATTATTCCGCCGGGGTATTTGCAACTCGAAGCTTTCCGTTGTAATACATGCTAAGACAGCTCAAACCCAAAATACTGGCAATCCTCAACAAGAATTTCACATTGTGGAAAGTTGTAAAGTGAAACTGACTAGGAAAGGCTATTATTTCATTTTTAACAGCTCTTTCTCTATTCTATGTTTCTCGTGGAAAATAATTTTTTTCGGTCCAGTCCACATTCTCGAATTTATGCTATGAGCCATGATTGACGAAGATACGATTTAACAGATGACATAGCGTCGGGACATGGAACCACTAATGTCTGCTCTGCTAACAAATTATTTGTTGATAATGAATGATTATACTGATTTTCACTCGAATTTGAGAAATCCCCTTCATATCTAAATTATAACATTCTAAGCTAATTTTTTTGAAAGACATCCTTGCCGAATTCCATATGAAAACAGAAGGACCCATAAAATACCGATTCTTTTGCATATTTGCCGGCCTCGTTGGCTTTGGGGTAAATTCCTCGCCTGCCTAACCGAAGATCGTGGGTTCGAGTTCCGCTAGGGTAGGTTGCCCTTATATAGGGCTTGGTTGTCTTGGAACGTCCTAAGCTCATGTTTGATAGATTATCCCGCTGTAAAGGCCTTAAATAAGGCTTTTTGGACGCGATTAAGATATAAAATTTATTGGGCCATCATGACTATGTGTTACAAGTCACATTGCAAATCACCATTAATTATACAATTTGGTACATGGAAAAGAAAAGTTTTCATTCCATATCACCATTTGAGATCCCTAAACTACAAGAAAAAGTTTTTTTTCCCTCTGACTTTAACATGCTGGCTTTTTATTTGCTCCAGCGAGAGTCATGATCGGCGACGATACCCCTTTAACGGCCGGCGCGGTGTAACACCTCGAGGCCCAGTCGAGAGCAACAGCTATCGCCATCCGACGCAAAAAAAGAGAAGAAAGCTGGTCCAACCTTCTCCTTCTCTCCGAGCGATGTAACGTTCCTCGGGCGACGATGCCCCTTCTTTACGGGGGTGGAAGGCACTTGACACGCCGCTGCGTCGTCGTCGTCGGTGAGACGGGACAGTAAAAAGCAGGAGACTCACCTCGCGAGGAAGATATGGACGATCCCCCGGGGCCGACCCCTCACCACTCTTTTGCATGCGACTCCGACCATAAAAGCGACCTCCTCCTCCCCTTTCGCATAAGCAGTTTGCGAACAGGGGCATTCTCGTTTTGGGGCAGAAGAGGATGCCGAGAATGGGGGACGAAAAATTCCGACGGGAGAGAGTCCGCGAAGTTTTCGGCTTTATATGCCGTGCCCTAAATCCTACAAGCGTTTCGCCCAGTCCCACGCAAAGATCCACTTTTCCAGTCGAGTTCGTAGTTTTTTTTTCACACGTGCGGTCACAAAAAGAGTGTAATATTTTCAGTCCCTGGTTACGTATTCACATATATTTACAATATCCTCTTTCTCAGCCTCTTCATTTGTTTTGTATATCTTATTTTATGTTCATATATATTCATAAAAAAATATCGAGTGTAGGTTGCCAGTTTGGGTACACTCATATGATTCTATTCGAACCTGAAGGAGCAATTCATCTAATTTCAAAACGTTGGCAAATAATATTTTTGAATCCATCAAACCGACGACCTGAACACAATATTTTTAATGGATATAAATTTACCACAAATCACCTCAACGTCTTACTCACATTGGATTCAAACACTTTGGTTCGAATTTGTATACTTCATTGGGTGCTATAGCTCTATTCTAACGCACTCAAGCTATAAATCACAGCATGTGTATCTCCAAACGTTTATGTATAAGTGGTATGCTGGTATATTTCTTCCATTGTAGAGAATACAAAGTTCCACAGGAGTTTCAATCTTAATATTTTAGGCTGCATTCAACCTACGAGTATCAAAAAACTCGGAAGCAACTTGGAATCAAATCAGTCTATGCTCCCTGACTTTTCATACAAATCAACCAGTTGGAATCCAAGAATTACGGAGTGCGGCATATACTATCTATTTGTAAGACTTTGTTTAACTTATATCCTTGTTAACAGAATATACTACATCACGAGAAAGTAATTTAAATAGTCAACACAAAATTTACTTCATCGACCAAGTAAATGACTACTTTACACATTTTTATACCTAACCCTAAAACTCAGATCCGTACATTTCATTTTTGAAAGACATAAAAGTATTTTTATAAGGCTGGAATTTTTTTATTTTATGCCCTGCAAGAGCATAATGAGGGACTGAGGACGAAATTGAGTGGCAAAAGAAGATTCGATCAAAACGGAAATACCCATTCTTCCATAGGCCAACGCCGTGGTACGCAGCTGGGACCTCCTTAAGTAGGCTAAGGGCGACTTAAGGCAATTCGTTTGCATCGGAGGGTGTATTGAGGCTTTGAAATCACGTCGCATGAGGCGGTCTTATCTCCTCCATACCGAAGCAGACCACAAAAGGAGTTTCGTGTCCCGCATGCAGACGGCTCCAATTACATAATTCAGCCAGTTTCGGTGCGAGTAGTTTCGGCTGAGGAAACTCGCCTCGTCAAAGGCCCTGTCTCGTTACGCCATAATTAACAAGTTTGTGGAATGAGTCAACTAACGGATTGAAGCCACAATACAGCCTCGAGAATTATGACAATAAATACGCAAAATTTTACGGCTGACAAAAAAAAGAGAAGGTAAAGCCAAAAGAATTACGTGATCACGGGGCCTCCAGCAAAGCAGGTGAGTACACTGATCCTATTGTTTAGCGAGACGAAATTCATGGAGTACGCAGTGTGCTATTTAAGAGAGATATTATTGGATAAATTTCAAGAGAAAGTTCGAAAAAATTATGACAGTATTTTTGTAGGCAGAATCGAAGTGGATTAAAATGCTGGCGCTATCTATACATGCTAGCTCTAAAAAGTGTCTTCGACGCAAAGTTCGGGAAGTCTTCGGACACTTAGGTTCCTCTGATTCATTTATTTCAAAACATATGGAGAAAAAATCACTAAGCCCAAAACTAGCCCGTTTTGGCAATAAACAGTGATAAATACAGAATTCAAGGGTGTATTTATGAATTTAAAAATTTATCCAAAGAATCGTATTCTTTGGATAAATACTTTGGAGAAATAAACTTTGGATGCAAAGGCTTACTGCGAGTGAGAATGATCAACAAATATTGAGCGTATGCAACCCGCTTGCCACCCAAAATGTCTGCCCAGGGTGGCACTCTTGGGGCCTTATCTCGGAAACCTCTGGTCACAACTGGAAAATATTTTAGGTATAGCATGCCAAATGTCCAATTATTATCGTTGGTTACTATAGAGAATCAGTTTAAAAAACTAGCACCTTCTTATCGACATTCATATCCTAAAAACAGCAATAAATGCAAAAATATCTCTACTTTGAGTGCGATGCGCCAAAAAATAGTGACTCAATTTTTTAATCAGAAAAAATGGTAAAACTTCGAAAGGGGAAAAAATAAAGGAATTGCGGATAAATATCCATTAGAAGGGAATGCGGAATCGTCTTATATGTAGAACTGGAAAGAATAATTAATGTTGAGATATCACGCAATGTGGAAATGCAGTTGGAACGAAAGCAACTCCGGGAGTGCCTCAGGTGAAGCGGAAGAAATTCTTAATCTCGAAGCATTCACAGAAATTAACGCGATGAAAATATAACAGGAAAAGGCAAAGGCGAGAGAGGCTATGGACAACGCCTCGCTCTGAATCAAAAAACAGTGGGTTGATTAGAGGCAATGGTATAAAAAGAAAAATAGTGAAACTTGGGTAAAAATGAAAAAGCTCTAATTAAGCAGCAGAAAGAAGAGGAATTGAGGAGCATTCAGATACCCCGCGCTATCAAGATTTGGGAATGGATAAAGTTGAAATTATCTCCTCGCAATTACTGTAAAAAGCTAAGAGTTTTGTGATAAATATCTGAATCGTAAATATACTGGAACATTCACGACTCGTAAGTTAGTTGTGCATTTAAAAAAAACATTTGTTTCCTTTTTAAGTACTCTGCGTACTTTCAAATTAGTTTTTATAGTAAAAAGTATTGCAAATATATTTTTAAGCTCATTTTATGCAAAACATTATTTATTACTCAAATTTCTTCATTCGTTCCTAATTTATTTTCTTTAAATCTCGCCTGGCATTATTTTGGAAGTCTTGAGCGTAATATCTTGTTTCCACATTCATCTACGGTATTCTGAATGTTAGCACGATACATTACCATGGCACCCAATTATGCCCCGTACTCTATTGTCCCGCGCAGTATCGAATTGCCGCCTGCCATGCCAAGAGAATCTTAGAGCAGGGCGCTCGAAGTGGCTCCGCCAAGTCGCTAGACTTAAAATCCCATCAGCCATATGGAATCCAGTTTCATGTGTCGTGAAGAGTGCGCTGTCTTAGATCCTCTATTCATCTCAGCGTGATTTTTTTAGGGGTTACTGGATGTCGTAGCCGTTTTGGATTACTGGTACCAAAAAAATTACATTAAAAAAGTCTAGATGTCAATTAACTAAGAACAAATGTCCTGACGAATCTAAGTCCTGACTCAATCAACTATATCTCGTCTAATAATATTTTACTCCTATGTAAATATAATAATGTGGGTAAACTTTTCTCGGGATTCCTACCGGGTTAAATCCCCATTTTAGCCAACGCTTGGAGCTCCGACTCGGGGCTCATCCTCAGAGATCCTGCAAATAATTATTATTATAATAATAAACGTCTTTATTGGGCGAGATAGGTTTCAACCAAATATATCAGTGAATGCTGACATTTTTTTACGCATAATTGCGCATTGTATAGGCTTCTTCAGAGTTTCCTACCTAAAATATTAATCCAAACTGTCATTTCTGACGATATGGATGTGAAGTACTCTTTGGATACATCAAGGGGATACTCAAAAAAAATAAGAAAATGTAGCTAAACAAATATTCACCAATTAAGTAATTTTAATGCTGACAATAAATTCATCATCGATGACGAGAGGCGGTTGTGAGACAAGATGAAATGAGCAGCCCCGAGGATGAACCCGAGTCGCAGCTCGAAACGTTGGCTACAATGGAGCATTCAACCCGGTGGGAATCCTGAGAAAATTTTACCAACAGATCTCTTCTCAAACTTGATTGTTTCTGGCTTTATTTTGTGAAAATCCATTCTTAAAATAAAACGGGATTGTACTTTTCCACACGATTTAATTAACGTTTAATTTTGACTGGACATTCGTTCCGAGTAAGAGCAGAGGAACACGGAAGGCATTTGAGAAACGGGGAGTTAGAAAAATCGCTTTTCGCGAAACATCTATGGGAGAGTGACCACAGGAGCAATTTTGTTCCGGAAATTCTCCACCTTGAGGGAAAGGGAAGAAGGATGGACTGCTTGGAGGAGTTGGAGATAAGGACGCATATAAAAAATGGAATTTTAGCTAATGAAAATATTTTTGTAAACTATTCCCCGCTCTTGGAGATTCCCCTGAAGCTGAGTGACGCTCCAACCCCAACGCAACCCTCCCCTACCAACGTAATAGCAACCAGATAAACAAGAACAAAATATCTGTTATTATAACGGTTTCTGTACCTGATGATGTCGCCTCTGCGACGAAACCGGTCGTATTAATTAAATCGTGTGGAAAAGTACAATAACGTTTTATTATTAAGATCTCTTCTCTTTTAAACTTTCAAAATTTCTTAGGTGACAATAAAACTGATATATCCATCATTCTTTTGCGCCTCGTAATAACTTGAAATTCTAATGAAATTCATTGCATGGCACAGATCGTTCGAACATATCGTTGACCATAAAGAGAAGTAAATACCTACAAAACTTCATACGTTTTTACGAAATTTTGGATACCATGTCCGGAAATAATATAATTGCCACATTTTCAGCCTTAATCCGAATAGTAATCAGCTATAGCCTTCTTTCATGTGTATAGAACAAAAATCAATGGAAAAGGTCAAACAAAGCCGCGATATAAAAGGCTCAGTTCATAAAAAAAAGAAGATGTGCATCAATTGTGTCACATGTTCTATAAAAAGCTACGGTGGAAATGATATGGTAGTAGGTACCTCGATGTTCAATGAAATCAAAAACCATTTTGAATAGTAAAAATAGTTTTTTTACCAAATCATTTATTCGATGCACACATTTTATAACCTTTTCCTGAGCATTCAGTTGGCCTCGGCAGAGTTTGAATACAAAATTAATCTAAATAGTAATTTCTGACGATGTAGTTATAAATTCCTGTTTGGATTAAACAAGGAGATACGAAATAAATAAAAATAACTAAACAAGGACTCGCCAAATAAGTCATTTTAACGTAGAAAATAAAATCACCTTTGACAACGAGATATGTAAATTTAAGTGATACAAAGGAAGCTAATGACCTAATGACCTTCAAGAGGCACATAAAAGCTAACTTACACAACAAATTGATAGAAATAGACCCAATGAGCATTTAAATAATCACCTGACGGTACCTACTTGTGAAAGCCGTTGCGTGCTCAAAAAATGTACATCAATTCTCCAAATATATTTCTAACTTCGAGGTGATGCCCTTGGTGAAGTCTTGAGCCATGATTTTCTCTTTCATTTCAATTTTGTGAGTTACATCAATAAAAATGCTATGACACTGCATTTTATGAGTACGCACCATTCAAATGACTTTTATTCTAGATGACTTGCTAGCGGTAAATAGAGGCAGCACATTCCCTGAACTCAACCAAGCCGGTTTCACGAAAGATTGAATCAACGAGATCATCGCAGTGATCGAAATGTATCCCTAAAAGTTAAACCCCATGAGGCATGCATTTACCCTTATTTTTCATAAAACTCTTTAGCAAGTTAACAAGGAAACCTGAAAGCTTTATGCGCTTACACCTTTCCAGTACCATGACTACATAATATACTTTCACACAAAGCTGAACGGGCGATATTTGAAGGCGACAAGGCACAATTCCAAGTAAAATCATCAGTATCCTAACGGGCAATACCTACTATTAACGGTCAAAATGACTTTTACTATTTAAACTATTTCTACCTATTTCAAAATGAGCATTATCCATACATATAAGTCATACTAGAGTACCATACTCAAAATGTAATCAGAAGAGTTTTACTTTTCTTTCCAATCAGGTATTTACTTATTACAAACGTGAAGTTTCCCATTACAAGAGAAACTCCAATGTTATCGCTTAAGTCCCATCTACTCCAACGATTATACAGCAGAGAATGGAACAATGATGATGCTTTCTCTCATTCCCAGATTCAGCTGAAATAACATCAAATTTTTTGGGTGAAGCAAGGAAAAAATGTTCGGGGTTGGTGTTTTTTTTAGATTCCGACCCTAGTGGAAGTCCAATGGCTGGAAAGAAGGTTTTTTTTGCAAGGGCGCTCGTGATCACCGCTTGTTCAGCATCTCCCCAAAGAGTCAAGAAAATTCCAGAAAAAGAACTTGCTCCACGCACCCTAAGCATATGTAGCAATAATGCCGTTTCCTCCCGGAGGCAATTTTGCCTGACGGTTTTACTAGCCATGAGGCGGAAAACTGTAGTCATTTTTGCGTAACACTGGCGGAATTTCCCGTTGATTCTTAACGGGTGAACGGAGGGAAGGGAATATTGTAGCGTGCTCGGTTGACCTGGATATCTTCATCCTCCTAACATCGCACGAAATTCTACGCAAGCAACTTTCCTTACTAAGAGGGAATCTTCTAAGGAGGTAAGATGCATAAAGAAACTGATTTGCAAGGGATCATTTCCAGTCAAACTACTTTCATCGAAAACATAACGCATTGAAAAGTATGAAGGTTAATTGCCTATTTATCGATGTGTTCTTCATCATTAAATGCCAATTTAAGTTACCTTTTCATCCTTAATAATTAGTGTTACGAAAAACTAGCTCTTTCAGCTGATACAGAAATATATCGTTAAGCAATTACGTTTACGTTTTAACGTATACACAAAAGACTAATTTCTTTGCCACTCCGTGTCTAGTATCAAGAATCGCTTCGGAGATTTTCCCTTAAAAAAATAACTTCAGAAATATTTTTTGGAATATCCGGCATAGGTAATGAAAGGGAAAATGTTAAAACTCTCTCATCAGAATAGGTTTCGTCTTTACACCTGATTTTGAGAGGTTATACTATTGTAATACTACATTTTCTATCTTTCTCACAATACCTGGCCTAAACATGAGGACCAAAACAATGAAATTAACACCACATTAATTCAGGGTGATCTCTGTGATACACTGCACTCTAGTGCAAATTTTTTAAACGAATATTTTAGCATTGCTTTTGCTTTAGTTTTTTCTTTCCCGTCAATTAAACTGCGGAGGGGACTGCTGATGCGGACCGATATCTATAAAAATATTATTTTTAAATGTTTAATAAAACCAAGATTTGTGGCATATAAAGTATAATGATGACTAATATCAGGAAAAGGTATTAAAAAATAGACTATTCATTATCGTATCCGACAGTCAATAAAATTGGCCGTTACATTTAAAGTAAGGAATTCTAATGTATGAGGTAATACTGAAGTCTATACCATAACAAAATTATATTTTTAGGGCTTATTTCGAATAAAAGACGACTTTTATCACCATTAAATAATCCCGCAATGGAAATGAATCATGCTCCATAATATACAAGAGATTCAAAATCAACTTGCCTGCAATGTCAGTAAAATATTGCAATAATTTCACTGAGTTTTATTTTTACATGAACTTCCACCACATCGTGCCTAACATCATACAAGATATTGCCTGTAATAGTGAGATATCATCTTCACACCCTGACAATATGATCGGTGAAGGATTACATAATTTAATTAAAGTTGAGGACAAAAGAGGAAGAATAGCAGGTAAAAATTTTAAAAGATACTTTCTAACACTTCTCTCGGCTTTCTATTTAAACTTTATTTAAATTGATAGAATTTAACGTAAATTCTGCTAACAAGTTCAACGAGCCGTTGAAAAACAAACTTTATTGCAACTTTTATCGGACAGTTCTTTCGATAACTTTCCCAGAAATGGCTCCGCGGGGCCAGGAACGCGAAAGGATTCAATCCACGGGGTGGCCATTTCCTTCCTGTTACGAATTCCGACGGTTAAGGCGCCACTTGCAATAAAGTTCTCCCAGGGCAACGGAGAGAGACCTACATCGCACGATGGCATTTATTAGTTCCACAGGGTAGTAAACGCCGATATCTGCTTCGCATAAATCCTCTACGGAAATCCACATAAAAACGAACTTGTGTTCCCGTTCTTTTAAGGCACATAATGGAAGAGTTTTACTGCATTTAAGTGTTGCTACCTCATTTCGCATTCAATAAAACAGCAAGCTAGAGTTTTCATTCTTTATATTTCGGATTTAGCCATATTATGAAATGGAAAAAGGGGTTTTGTTACGAAAAAAAAAGGAATGTTAAATGGGAATCCAAGAAACTCAAAACATCTTCCAAATCATGCTAGTAGTATGGAAATGTATCTTGGCATAACACAATTTTAGGATTTAAGAAATAAACATGTAAATTCTAGTGCTGCTTGATCCAGTTTCCTTGATATATTTTATAGAGGGCGAGAAGAATAACAAGTTCCGTTGTAAAATATGAACTGCATCATAATAATGTATGCACAAGAAAAAAACCAAGACTAGAGTGAGATAAAATATTCTCTGTGCGGCAGCCAAACTTAACCAGAGAACTACAAAATTTCTGAGGAGGAATATAGAAGTACTAAAATGGGAGAAAAATATTTCACACCCTCCACACGACACGGAATGTAATGCGTCTCATTCTTCTAAGCGAAGCAACATCTCCCAGCAATGGCAAAAACTTGAACCTTGAAGCCTTTTGGTTAAAATTTGCTGGCATATGGATAAGATGATCGCGCTTTCAAAATCCTTTGCATAAGGAGATTTCTTCACTGTAAATTTAAAAATAATACTTTGGATACAAATGCATTCCATTTAACGGTTCCAGCTGTCCAATTATGTGATTACATTTTTTCCCTTTAAGAAATCCCTTTTTTATTGACTTTTTGAAGGTAGAGATAAATATTATTTCTTCACGTAGCGTGCTAACATTTACTCTTTAAATCTGAGTATCCAAAGATTTCTAACTATCATACGAACTCCAGACGCTTATAAGTAAATGTCGTCGCTGATATGAAATATTCTATGGGTTTCATGGCATCTCATTCTATCTATCTAATAATACCTAATAGAATTCTTCAACCCAATTGGTAGATGATGTTATGATTTTGTTCTTCGCCGGAAATTCTCAAATCCAAAATAAGCATAAGGAGTAACAATTTCTTTTCTTTTTTGAGTGTAACTCCGTAGAATTGGCTTTACATAATGCACATAAATGAATAAATATAGAGTAAGTGTACTTAATTACATTGCTTGGAGTGAAAAATCGGTCATTTGGTTGGTATTTATATTTAAATCACAATTTATGGGGCTCTAAATTTCTCGAAAAAGTTTTCCCTCCCATGATATCGGAATGAATAACTCGGGCATTGTTTTATCATTTCATTACACATTTCCAGAAAATTATACGAAATAATCGTTAACGAATGTTTTGATGGATCAACATTAGTCATTTACAATAACGTTTCACTAATAACTACCAGCTCCGCATATTCCACTACACCTGGCTCCATACTTCCAAATGTATTTATACGATCACTGTGAATCGAATTTTTAGTATTTTTTTATAGTTTCACTCTGAACAATAAGCACGAATACCTACCTTGAAAACATGAATGAATTACCACACAGAAAGAGCCTGTCTAAAATACGTAGATTATCTGGCCATAATGCAATGATTGCAATAAATGTCGACAACCCCGTAGTAATCGGCTGATTCGTTACGATTCTATTATGAAATTGTATTATAACATAACTAATGTAGTTTGAAAGTTTTCAATCTTAAGCACAAAAAATACCATCTAAAACTATATATGTTCCCTGTTCACCACATGTATATAGCCATTGCTAATAGTGTATTAGTTTGAACTTCCTTCAACTCCATTCATTGAAAATGCCATCTTTCGTTCTCTGTCGAACCATTCACTACTCTCTCTCTCTGTCTCTTTCTGGCAACCTCCTCATCTCACTCTCGTCCCAGTTATTACTTTCTGCCGGACAAATAAGAAATGTGAACTCCCTCGAGCAAAGAGGCTTATTCTTAATTTCAGTGCCTTCATACAGGGATTTTGTCCATAGCTAATATCATACTCCCACGGTAACCTCGAGTTTTTTTTGTCTTTTCATTAATTTTGCTATGCTAAAAATGTTCATTAAATCGTTTCTCATTAATATTCCGCAATTATCCATCACAGATAATGCTCTGTCATTCGTCCTTCCTATAGAGTATCAAACATATTTACTCTCCTAGGACAGAAAACGTACTCGCCCAATTGAAATGGGCACAACCCAATCTAAAGCAAAATGATAAATTTAGAAATCTCCATCGATAATTAGGTATCAGCACTCCATTACGAATAGCTTAGTATTCATATGGTTCCACAATCTGCTCTTCATAAATCTGAAACTTTATTGATTGATGTTATTAATAGATATTAGTTTCATCACGAATTCTTGTAAAAGTATTCCTCAAGTTATTTGAAGCACAAATATAGACAAAAGTGCCGACCAAATGTTGACAAGAGGATCGCGACCGCAAAAAAGCTCAAAATCAAAGTAAAATTAATAGAAATATGAGAAAAAGGATTTAAGAAAAAACAAAAGTATGGACAAGAAAGGATGAAGGGAATCATTTCTTCCGTTCCTCTTCAAAAGCGGCTTCCAGTTCAACCCACACGTTCCTTCAATCTCCAAAATACCCCATTGGCTAAGCTTCCCCTGGAGACTTTCCGAAAACAATCTCGGCTGTTAAGCCCCAAAGTTAAATAAGCCATTGTTCAGACACTTCAGAAAGCACAGCGATGATCACAGCCGGGATGAAAGCCAAAATGTGAAGAAGTGAAAAAAGGGGATATTCTCTTGGGGAATTCTCCCGCGTTAGTTTGGGAAGACGGGCGATGAGGATTAAGACGTCAAGCGAGCGATCGGCCGATTCAACAAGTTGCGAGCGCACACTTCGATTTTCTTTCCCTTCGCTGACAACGGACGATTCATACCCCCTCTCCCCACCTCAACCACACGGGGTAGATACCGTGTCAATAGAAACCGTGAGAGACCCACAGCGGAACAACACTGTCGCGGATCGGGATCAACAATCCGCTTTTCGTTTACGACCTTGTCAACTTCCGCAGCACAAATAAGGCCTCAAAGGTCAGAACTGTAAACCTCTATGGCTCCATTCGCTATCGGAGGGTTCATCTTTATTTTTCCCCAGTATGCTATCAACAACGATTAAACATTTCCGCAAGAAGAAAAAATTATAGAAATAATACATTTTTATCTTCATCGGTACATGATATTTCGTTTCTCATTTAGCTTTTCCATTGATCATTAACCAATGACGCTCGTCCTCTCTATAATAGGTCCAAATCTGTCGTCCTCTCTCTAAAATGGATATAAAATAGATTTACTATCCCGTAAAAGAAAACGTGCTTGCCCAATTGAAATAGGTAAAACCCAATCTAGTGCAAAACGATAAAATTAATAATTAATTAACGCCGTCGATCTTTAGGTATCAGCTCCATCACGATTAATATAGCATCCATATGGCTCCACATTCTACTCATCGTAAATGTGAAACTTAGTCGATTGTATTCTTATGAGAAATTGATGGCTTTGTTTCCTCTTAGAAATCAACATATTTTTTAGTTAAAACCTTACTACTTTTCATGGCCTCAGGAATTTTTTTATAAAGTTATTTTTAAAAAGGACAATAGATGTGGGCGTCCGGTGCAGAAAGACTTAATCCGCGATCTGAACAAAATACAAAGGAAGGCTGCGCGGTTTGTTATAAACCGCTACGGGCGTGCAGACAGCGT
The DNA here is from genome assembly GCF_921293095.1 of Ischnura elegans. Taxonomy (NCBI): domain Eukaryota; kingdom Metazoa; phylum Arthropoda; class Insecta; order Odonata; family Coenagrionidae; genus Ischnura; species Ischnura elegans. The sequence continues at coordinate 119,551,001 of NC_060248.1, read as the reverse complement.
TACTGAGATGTTAAGCGATTAAGGCGACTCGGAGGCTGCGCGCTAGGCTTAGATTGCTTGAACAATTTAGAAGATATCTTTAAGAGCGACAGAGAGAACATAATATTAGAGCCATACTATATTCTCAGGTCCGATAGAAGCGATAAATTAAGAGAGATGTTTTGCCGAACGGATAGATATGGGAATTCGTTTTTTCCCCAAACCATAAAGGACTTCAAAAAACGCTAGTCCCAACTTTGTTAGAGCACTGCATTTTTTATGTGTATATGGCTGGTGTCCTAACACCCCCTGCCACACGCCTTTTAGGCGGCTTGCGGGGTATTATGTAGATGTACATACCGACGTTTTCTCCAAGTAAAATGAGAAAATCTAAAGGAAAAAATCATTTGCAAGTCGATGAACGTCGCAAGGAACTGAGTTCGAGAACTACGAGAATTCATAATATCATTTGCAATTATATAATATTTAAATTACTGGATTTATCGGTGTGCCCTTTCCGCACTTACGTCATCCATGCGTCACTCTCCAATTCTGTAATAAGAATCGCGAGTACAAATGTAGGTACCCCTTCGTTATTGATGAATCATGACTGTCGTTGAAAACCTTAAGAGGAACACAAGCTAGCTAAATTTTAAAAATGTTGGGATAAGTTATTTAACCAGTTAGCAAATAAATTTGATCATTTTTTTGATATATTTTTTTCGGGAAATATTATAATACATTAGATAAGTACTGACAATCAGACAGAAGATGGCACCCATTACGTTATTCCATGATTCCTAAGATCATCAGCCACAAACGTGCCCCTCATTACCAGCAGGCTCACATATTGCCCAAATCCTACGACATGGTTTAGTCAAAGATGGCGACTTAACGCGAGAATAGTTTTACGACTTTATTCCGAGTTTACAGCCAAGGCTTTGAGAGTCGAATTAAGTCAAATATCTCGGGGATAAGCCAAATGAGAGAAGCGAAGGAAGCCTACGTAGCACAGGAATAGCATAGGAATTGCACATGGTTAAGTAAGGATAATCACTTACAAAGGCTATTGAGATTCCTCACTACATTACGACAGCCACAAGATTTTTAACCGTGAATATTTTTATCCGAGATTTTATACAGGCTTTAAAAGTCAATTGACACGCAAAAAGCCTATAGCTTTTATTATTATATTCACTTAAGTTATAAATTATTCCTTCCAACACCAATTTCGAGTAGGAAATAAGCAAGTGATATTTTTTTTCCATTCGCCAACATATTGTATAAAACACAACGCTTAATATAGAGGTAATGGTAGAATACCCGAAAAACTGATGCGTACGATCTTTATGCTAGTTGTTAAGAAAACAAATTTTCCCAATAGATATTTAAAATATAGAAAATTGCAGATGGGTAATTTTTGAGGCAAATGTTTGGGTAATTAATAATAGCGGCGTTACTTTGTGGAAATCCTTTATCGTAGGAAAAGAAGGAATAATAACTTTGCTATGTCCACAAGGTAATTTATTGAGACCGACCGTGGTTGTTGAGACCGACCATGGTTGTTCTCAATAAATTACCATGTGGAAATAGCAAAGTTATTTATCCTTCTATACCTTTAAAAATGTTTGGGTGAATTTCACCGGGAGCCAACCAGCACGACAGGTGGACAAATGCTCTAACACACGTTCAAACCCTGTCAATCAATTATTAATTAATGATTACGTGTTGTCATATTTATTGGTTAACGGGCAAGTGCGGTTACAAAATTTTCGCAGAGACATTATCAAGGCGTGCGTTTGAATCCCCCTGTCAAATGCAGTACACTTTCTCCACAATTGGACCTCAATAACAGCCGATGTCGGCCACACCCGATACAGCCGAAGCTTGTCCCTCACACCCGCCTGCGAAACGACTGAAGCGACAGCTGACGAAGGGGATGAAATGGGAAGTAACAGGGGGGGGGATGAATGGGAAGGAGGATTCTTTGGCGTAAGGGGTGAGGCCGTAAGCAGAGCAGAACGAAACGCAGGGGACAAATCGACTCATCGCAGTGGGGCGAGGATCGTTTTGGAAAGATTTGACATTACGAACCACCACCTATCCTTCCGCAGAGGATCTTAAATGCCACATTGCGAACGCTCCAGCAAGGACAGAGCTTTTTTACGATCCCATTACAGCCAACCAATCAACGATATGATCAGAAAAATGAATTGAAATACTCTGTCCTAGATCTTAGACAAGATTACTCCAGCCATCATAAACTCATGGAGATATGAAGTTGGTAAATGTGTATCCTTTTTAGTACTTTAAATGACGATATGAGCAGTGTAAATAGAAAATATTTATAAATTGAAAATATAAAAATATGTAAATTAATAGTAAATAATTTTATAGGCCAGAAATATTTTGAACCTAAGTAATACGTTGGGATGGGAATTCCTTGATACGAAAAGAAGAGCTGTTAAGAGAAGATGGTGGGTAGATGTGACAAACAGACCACAAACTTTGAGATATGATGAGGGGAAAAATAAATATTTATGATTGCAAATAAGGAATGAATATGCATTCCTGAAATCCGGATTTCATTATGAATAAATTCTTAAATACGAATAGAAATCAAAACAAGCATTCATACGAGTGTTAGACTGAATGCAACCCAGCAAAGAACCCTGAGTCGCTCAGTAAGACGCATGATAAAGCATGATGAGAATTTGATTGAGCTCTTTCAAGTTTCCTCTCAGGTAAGATAAACCATCTGGTTCAATGATTCCACGAGGAGTCCCGCGACGGAACGTGAAGCGTTGGACCAGATGGATTCTCTCACCCGGCTGATGACAACAGAGAGCTCGTCCGAAGGTCAAACGCATGAACCTCATCAAATAGATGGAAGCCCGAGTACTCTCCTGAACTTACTGCAGTTTCTTTTGCAACAAGCTGTAAAAATACTGTAAAAATTACACTCAAATTTAATGCCCATTAATCGTGCGCTAAGACATATGTTGCAGTCCGTGGAGATTGATTCTTAGAATATCACCCTCTGCCATTTATTGGGACTTACATTTGGAGTATGTTGCCTGATGGCTATGGACGACAAACAGCAGCGGAGAAATAAATGTTGGAAGGTTTCAATATCGTGGGTAATTAAATATTGATGAAGATCAAATGGATAGATCGTTGGCGTAATGCGGAATATCAAAGAGGAGTAAGGGAGAAGAGAATTCTTTTAAAAAAAAACCTTCAGTAGAAGCTAAAAAAATGTAATCGTCAACTTCGCGAGTCACGATGGTCTAACGGAAATTATTGCTGAAGAACAGGTGGATGGGAAGAACGGGAGATATAAATAAAGCATATGATGCGCTTCGGAGGAGATAATTAGAGCAGGCAATGACGGATGCTTGTAGGCCTGTATATATTGCTTGCTATAGACATACATTGTACAATAGGTTGGATCGGAAAAATCGATTTTTTTCAAATCCATCTGGCCCAATGAAAAAAGTTGTGGGACCGATCAAAAATAAGGCCTGAAAAATTTGAGACCTCTAGGTGAACCCCTGACCCTCGCTCAAATGCAATTTAGGAGGGAGGGTCAAAATTCGAAAAATTTAATATTTTATGGTCATTTCCTATAGATTTTGCCGAGTTACGGCCCTTTTAGGACAAACATTTCGTGCACTTGGACGTATCTGCCACCGTTTAGCAACAAAATGCCTAATTTGAGTCCGCGTCCGCGAAGAAAATATTCCAACGCCCACGCAGCGTCGCAGATACAAGAGCCGCAGGCCGATCCCTTCCCCTTCCGCTCGCTTCTCACCTTCCCACACCTCCAATACAGCAAAATTCATCCCGCGTGTGCTGCTAGGAGGGCGTTCAACTTTGATTATATAAATCGGAATATGGTAGAAGGTGAAATAGGATTCGTAGTGAGACGACTTGTCCCTTATTTGGCGCCTCGTCGGCGTTAAACAAATCGATTTTACCAACTTTTAGAGAAGTTATGAAATATTTTTAGATCCGAGAACGCAAGAAAGGAGCCTACGGTCTATGAAAAGGCCTATCGAGTGGCTATAAAGGCTTGCGAACTATGGTGACGCGCTTCTCTTCCAATATGTGTGTGACTAAATGGATTTAGCGGTATCACAGGAAGTACTAAAACTTACGGAAAATGCGAATAGGCCAAAAGCAGGGTTTTATTGAAGTACAAAACTCAAACACTTTTAAAGGAACCTTAGAAATTATGCGATATTTTTGCGTGTGTGCAAGAGGGAGCATAAAGTTCCCCCTAATGAGGAAGTATATTAAGAGACAAGAGGACGAAACAAAAGACGATGGCCGCTGGATTGAATCCTAAAGAAACTCGACAACAGAAATAAAATGGAATCATAGGAAAGCGTTGAGTCAACATCGTCAATTCTTGTATGGGAAAATGGTATCAAAAATTATCTACATCAATTCATCCGAAGAAAATTAAACTGACAATAAATCAGCCGATTTGTATCTCTACGTTCCTCGTGAAATAAGCTTTAAGGACTAAACTCAAACTGGAACTTCAGCGGGGAAAATGCGTCTGCCAACTGTGATAGAGGTATAGGCAAGAACCAAGCAACAGCAATGATCCTCCCCGCAACTTTAGCTGACGCAAAAATTATAACTTCGTAAGATACATCCAAGGTAGTGTACCAGAATTACTTACGTAGGCATAAAAAGATGCTAATTACAGTGAATACGAAAAGAGCTCCATTTTAATGGAATAAAAGACTATACTGTTGTCTGATGAAAAAATGCAAGAGGACTTATCAATCCAAATTTAGAGGGGAACGTGTGGTGTTAGTTGAAGAAGCAGGGTCCCACTTTTGGGGGTTTGCCTCCCCCGTCGAAGGATTAGCAAAAGTTATAAAATCTGCGAATCTCGATTCCTTTCCTTGTGAACATTAGATATACAAAATTAAAAAGGCTTTGAATGCGATGGAAAAAAGTGAATACCGCCCAAAAAGAGCGTGAGAGAGGCGAGCGGGGAGGGGACGCGAGCGGTCTTCGCAAAAAATCCATTTAGTCACATCTGTCGGACAATACCGAAATTGAAGCGCATATCCAAAGTTCGCACACCTATATAAAGCCACTCGAGAGGACTTTTCATAGACCGTAGGCTCCTTTCCTGCGGTCTCAGATCAAAAAATATTTCATCACTTCTCTAAAAGTTGGTAAAATCGATTTGTTTAACGCCGACGAGGCGCCAAATAAAGGACAAGTCGTCTCACTACGAATCCTATTTCACCTTCTACCATATTCCGATTTATATAATCAAAGTTGAACGCCCTCCTAGCAGCATACGCGGGATGAATTTTGCTGTATTGGAGGTGTGGGAAGGGGAGAAGCGAGCGGAAGGGGAAGGGATCGGCCTGCGGCTCTTGTATCCGCGACGCTGCGTGGGTGTTGGAATATTTTCTTCGTGGACGGGGACTCAAATTAGGCATTTTGTGGCTAAACGGTGGCAGATACGTCCAAATGCACGAAATGTTTGTCCTAAAAGGGCCGTAACTCGGCAAAATCTATAGGAAATGACCATAAAATATTTAATTTTTCGAATTTTGACCCTCCCCCCTAAATTGCATTTGAGCGAGGGTCAGGGGTTCACCTAGAGGTCTCAAAATTTTCAGGCCTTTTTTTTTATCCGTCCCACAACTTTTTTTCATTGGGCCAGATGGATTTGAAAAAAATCGATTTTTTCCGATCCGCCCTAATGTACATGTGTATAGCATAATTATTAAGTGGGTGTTAAAAGATAAGCCGATAGGGGAATTGAGAGGAGGCTATGTCAAACCATTCTTAGAATTGATGCTCAAAGCAATACATTTTGAAGGTATTACTCCTTAATTCTCAGTCCTTTTACCTAAAGTGAAGTTTTACGGTAAATGATCACTTGGCTTAGACCTATTGCAAAACATTTTAGTGCCTGTAGTTTTGCTGATAATGAATACTAGATACCTAAATGCACTTGCCTCCAAAAATCTGTAAATCTAAGGAAAACAATTACCGACGTTAACAGTATTGAGGATGACTTTATAATCGAATCCTTCATATTACTTCCTGGCAAATAGCAAAAATTAAGCGAAAATTGTAAAATTGATTTTACAATTAAAATGCTGATGGTTTCGTGGTAAGACGCAGCGCTTAGGTGAAATGTGACAGAAAAATCAGCCAGTGCGTGAATAAATCTACGGAAAGGATCTAATAAAAAAGTGAATCGATACTCCACGCTAAAGTTCGGCCAAAAAAATATGACTCCTTGGATTGTCCTCCACATTCTGAAAATAAATAAGGTATTATCAGAACAATAAAATATAGTTCAGTTATTTTTTCCACTTGAATATTTTTTTCTCTCTTGAATTGAAGTATTAGCATAAAATGAGCTGAGAACGTAGTGATTAGTTTCTCAAAACACTCTATAATCTGAATCCAGCGATTATTTTACAAGCCAAAGGAACCAAATATCGGATATGGATCAATAAAGAGTTACTAAGCCTTATTAAAATATTTTCATTTTCATAGAATTCTTCGGAAGGAGAGGAAATAAAAATATGAAGGATAAAAGAATTTGATACACGAGATATTAATTCATACTTTAGCTTTCGGTCTACCAATGGATTTCTTTCACTTTAAGTGAAGAGGAAGTAAGCTTCTAGTTTAACTTCTGTCAGTGGCCACATTATGTTTTCGTATTTCAGTGAAAGACAAAAATTTGCATGCGTGTGTTTAGCTTGAATTAGGCGCTTTTATCTTTATTTTGAAAATTTATTAAACAGTCCAAAAACCGCAAAAATAAATTACATGTGACTCGTCGTAATTCAGCCTATAATGCCATGAACAATTGTTTTTTTTTCAGAACGATGATAATTTCAGCAATCAATCTATAATAATATGTTTTACTTCATCTGAATGCGTCTTAGTGGTTACGGCAGTGAATTTTTCCTGGAGATGAATTGTAAGCACCTTCACGCAGAATTTGTGTAATCGATGGTTCCTCCTTCACGGTGAAATAATGCATTTTTTCGTACCACGCTGAGGCTGATTTCGTCAACAAAATTAAAGCCAAAAGCTATAGTTAACTTACAAAACCTTTGGTTTTCGATTTCAATTTTCATTTTTTACACCGAATAATAGGTGATTTAAACATAAAATGCATGAAAACGCAAATAATAATATCGGATCCAGGTACATCGTTAAAGTGCGACGGGTGGTCTGCACACGATGTTCTTTACAAATAATAAAAAAATATGACACGAACAGAACATTCGACCTTCGGCAGCCGTGAACAGTTCACACCAAGAAGAGAATTATGAAAGCGTGGGTAGAGCTTTGGACAATTGTTTGAGGGGTCCTGCGCTCATGTACGGGTGAAGGTACAAGACACCCTCAAACCAAAATTCACTATACGAGGAAAATACATCTAAGTTGGGGTGGTCCTTATTTTTAAAGTTTTCGAATTTCTTTTGGGACGCCCCCAGTTCTGTTCCATTTGGTGAGAAAATAAATCATGAAATTAAGTCCGCAATCGAATACCAGGAAAACGTGCCGCATCGCACATGAACTTTTGAAATTACGGTAGTTTTAGGTGTTTTTCGGACATAGTTGAAGATGATGTCACTCTCGGATTATTCTATCACTTTTCTGTTTTCTCCAACGACTCGTTAGACATTTTTAGTTTATCACCTCAAATATCTTTCATTTCTGCCGTTTGGTTGCCTTAAAAATAAGGGCCACCCTAATCTACGTACTACCCCACAAGGCAACTCGATAGGCGTGTGGCGGAGTTATAGGATACCAGCCGTTAACAAATTAAAGGAAATTAAATCGAAACTTGAAACACTTACGTGGTGGAAGGGCTCCATAATAGTGATGAATGACACTTTGTTTCTTCCACAAATTTATGAAAAGTTTCTACTTCATTACCGGTTTCGGCTATTACACCATTATTAAATACCTTTTTTTATCCTTGTCTTGAAATCTCGTCCCGTTTGGCCGATGTAGTATGAATCACAACTATTACCCTTTAATTTATAAGTGCTAGCTTTTAATTTGGATTCAATAACATCTTTAGCATTATGTAAGTCTTCCCAAGGTGTTGTTATCATAAAAAGCAACCTTGTATTTATTTTTAGGGATAGATTGTGTAACAGTATTTGATATAGGGCCGATAAAAGGTACTTTTTACCATTTTGTTGAAGATCTAGGTTCATGATAATGGTGTAATAGCCGAAACCGGTAATAAAATAGAAAATTTTCATGAACATGTGAAAGAAATAAAGTGTCTTTCATTATTGAAAAGGAAATGCTCTCACAAAGTTCCGCCTAGCATTTATTTCAATCTTTTCTTGTTCGGAGAAACACTAATTCCCATACCTATCCGTTTGACGAAATATCTCTCTTATATTATCGTTTCTGCCGGACCTGGAAATATATTGGGGTCCTAATTTGATGTTCTCCGTGTCACTCTGAAATATATCTATCATCATTTCTCAAGCAATGTAAGCCTAGCGCGCAGCCTCAGAGTCTCTAGCGGCTCCCAGCCTAATTCATTTAACATCTGTGAGACTTTTCGAACGCCCGTATCAGTTTTTTTACGAATCGCGCAGCTTCCCTTTGTATTTTGTTAAGTTCATGGATGAAGTTTTTTGCACCGAATCCCATATTCTCGTGTTATATTCAAAGTGAGGCCGGTCGAATGCAAAACAGCACCTCTTCTTTTACTTTGCCATCCTAAATTCTTTTATAGGCATGCGAGTAGGAAGGGAAAGGGCCACATCGAACGTGTGAACTTGACACCTTAGTGATTAAGTACACTATGGTCTTTGCCATAAGTAAACCGACCATCCTTATGGTTGAAACACCGGGGAGTAAGAGTTTTTCATTCTTTGAACTACCTCATTACTCCATGCGCGCATGAATGTATATAGTGCGTATCAAACTTATAACCACTGCGTAACCTTCGAAAGGCAAGGCAAGCATTAGTTTCTCTAGGAAGTGCTCTAAGAGGAGAAAATGAGAGACTAGTAAAATATAATAAAAAGCTCTTAAAATTATAACTACAAAAATTTGGTAAAGGGTCTATGCTGCATGGGTAAATCTGTGATCTAACTCCGGTATTTATAAGTTTTCAGCACATCGGATATTAACCTGCCCTATCACCCATACAATATGCACATTCGTTTCATCATTCTGTAGCATGATCTTCAAGAGCTGGTTACAATAACTTTTAACCTAAGTCAATAACAATTTTTAACTACCTACGTGTTATATTTCTCTCTCTCTCAGTGATACAGGTTTTGGATTGGTTAGGATAGGTGAGGGTAGGCACACCCCGGACTTAGCCGCAGATGTGATAATTCCAAACTCCGTTCAGGGTTGGAGAGCTAGTTCTTCTTCACGTGCTTCCAAGAACACTTCGAAGGTATAATTCGAGGTTGTACGAAGCCTCCACCCGTGATCTGAACCCGGTACTCTTCGGTCAGCGGCCAAGTGTATTTTTATATAAAGTTAAAATAAAAGAGGGTGCGCCGTGAGTGAACATCCAGAATGAAAAGATAAGCATGCTGCAATGTAACGATGACATTGCATTCAAGAGAGAAACATAGAGGTAGCTGAATAAAGATCCATTACATATGGAAAGAAAGAAAATGGATAGATGAAAATGGCTATGGCTGAAAATCATACGAGAGAAAAATTAAAATATTCGTTTACAGTTGGTATGAAGAAGATAAGACCAAGGAATAGCTAGGAAGCCAAAAATGCTGAGGTGGTGAAAGAGTTCTACCACTTAGTAGCTCAGTAATCAATGATGGACAAAGCAAGGTGGATATAGCACAATAGCCCAAGCAAAATGGCGGATTTCTTCGCGAAAAGGATTCTGCTCAAATCTGGGAGTATAAGAGTCGATGTTAAGAATCATTTCATTTGGATAAGCGATTGGAACTTTGATAAGCTTGCTTTCTTGTAAAAGCGGGATATGGATGACAGAAGTAGAGAGGACACGGTCTCAGGCGTTACTTTGTGGAATTCCTTCATCATAGAATAAAATAAAATTACTTTGTTTTATTCCACACTTTATGACAGCATTCGATACTGAAACCCGGGTCGTGCTATTTAAAATAAAGTGTGGAATAAGACAAAGTAATTTTATTTTATTTAATTTTATTTTATTTTATTTTATGAAGAAGTAGAGAATTCTACGAGGCAAGCATTCGAAATGTGGTGATACAGAAGAATGTCGAGTATCAAATGCGTAGATGATGTGAATGACGGGGAACGAAGAAGAGTAGGACAGAAGAGGTTTTTTTAACAACCTCGAAAAAATACAGGACAAGTTAATCGATCACATAATAGGTCATAATGGCTTGATGAAAAAAATGTCCATGCCTATATGCATATGATCGATAAATAAACCAAAAATACCCATACTTTGGCTATATACCCAGATTATGGGATTAAACTCTATTAAAAGGCAACATGAAGTATAATGTAATTAACAAATGCTTACTTATAAATAACTACTCGGGGTTCGATTCCCGGTCCAGGGGCATAATTTCTCATAGCAATTTATCTTAATTTCACCGCCGTTCACGCGGCAGGCTTTATATAACCACATTTATCACCAATTTAATCGACCACATCATTGGCCGCGATATCTGGATGAAAAAAAATCATTGAATGGCAAGTGGAAGGAAAGTTCAGCAAATGAACACTTCCAATGATGCATATGGAGAAAGTGATGAAGAATGTAAAATACAGAAGAATCGTTTAAGTGCTAAAATATTAGCTGATATGAGTGTTGAATGACCTGTATTGAACCAATATCCGCATAGTTGGCAATTGATGATGACCTTACCGATCTGATATTTCTCGGATCAAACAACTGAGATAAATTCACAACGCATATCCAACTTACAATTATGACATAACCTCTAAACGCTAACCCAAAGAAACCATTGATGCGCGATCTTTTTTTTTCAGCCGTAGGCGGAGAGTTAAGGTATAGGCCGTGGTTAGGGGATGAGCATAGGAATGATCAATATACCGATAATATCGAATATTGATATCTATTTAAAAGATTTAAAAGATAATTAAATCATTAATATCCAATTTTTGGTGAAACCTAATTCTTGGGCCAATACCAGGGCACCAGGGAATATATACTGAGGACTACCCAAGTGAAAACCTATATCTGAATATCACTGAATACCTTGCACGCTGGGATTTTTATCGGCCCACATCATTGAGTTGGAAACAGACCTAGTTACACCTCAAATAAGCAACCCACAATGAAATAAATGGCACTAAGATTAGGAAGCGTTGTAAATGATAGATGAAAAAAAACACCAAAATCAAAAAAAAAACTAGTTCTGGCTACTTACGCCATAATTATTCATATTTTTGGGCAAATGCGTTGGTATACACCAATTTGTTTATAAAATGAATACTTAACCAATCCACGTCATTGGGTTTGGCGCAAATCGGTTTCTTTATTCGGCATATTATTTAAACGCTAGATCTAGGGAAGCCTAGGAACACCCATTTGTAAGGGACCCTTTCCAACCGTAGTCGCAGCTCGAAAAAAATGAACGTTAGTCAAGTGAGGAGTGGGGACAAGAGCGAGGCAAAATAGTTCCCGGAAGGCGATGATCAGTCTACCAACAAATAAAGCCTATTTCCAATCAAATCGAAAAGAGTTACGTACCCATAATTTGGGTACATTCCCAGATTATGAGAACACACTTCAGTAAAACGGTTCATGAAGTAAAATGAAATTGTAAAACGTAAAGCGCGGCGTTAGCGCAAGAATGGGGTCCACCTTTCAGTAGTGGCTTCTCGGAAGCCCGTCTTCCTTGAGTTGCCATCCTCGATGAACCGCAAGGGCCTATCATCAACCTCGGTAATATTGCCATGGAAATTAGAGAAACCGCAGAGCGTAGCAGTCTGCGCAAAATCCCTGAAAACCAAAGGACCATATTCGATTCCCGGTCCAGGGGAAGTTCTTACTATGGAAATTAATGCTAATGAATAACCACTCGATTTTTAGTTTCCCAGTCATATAACTCAGTCCGACTGACATTTCTTTCACTATTTAGACATGATCTTTAAACGTCAGTCCTAGAGAGGATATGATCAACCGTTTTCGTGGAACCCCTGCCTTACGAATATATAAATGGCTCAAAAAGGAAACGAAGGGTTAGGTGGATAACGGAGGCAAAGCGAGGTGGCTTCTTGAAAGGCCATTAGCAGTCCCTAAAAATAAACAAGGCCTTTTTGAGCAAATCAAAGAATGATATTTACCCATATTTTCTGTATTTTTCAAGTTTTTGGACATTTACAATAGTAAAAAATAGTAAATACTTATTTCAAAATAGCCTACTCGAAGGACACTGCCCCAGTCCACGTCACTGTCAGATGCTCATGCTTTATAATACTATTTCTATGCTATCTTTAAACGCTAAAACAAGGGAAGTTAGGAACAGCCATTTGTGCGTGATCCATTACGCGCATTACGGCCGTAAAATAAATAAATGTTGCTTAAGCGAGAATGAGCAGGAGGATAGGCAAAGACAAGTGGTTCCTAGGATAGTGCTGATCAGTCCTTAGCAATAAATAGTACCTCTTTCTGAATTAATTTAAATATTCTTACCTAAACCCCGGTTCCTTGTCGTGGGCAAACGCCTTTGTAAAAAGCTATGAATAAGTGAATACGTGTGTTTAAATAAACCGGTCGTTGAATCTCCCAGCCCATGTCACTGAGTCGGACGCGCATAGGCTATGCAATTTCTGTATGATATTCAAAGGATAAACCAATGGAAGCTAGGAATAACCATTTTTAGCGCGTGACCCCTTCCCGCCTTACGCCGTACACGAATAAATAAACGGGCCTAAATGGGAAGGGAGAGGAGGCAAGGCTCTTGGGAAGGCGATGATCGGTCCCTTGGGATATGGTGTGGGTGGGAGGGATGGCGCCTTTAAGGTGGAGCCGATGGGGGTGGGGGAGAGTCGATAAGCGCCGGAGAGAGAGAAAAAAAGAGTGAGAAAGAGTGGGTAGGATTCCGTTGGACCCCGCCCCGCACTTACGCCTTCATTCTTCTCCCATCTCCAAGGGCGTCACACACATCCAACCCCGCCTCCCCCTTGGGACGGTCAGGGGTGGGTGTGTTTCGGGTGTTAGACGGCCCTGATGAAAGGAGGCGCCACGTCAGCGGCTCGTATTCATAGGGGGGGGGAGGTGGGAGAAGGGTGCGGCCCTTATCTGTTTGGCCCATCGGGGCGCCGCGGCACAGGAGACAAGTCTTTTGGGACGCATTTCCTGCGACCTCCGGTGAGCGCCTCACTTCCAGATGGAGTGACAAACGCTAACAGGGGGGTGTGAAAAATTATGGTCGGCATTAAATCGGACATTCACATAAGGAGAAGACTGTCATCCAGCCATCAGACCGCGCGCCCAATCTTTCCGCAGTGAGACAAGCGAGCCAAAAACTAGCGAGAGGTAGGCATCCATCTAAACATCTATGATCGTCTACATTCTATGTTCATGTTGCGAACACCGCACAGTTCCAGTGGCGCAGCGAAGGGGGGATAAACCCCCCCCCCCTCAGAGCCCAGAGAAATTTTAAATTTTAATACATTGTACTTCATTGGATTGATATTGCTAATAGAATAGTGTAAGGATCAATAAAATATCCCTCTCAAAGTCTTAAAACTCACCATTTTGGACCATTTATCTTAAAATCCTGCATTTATTAATCTCGCACCTACCGCTTATCCTGGAGGGTATATTATACCCCCACACACCCCGGTATTAGTTACACCTTAACCCCCAGCCTTAATGCCTAGCTGTGCCCCGGCACAGTTCGATACCTCCACTGCAAAAACGCTGAACAATCGCCCACCGAATCAAATCCTCATCACCTATCCTCCAAGCTTGGAGAATAGGAGATGAGCGTTTATGCTCTCGACACTGCCCGCTGAGCGGATTCGTATTGTTGGGCTATCAAATGAGCGGATTTGATTCGGTGGGCGATTATTGAGCGTTTTTACAGTGGAGATATCGAGTTGTCTCAAACTGAAAAATGCTTGCCAAAATCAATTAAGTCGTTGTTATCACCAAATTAGCAACAAAAAAGGCTGTTTCCTGCTGATTTTGATCGCCAGAATCTGATTTTAAAATTATGTTTACCTTATTTTTGCATGTTTAAATTTTGTGATGCTGCTGATGCTGCTATTTAAGCTATTTTTAGAAAATTTCGTTATAGAAGTCAAAGTTATTGTCAATAACTATTGGTGTGCGGAGGACTTAAGATCAGTATGATTTAAAGGTAAAAGATGAGTAAATTGAGCCGCGCCCACCGAGTTCTCCTCTCCGAAGCCCCACTTCCCCTGAAACCTTCGTCCTTCTCTAATCCGACGGCATGGAAACGACCAGCGGCTTACACGTCAATTCAAGGGATGGATTCGCCGAACAGAGGCGAAAGTTGAGAGGCAGTGTCGTTAGCAGGGCGAAAAACACCAAAAACCGGATTCTCAAAAGCAAGAAGGGATGCGGCATGAAATGCTCCGAAAGTAGAAATCGCAAGCCATCGGAAGCAGAGCTACACCGCGTGATAACCACATAGGCTCGTCAGTGTATCACCATGCTCGTAAATATTGCGATTGGGAGTGCTTCTGGAAAACACTGACCCCTATAATTTGCATCAAACTATAATTGTATCTGCGTAAAAAAAAGCCAACAGAGGTTAAATTCTTAAATTCAACAGAAGTTAAATAAATTGTTGATACCAAGTTTTTTCTGAGGTAACGTTTTTAATTACATTTTTTAACCTCGGTTGAATTTCTTTTACTTAAAATACAGTTATAGCTTGATGCCATTTTTTTGGGAGCCTTAGGAATGTGATATTAGAAGATATCAACAAATGCATTCTCGGAAAATTCGAAAATGAAATGGTATTTCCACCAATGAAATTAATGTTAATTAAATGTCGTCGGAAATCTCCACAAACACTTTCATTAATCAGTAGAAAATTTTCATGTAGAAAATTCTGAGTTCATTTTAACTTGACAATTAAATGTAATTACAAGAGAAAAAACATAAAAATACTATTTACTAAAATACTCCGCGAATTTGAAGCTCTGTTCTTAAGAGACCATATCAAACCAAATAACATTTCCTACTATTTCATACCAATCTATATATCCTACCAATTTTGATTTCCTACTAATTTACATCAGCTACCTAATATCAAACCACTTTACCGCTCCTTTACCTATCCCTCTTGCATAAATGTCAGCAATGGTATATTTATTTATTTCTCCTCTGATCACTGATCAAGTATAAAAGTATAAATTAATCATAATTACTACCTCGAGATAAAAATTTATTTTCACCGACCTCGTTTAAATGTTAAGTCAATTATTAATTGAAGTCCGAAAATTGCTCAGGTCTTCGATGTAAAAACTTTCTTCCAGCACTATTATCGCATGATATAAGTCCAGCAAATAAATAGGAATGAAATAATTAGGCTCCAATTTGATACGTATAAGGTCAAATATTTTAAGAAACACTGATGTTAACTCAATTTATTTCAATATATTTCATTCACCGCTTTATTTTGACAGAATTCTCTTGCTTGCAATGCATGACGAAAACCTTCCATGTCACGTAACTTAACTCTATGCGAATGGTACAAGAACTCTTCGAATTAAATAGTAACTTTTTCTATTTTTAAGAAAACAAGGAGGTAAAAACAAAGAATATGATTGAGGAAATATATAAAAATATTAAGAGAATTGAACCAGTTGTTATTCGAAATTATTTATGAAAAAAAAGATATTAGTAGCATTCTGTCAACTTCTAGCTTTTGCTTGCCTTGGTTACTATAAATTCTTACGCCTCGTTAAATTAAACTTATCAATGCTATCTATTTTGAAAAAATACTCCCTTATAAGAGAAGGAAATACCATCAAAGTATTCTAGGCGAAAAGGACATTCCTAATTAAGTTGGGTATCATTACGGTTGGGAATAAAATCGCTGAAGTAAGAAACCAATTTATTAGGACTTAAATTTGATGCATGATTAATTAGGGTAGAGAGGTATGTACGATAACAGCAGTGAAAGACCAAGGTAGGAAGCTTTTGAAATATGGTTGAACTGATGAATGATGAAGATAAAATTGTGATTAATATTAATTATAATTAAGAATGAGGAAGATACATAAAGCGGGTTAAAAAGGATGCAAAGCAGAACAAATATGTTGGTGTCAAAAGATTAGCAGATAGAAACCAATCTTAAGATTTATGACTGTTGATGATGACGAATGCCTTAAAAGCAGCCCAAAAACATCCCTGATAATTCATATTTATGATGCTCACTGGCAAGTAAGCAATGAGCAAAGAGGAAACGACAAGTGCATGGCATGCAGAAAACTATTTCAACTTTTATAACTACTGTTTCCAAAAATGTCACGAAGGATACGAGCCCAAGGCCTTAGGCTATGAAACGCAATGCAGTACTAACAACGGCAAAAGACTTCATTTATTCTCTCAGAACTCCGGAAAATATTTTTAGGTAGGTATTTTCACCTTTGTGTACATAAGAAACAGCATTTTTGAGTGACCAAAGGTCAAAGAGAGGCGGTAAATATAAAAAAAATCCAAATTAATAAAAAACGGTGGAGTTAAAGAGGATGAAAAAATGGTAATGCACAAAGAAGAAATATAGTAAAAAAATAGTAAAAATGTCATAAACAATCTGTTGAACCTGCCTGAGGAATATATTAATATAGTGGCAAGAGATCTGGTTAACCAAGTTAAGGCGTGGGCTCAAATCTCCCCCACACGCTGTTTCAATCTGTCGGTTGGTTGGCCAGAACGTCCTAGGCGATTGAATTATCGTTCCGCCCCAATTCCTCCGTATCGAAGATCTATTCCCGAAGCCCTCACTCCTCCATCATACTTCGTCATAGCTGAGGTAAGACTCACCTAAAGCATTCATTGGCAGGTATATATCACCCGACTGGGGGCAAGGGAGGCAGTTTATTTTCCTGAGCCAGCCACAGAAGGTACAAAGACCTGATAACCTAAAACCATTGCCATTTATAATGAAAAAACATATTTTTAACGTCAATTTTCATCAAAATACAGTTAGTGTATGCATACACTAACTACAAATAGAAAAAAATAATACTGAGAAGTAATAAAAAATTGCATAAAAAAGAAACTTTGCTGATAATTACACCAAGGAAAAAATGCATATGAATTCGATCTTCCCAAACCCAATTAATTTGTCGGCAGGTTTCGTTAAAACTGCACTAAAAAGAATATGTGGCACCATAAATTAGCGAATTTTCACAGCTGTATTTTATAACTTACCTCTCAGTAGGAATGGTGACCTTGTGTTAATATATGGTTCTAATTAATATTATATTTTAATCACTTCAATTTTAATTGTAATATTTTTAAACGACTACCAGGAATATAAACCTAGGATCCATCGTTTTGCACCTCAGTGCATCGCATATAAGGCAAAAACACTCTCCCGGTACCCTTTTAGCGACAAGAAGTATTATTATTAGTTTTCTGACCAATACTATAAACCGAAAATTGCTTTATATCCTGGCTCTTTCAGCTAATCAGAGAAAGACTTAGATGCCGGTTGGAGATCGCGGAGTGAGGCACCGTGCGAAGCAAAGATGGTGGCTTTTGTTCGCATACGTGATCATATCAACGCTACATCGTTTCCATCGCTTTCTTGAGGAAAGAAGACGATTTCTTCATTAAATTGCAATCATTTGTTACTAATTTTACTCAATAACAATTTCACTTTATTGCTTCCCAATTATTGATAATTAACACAAGATATTCCATAACCACCATAACACCATGTTCATTTCTTGAGGCATGATGGTCTGATGAAGACAATCGTCGAGAGACAAGTAGACGGCGAGAATAGAAAGGGAAGACCTCGAATGAAATGTATGGAAGGATGCAGGAAAGAAGAAATACGTAAAAGTGAAAAGATTAGCTGATTGGAAAATGAAGTGGAGAGCTGCGTCATACCAATCTTAGGATTACAGACCAGTGATGATGGTTATTATTGTACCTCGCACAAAAATTGGAGACAATGCATAAAATATTTTTTTTTTAATTTTTGTCTACGATGTAAATGAATATCATGTTTTCAATTATGCAACTATGCTTCATGAGATTATTATTATTATACTAGTTAATTATCATCAACCAAATGGTTTTTTCACTAAATTTAAGATAGCTATCCGGGTTTTGATAACCGTAAATAATGGTAAAACTTAGTTGTAGATGCGTTAAATCACAGTTTTCTTACGAGATGTGCACTATTTCAACGGTATATCTTTAGATACGCAGTAAAATGCGATATGAAAGAACAAAATTCTAGGCATAAACCATTTTCCAAGAGCATTCGAAATCTAAACTTTACTCAAAATTGCACATCATGCGTAACTTGTTTCCAATGCAACGCCAAAGAGTTTTTGAGGATGTATGATCTTAGGTTTTCCCGGCGTATAAGGTGCAGAAATGTTTCTCGGGTTTACCACCGGTTGATGCTTTCCATTTCTCCCAGGGAGGCATGGAAAACATCAACCGGTGGACAACCCGCGAAAAGTGTTTGCCGTTTTTGAGGATACCCAGCTGAGATGCAAAATTTTTTTAAATGTCTCTTTCTTTCAATTGGACGTATACTTTAAAAGAAAATTCGAAAAAGACATAAATTGAGCAGAAATAAACATTATTTCGAGT
Source organism: Ischnura elegans (assembly GCF_921293095.1). Taxonomy (NCBI): domain Eukaryota; kingdom Metazoa; phylum Arthropoda; class Insecta; order Odonata; family Coenagrionidae; genus Ischnura; species Ischnura elegans. The sequence continues at coordinate 119,532,217 of NC_060248.1, read as the reverse complement.
TCTTCTACTACTGTAGTTGAGTCTATATGAGTCTGCTCCAATTGCAGAGCTTTTTTTAACCAGCATTTTATTTGTTGCCTATTAAAGTCCTTAGTGCCAGCACGTGATGGTCGTTAAACGGAGCGTAGCTTATTCTCTTGTAGCCCAAGCTACCGTTGCCTTGGCAGAAGGCATCCTCCTTTCATTTACCTGATTGTGCCTATCTTCGAGTATTCTTTAAACTAATCCTACCAACCTTAAGCCAGAATCACATGATCATTATTACCGTCCTTCAAAGGGATAGCTCCAGCGATAGGTTTTCAAGGACCAAAAGAGTCATCGCTCTACCCATCATTTTCTCTGAATCACAAAGTCATTCCCACCGTCCCTTTCATCATCCCTCTTTCCGTCACTTTCCGCATTTAAAAATGCCGTTTCATTAAAAAAACAAGCGTGGCGTAAGAATCGCTGTTAGCGGCCATGTGATCTGATTGGTTTTATGAAAGAGGGTGCCAGCCATGGTTTCAGCAGTGGAAAAAGGGACGTGCCGAGTGAGGGAAAAATGGATGGGATTAGCATCCCTGAATCCATCGCGGAAAATGGTTGCGTGAAGCGGCTTATTTTTTCGCCATCATTGCAGCGATCGCTCGAAAGGGACGGATAAAATGACCGTGTGATTAAGGCGTTACTAAAATTGAAATGGCATAATCCTAGATCACGCGACAGCTTTGATTGATTGACTGTCATTATAACGAGGATCGGCTAGGTGTAGTGTTGGTGTGTGATCAGGGATTTCCATTTCAGAGAGCCGAAAATGATTGCGTGAAACGACCATTTGTCTGATACTATTAGATCGATCGTTGGAGCTGCCCTCGAAAGGGGTGAAAAAAATGATCGTGTGATTCAATCTTAAATGACGTCTGCTGCGACCGAAGTGCTTGTTAGAGCGAGCATTACATTTGACGTAGTTTTAATGCCCAAATAACAACACCTGTTGGTCAAAATATAGTGAATTTGGGTAAGGCATATCTTTTACTACTATGTCCATCGAGCCGACCGCAGCGCACTCTCAAATGGCCCAAGCTTTGACGATAAGCTTCCTAGTATCATACCACTGATCGTGCCGATTTTAGCCTTTCGTCATACTAATTCTCCCCATTTTAGGCCGGAGGGCAGGTATTTGATTGAGGCAAACGACGTCTTCGAGAGCGGAGCACGGCTTGGCCAACGATGCTACCGATGGAGAGCTGTATTTGAATCCTTCAAGTACTCAAGTAGGGTCTCTCAAAAATCTCTCTACCCGGCAGGAGTTTAACCCAGACCCACGGGTTGGGAAGCCATTATACTAGCCACCAATCCGACGCAATCTCTTATCTCCACCAATATTAGGCGTTGACATCCACGTTACGGTCTCGATACACCTACATATACGGCGAAGAAAATGACAGCTTCTGCCACTATTAAGTCAATGTGGGACGCTTGCCACTTATATCCATTCTACTAATACCTAGTTCATATCCGAGTCGCCCATCGACAAGTCAATGAAATATCATCAAGGGAGGAGGAAGAGTTCTCGGGTTTCCAGCCGGGTCTAAGGGTTTTTCTGCACCGACGCGACGTTTCGAAGGCTAAGTCTACCATCGTCTTCAGGGTGAATTCACCATTCACCATTGAATTCACCATTCACCCTAAAGACGATGGCAGACTTAGCTTTCGATACGTCGGTGCAGAAAAACCCTTGGACCCGGCTGGAAACCCGAGAACTCTTCCTCCAATCTATTCTCCGGGAAAATCTTAGATCCTTATCATCAAGGGAATCGTCTTGAAACGTATATACAATAAAATAGGGATGGAATTTTTTAAAAATTGAAAAAACACGCACAATGTTGAGAAATTCGGTCGTTTAAAAGAACTCTTTCACCCACGGTAATATCGGTAACCCACTCTACAATAGGACAAGTCTTCCCAAACCTACTGTTAATCCAAACAACATAGCTAATTACAGTTTTACCGTGCTCGAGAGGGAACTTCAGATAAAACGTCTCAAAATGACGTGGGAAAAACTTTCACGATTTACGCGTAAGTCGTTAAGATAACTTGACCTTGATATTTAAAGGTTTGAAATTTAATAACGACTAAATAATTAGGATGAATGCCATGATGCACACAACTCCAGTTTGTTTGCAGTTTTATAGAAACTGTCGATAAAAGTGTCATAAAATGTTATAAATTAAATTATCGATAAAGTTTGGAGTATTTTCGGAGGAAGTTTTAACCAATCAGCTTTTTGCAATTGTTTATCAATGAGTTGTATCTAAAAAGCGATTAATTTGAACAAATAGCTTCGGCACATATGGCTGAAAAATGTTCTAATTGAAAATAAAATTTAAGTAAATATGCACGTCCCCAGTATGAGATAGATTGCTATGTGCACAGCATCTAAGCAAGTTATATATTTAAACAGCGTGACTGGCATTCCAAGATTCAGTATTCCATTTCATTAATAAATCACACACAGTGGAATTTATTCAATGACCTAATCTAATGACAGGCCTTCCGAAATAAACTACTTAGAGATTAATCATCCAATGCTGAGAATGAATAAAAGATGCGGGAAGGCGTAACCCATCTATCGATCAGATGGTGGGTCATGTTGGGAAATCTTATGGTTCTCTTCTCTTTTACGCACAGGCCGGGAGGGAGTTGCATTCGCGAGGGAAGAAGACGCTGGTATTTCATTAGGTGCCACTGATTGCCTCATTGTAACATTCCTTTTATTCAACAAAATTATCAATAGAGCCGAGCAAAATCCAGAATATCCATTTGTAGCTGTTCACAGTCTTTACTAAGGTACTTGTAAGAATTTATAAGATAAATATCAACCTCCGCAAACCTATCAAAGTTACCTCACCGAAAATACAAGATTGACTTAGGCTGAGATTCCAAGACTCTTGGCGAGTTTCAGAGATAAGTTGAAGAGTAGATATTGATAAATTGAGCGGGAAAGCGATAGAAAAACTGAGAACGGTAGAGAAAAATGGACAGAAAATTGATAAAATAACAACATTTATGCGTAACTCAAGCTTCAAAAACGGGATATGAAAAGCTTGAGAGATGGAAAGATTTTTCGGTTATTTTATAGGAGCATCAATGAATGTAAATAACGTTTGTAACGTGAAAGTAAGATGGAACGTCCTCGGCTGGGTTTTTCTAAATGAAACACCATATATCCACAGGTTTTTCATACCATTACACAGATTGTATATTTCTTCAACCAATCTTAATAGATGCAAAGCAACGTTCATTAGACAATAAAAGGTTTAATAGTTCAATATGTGTTAGCATCACGGCTCTACAATCAGTCTGTTTTCAGCATTTAGTCAATGAGGTATTTTACTCCACGCATTAGCATGCAAACTTATCTCGTTACAATATTACACCCTGTATTCGGAAATCCCCTTATGATGTTGCTAGTCTTAAGAAGTTATTCAAATGCTTCAATTGCCTTTTTATTCCACAAGGAATAACCTTCCTCTAAATATTTTACCTCCCTTGTTTTCAAATTTCATTTTAGTCATAACTATTCAACCCACCGACGAGTATATGGTTTTCACTTCCTGATATTCGTATAACATGCACTGGCTAAGTTTTGTTTAGCCCGATGAAAGTTGTCCCTTAAGAAGCTATTTTTTAAATTATCAACCTACGGCCATTCAAACGATATACAGGTATACAGCCAACTCAAACTTATTATTTTGAAAATTTGCGCGTGATTTATTAACTGCTAGATTTTTTTTGCATTGCCACTGTTTTCTTGCTTTTGGCTGTCACAGGAGCAAAATGCCATATTATTCCCTAATTCAGGTCGTTCACCAAACACGTGGTAAATTATTACTAGGATTAAGCGGAAATGTGAAGGATTTTTAAATTATGAGTTTTAAATATCACGGAAATCATCAATGAAATAAACATAGAAACTGAAATATTTATATAGCGAATAGGCGGTTTACAGCAACTTTCCATTGGCTTTTTAGGTCAACTTCCAGTCACGTATAAAACCGTTTCAGGTTTAATTTTGTGGATTATGCTATACCCATGATTAAAGCACAAATGGTAATATCCACACTATTTTATTTATTACTTTTTTTACCGAGCATGATTTCAACACTTGGTGTCATTTTCAAGGTTTTCATTTTCCTTGAAAATGACTCCAAGTATCGAAACCATGGTCGGTTAAGTGATAAATAAAATAGTGTGGATATTACCATTTGTGCTTTAATCATAAACTTCCAGTCAGTTTCATCAACTTGAAAAACTTCCACCAGAGAAATCCTGAAAATACTCTTTAAAATTTCATTTCTTACATGATGGGAGGGTTCGAGTATTACCGAAGAATATTTTTGGCCATTTTTGACGCCTATTGCCCTCATATAAGCAAGAGGCATTGTCTAAACCTCAGAAGAAAGAAAACTTGTAAACTCCCTTCGACGAGTACTTGTGTCCATAATTGGATGCATTGATGAAATAATAACAGAGCAGGAATTACGTAATTCGCAAATGGTGTTACCTGAGGATACGTAAGTCGAGGATTCCCCACCAGGCTCAACAGCCAAATCATCTCCCTCAAGCCAGACCCCCGCAGAAACAGATACATCACACCCCCCCGCCCTTTCTTAAACATTGTACCCACACTGTTAAAAGCTGTTTGAACTGGCTGCTATTCTTCATCCAATATTGCAGCTATTTTAAGGAAATTACTGAAACCACGCAAAATAATAATTCAACTCGCCATATATTTGATTTCAACCCCATTTCCAAATCATTGTATCCATATTTTTCATGTTATATTTTTAATGGCTGCTAGTATTCATTCGTGTTCACCGCTATTTTCTGAAAATTACCAGATTATTTTTTCGTATTGAAACCAGCTAAATATGATCTTTAAATACCCCCATAAATTTGAATTGCGCACAGCGCCGAATCAACCTCTCCCTCCCCCACCCTCCTCCTCGCATAACCGCATGCTAAAGTAAGCCTTTTCTAATGCGTGATCGTATGGCATGCAAAGGAAAAATACTTTGAGGCTGACCTTGAGAGTTTTGGATTGCGGGTCGTACACCTTAACTTTGTGCTCCGGGGACGGCCGGAGGTTCTTGGAGTCGATCTGCACGTTGGTCTGCATCTTGAAGACTTCGCTGCGTCCCTCCCGGACCCCTCCTCCTCCAAATGGACCAAGCCTTTTCTTCCCTTCTTCGTCTTCGCTTCTGCGTCTTTTCAAGGAGTCCGCTCAAGGTGGGGGCCCGAAAAGCACTCGACGAAGTGGACACTTTTCTTCCGGGGAATGTGCGGACTTGTCCAGAAGGAAAGAGAGCACTGTCTCGGGGAATATCCATGCACTTCTTCACTTTTCGGACGAACAAAACACGTGCGCTTCCTAGGGGGCACTGCAGTCGCTCACTCCGGGGCTCCTGGCTGGAGGTTAAGGATAGGTCGGGGGAAGTGGGGTGGGGTCTGGAAACCCCGGTCACCCTGGCAACGGAGACGCTGAGGCGACCCAGAACCCAAAGCGAAGGGAGCTCAGCCGGCGTCGCACGCACGCACCAAAAACACGGGCACGCAAATACGCGCGAGTGATGGAGAGACAGACGGGGAAAGTGCGTTTGAGTGATGATAAACAAGACTCGAGGTGATTGTGATCAGTCAACTATCTCGCCTTAGGGGAGCGATAAATGTCTTGCGGGCGTTTTAGAGTAATTCTGCGTGAGTGAGTGAGAGAGCGAGTGATTATACGTGATGTCAACCGTTTATTTACACTGCACCATTTTTTGTAAGAGAAGGTAATATTAATTATAAGTATATTTGACTACACGAACAGAGTCATATATCAATAAGAAGAGTCAAAATCAGTGATTGACATAAAACAGCTATTAACGGTACGAATTGAGTAGTGCTTTACTTTAATGTGCGTGAGACTTTAGGCAACAGTGCAATGTGGCGGAAAAATACACTTAGAAATAGTTGATTTTTAAGACGTATGTTTATCCGATTGAAAGAGTAAGACATGGTAAGTTTAAAAAAGACAGTAACTCGTGTCCCTATGCATGACTGCGAATTCCTTTACTTAGAGCAGTGTATTAGTTTTCGTGAAGTTCAAAGAGGTGAATGTTTAAGAATGCAAAGATAAGAAAAAATTGCGACATTGACTCACACACTCGAGCGATGAGAACTATGTATCATGAGTGTGAAATTAAGTCATATCATCAATACCAGTGGTTCATTCCGGTACTCTAATTTAAGAATTCATTTGTGAAACGCTAATCGTCACCTCAAGCAACGAGTAAATAGGTATGCATTAGTGTTGCAGACACTTGTGGTTAGCCAGGATTGCAAGGATATAAGGAGTTATATAAGAGTAGTTTAAACGCTTACACGTGAATGTGCGATGTAAAATGACAGCAAAAGAGATTTAAATCTCCTAGATTAATTTCCAAAGGTAGCCATAAATCTAATTTTAATCAAGAATCTCAATAGAAATAGATTAAAGTGTTATTAGTTGCTAAGTTAATAACTAGAACGCATTTTAAAAGAGGATGTATGTGTGGAGGACGGAGAAAAAATTGAAGCAAGGATAAGAAATTCAAATTATTGAGATATTAATTTTAGATGACTGAGACTAGAGTAGACAACGCGAAGATGAAAGTTTAAATACAATAAGTATTTCTAACCTAAATCGTCGTTCTGCAATATTTATAAAGATGCTTTGTACAATTAAGATGGATGCAATTGAACAAATCTGGGAAATAAAAGACACACGAACGCAACCTGTGATTTGAGTAACTATGGTGCTTTCTAAAATCGAAGAAATCAAGCACTCCTAACCCATTCCATAAACGGAGTGACGGGGGTAAAATGATCTGCTCCGAAGCAAACTCTCCGCAGATTGATCCGATGGCTACTTATCCCACATTCGCCGCCACCCTTGAATGCGGAAGTTCAACTGGGCGGAGACGAATGGAGAGGGTTGGGATTGGGCTGGGGGCAGGGAGAGGGTGCAGCAGTGGTGACCATGGTGACCACGGAATCCGACGAGACCCGGACCAACCCCTTCGCAGCCACGCCACGCGTGCCAAATGGCTTATAAGGGTTGACGAGTGCGTGCCTCACGCCCGTACACACTGATCAATGGATCGCGATCTTTGGGTGGGGAGGGAGGGGGCAGAATGAGGGGGGTTTAGAATGACCTGGAAATGGAATGGAAAAAGGGGGCGTGTCCCTCCAGGAGACATTTATCTCTTTTGGAACGTGAAAAGGTCCGATTTGGTCGTCGTGAGAGCCTTTCTATGACATACAGTAGATGCAGAGCGTAGTCCACAATTATCACGGGCCAGAAGTCAAGTATAAGAAGGTTGGTCACTCAAAAAGCCAATAGTTTACTCCACACATAGGCCTGGAGAAATTAGCTGAATACCAAATTTTTTAGGCCCACTTTTTTTGGGTTTTCGTCACCTCGGGAAGGGTGTCAGTTATTCTCACACTTCATAACCACCATTAATGCACTTTCATTCCATAAAATTACGCTTCAAATTGGAATTAATGATTGCAGAATCTTTGCAGTATCCTTTACCAACCCTGATGAGAACTATAGTTGACACGACAGTCAATACCACACAACATTCACTATTCCACCCGAGTAAGATACAAAATACCACATAGACTACACAAGAACTGTCCAGAATTTTTTTCAGCAATGCACACCATTAAGCTACTGGGATCTATCGGAAGAATACTGACACAAAGTCACTTGACACGGAAGCTCGACAGTAGTAACACACAGACAGGAGATAAAAGTAAATGTGTAAGAAATTGGAAAAATCACGGAAACATCGAGAATGAGTGCACTGTTTTACTTCATATTTCTCTACAATGAGAACGTTTTCCACTCGACGAGACACAGAATTACCTCAAGGCCGCCACTTCACCGTCAAACACTCCATGACTCACCAAAGGTGGCGTCGACAGCCGTTGACATTCCCGCCAATGCGACGCATGCCGACAGGAAATTTTCAATCTTCGGCACCTTCCGTCACACAAACGTACTCACGCCAACAACACGCGCCCATCCCCCCACACCACAGTTGGATGAGGGCGGAGTTGAACGCAAAGAGTTGTGAGGAGCACGGAGGGGCAAGAGCGGGGGAAATAGTTGACAGGCGGCCTGCGTGCACGCAAAAAAAAAAAACACACGAACTCGTGGGAGGCTAGGGTTTTAGTAAGGAGGGTATCCACGATGGCTAAGGAGCACAAGGCATGGGTAAGCAGTGTCAAGGAGTGAGAAGAGACGACAGGCTTGGAGAAATGCTGTCGACGCGTGGCTTTCGAGAGGCGACCTCACCTCGGCGCCGTACCCTGGCCCGCGTGAGAACTAAAGAGCGAATCCTGCCGGCGGTGGCGGGTTAGAGACTGGGGGTGGGCGTGGAGGCCCTCTAGCGCCAACAGCGAAAGGAGGGGAGGGTGCGTTCCCCACCCCCCGCACCCCTCCCCTCCCTACCACCCCCACTCCGTTGCGCGGCGACGACGAAGGGGTTGGGGAATTCGGCTCGAGCGGCCAAGGGTTGTCCTTCTCTCTCTTTAGGGCGGGATAGGCAGACTGCGGTCAAATGCCTCCAGGGTAAGCACTATCCAACGCCATGCCCGCTTAATCGTACCATCTCATGGCAACCGCTCACCCTGTCGCTCCATTAAAGCCGCGGCCACCGTGCAAGTGCGAAGGAGTTTTTCTGACCTTTTTACCGTCACTGGAAACGGAGATACGCAAGCATGAAACTTGCTCCCTTTCCTCCACCCTAGGGCAGATTCCAGAGGGGAACGCGAAGATTCATGCTGCTCAATGTTAGCGGAGCATTGGAGAAGGTCGAGGGAGAGTCATGTAGGATAAAAGGTGAGCATATTTCCGATTTTTTTACGGAGAGAAAGCTATTTGTTGGGAGTTTTTCTCGTTGTTTTCATTTAATCTACAAGGTTTAGACAAGAGAGATTTGTATGTGAAACAAAAAAGTAAAACGTTCTATTTGTCTTGTCTTCCAGAATAAATTTCGAAAAAATTCATAAGTCGAGGGCCCCATACGTCACCTAGGCTATCGTATGGTAACTTTCTTATTCATATACAGCTCGTATTATCAATCCGCTCTAACATAGTTGCATATTTTTTTAAACTATATTAGTCACAAAATACGATGATTCTTTTCCCATATTCTGAGCGATGTCTTTGCCACCGCACTACACAGCATGAATATGAATACAATAAATAATTATGGAAAAGCACTAGGAAAATAAACGTATTTTACTTGATCATTCATAAAACAGTGCAAGTAATTATTTAGCCGGATAATTGGAATTTTATTAGGGAAAGAGATAATTGTCCATAATCGGACACAATGGCTTATGATTTCACAATTCGTTTCCGCTGCAAAATAAAGAAACGACCCACACATTCCGCATAGATAAAATCCATTTAAAATGTTTGCGATATTTGAAATCATATTTCCAAATCACAGAGAGGAGAGAAATTTAAGCAGAATAACATAGCTGTGAAATATTCCTACTTTGTTAGTGATAAATATAAACCGACCGTCATTTATGTTTAGATGAGGTGTGATTGTTCACGTTCAGCTACTACAGGAAGAAGGGCCATTGGGAAACCACTTCACCCCTGTAAACAAGCCACCATGTTGTTTGTTTAAATAATTTAAAATTAACAATGGTAATGAGGAGGCAAGAATGGTAGTGAGGGACGCGAAAAAGAAAAAAGGGGTAGTCGTGTATGGAGAGAAGGAAAAGATAGACGCGTTATAAAAGACCGGAAGAAAAACTAAAGTAGTGGTGTATTAAGAGACCGGAGGAAGAGATACGGGAGAACTCAAGATCGGCAGAAAGAAGATTAAGGACGCAAAGAAAAAGGAGGCGCCTACGAGAGAGAAAGAGACCGGAGGAAAGGGAAACGGCAGAACTCAAGATCCCCACTGGTGCAGTTCATGGCAGTGGTTCAGTGAGTGGTAGTACGGATAGTACAAATGGGATTGAAATAGTCATGGCGGCTTGTTGATGTTGTTTTTGCTCACGGGTTTATAATTATAAAATTTCTTTATAAAGTGTAACAAAATTATTTGTTAAGTAAGAGAAGGAAAGTAAATTGAAACGTTACACCCATTATAATGAGAATAACTGACTGCCAAGGATATGAAAGAAAATAATGTTAAAGAGCTTGATACGAAAAATAAATGAATTCGTGAATTAAAAGTATGAACATAATTGGGACAAGGGCTTTCATTTGAAATAATTCGTGCCGGCTTGTCCTTGAAAATTGGCACAAGAAGCTGCTGAAAGAACCACAACCTTCACTGTGATAATCATATGTTTTACTTTTATTTCCTTACATATTTTACTATATTTATTTTGTCATTACCATATTACTTCAACCATGAAGTGACTATGTGAATAATCTGTTCTATGTTTTAGGTAGCCTTGACACAAAACCATAAATATTATGTTTTAAATATCCCAAGCGATAATTTATTTATTAGGAATTGCCTTTATGACTACTTTTGTCAGAGATTGCAGGAGAGGCGTCCTTCCACGGCGAGGGCGGATGACTACGGCATCTAACTCATACAAACAGCTGCACACGCCCTCGCGTTTGAAAGTGTTTCCCTTGAAACTCGACAGCGCCATGCCACACTCAGGGCACACACCAATTGTGACAATACACTCCACGAACTGTGGGAATGCAAGACGGAGAATGGAACACACGATTGCGCTGAAAAAGCTGGCGTTATCCTTTTCCGGTGAAGTTGTCACAAGATGACCCCGCCGAGTTTTTTAGACGTGTTTTTATGAAGTCAACAATAGTTTAATAAATAGTCAAGTTTAACAATACTGTGACGATGTCCCAGCCTCAGCTTTCACCCGATATTTCTCCATGTGACTTTTTCCTATTTCGAAAAGTAAATTGAACCTTAACTTGCAAGCTTGGATAAAATTAAAAGAAATCGCTGATAGAGCTAAAGGTTATCCCAAAGACCGAGTTTTATGAAGTGTTTCGTGGATTGTAAGACGCGCTGGCTCGATTACATAATATTTAATGGGAACTATTTTGAAGACGGCAATATTAATTTTGACGAACAAATGTATGTTTAAAAAAAAACAATTCCCGTTATCTTCTGCAGACACCTCGCACCTTTTGTTAGTTTCTGAATATTCGGGAACAGCGACGTGAGAGACGCGTAAAATCACCCCGGCACGGGGAGACAGAACGTCAGAAACGAGTTAAATCCTCATGAAGATCCGCAAGACAAGGGGAAGCATTTGGAATCCCACGGCAAACAAGACGTAGCCGCCTATCAAGCCATCCAGGAGCGAGAGAGAGGGCGCAATGTGGATGAATTCGCGATGGCAACAGCGGCAACTTGTTGCGCGCATCCCACCCACCCACTCCGTACACACAAACGCTTCGCCGTCCTACTCAACGCGCATGCGCACGATGCAATAAGGACATTGGTTTGACGACTCCCACCAGCTGGGTATCGAACCAGAGGGTTTATGGGTGCGGTTTCGCCGGAACAAATCTGAGCAAAACATTTGTATAACCGTAAAATGCGCGTACAATATAACGAGTTAAAATCATCCACAGTTAGCTTGTAACAAAATTTAAACAGAAATCGAAATGAATTTTAAGTGCTAACGTAGACACATATCACTTTTAACCGTTTTTATCTCCGTATGATTTTATACTTTCCCGGAGAATAGAACAGAACTAGAAGAATAGAATAAACTTCTCTCGGGTGAGCGTGTAGTGTAGAGAGGATATATTAGACTAGAATCTCTATTTGAATAAGCTTCAAATGTTTTCTGCCAGTTTCAAGGCACAAAACGATGTATTAAGGACTAAAGGACATCACAAATAACAAAGAAAGACCAATGTCAGGTTTGAGGCCTTATTAGTTAGCCATTTCCAAGTATGAATGTAGTCACGTCGTGAGAGAATATTGTATGAAGGACAAAAAACCATTTTAAAATCGAAATTGCAAGTGAAAGCTCGTTCCGTTCACTGTTGATCATGTTGTAATGAGTTATTAGCTTACGTATTTTAGAGAAAAATTGACAACTTTGTCAATTTAAAAATTTCCAAATACCAATCAACTACTTTCAGTAAACCTGTGCCGGAATAAAATTGGACCAAGATTTGGTGTACAAGAATGCCGCTAATATTCTTACATGTCTAGTAACCCAGTAAACTCGCCTATTCGACCCCGTGCAGCACGGGGACCGTGCTATGTTGAGATTAGGTACCTAGTTATTTAGAGGAGGAGACCGTCTGATTAGGCCATTTGTGCCATAAGGGATGGGTAGGCAAGGAAGGCGGAGAAAAGCCCAGCGTTGGTATTTGCCTGCTCTTAACGAAATGCGCTAATGATACCATGGTTTAGCGTTGAATCCGACGGACGCAAAGCTTTACTTCCACACAATCCACAAAGTGCTCAAGAAGGCATTGGGCGACATGAACAATAAAGCCACCGCCGGCAGATGAACACGCGCCCACGGGGTGAGAAGCCAGCACACAGCATCATACTTTTTCCGGTCATTATCTGTAGTAAATTATTGGTCATTTATATTAGCGTGATAAAATTAGAGATCGATATTTGTCAATCAATAACTATTATTTGAAACCAGCAGCACCTTTTTTGAGTTGCTAGAAGCATGATACATTCTTGCACTCTCGAGCTCATGAGAGAGTTTATGTTTTCCACTAAACATCTACATCTACATAATACTCTTGCGAGCCACCTCTAGGGTGTTTGACAGGGGGTGATCACATCTTCCAATCCTCCTAAAAATTAAGAGTTTATGCACTTAATAGTGCTGGGACACATCACACTAAAATCTGCATTCCAGTGAAGTTAATTACATTAGAGTTATATTGTGCATGTGATTTTTAATATAGGCGAATACTGTGAGCAAAAAGAGTACCTCAGCATAAAACTATTTTCATAATCACTCACTCGTTGATTCAATCCGAAGGTTGGTTTGGATAGGTGACGTCACCCCGAACTATGCCACAAGCGTCTGAATTTGACACAATCAAGGTATGGGTTCCAGTTTATTTCTCGGGGCTACCTCGCCCTTCGAGAATTCTGTTTGGGGGTCGCTGAAGCATTCAGCCTGGATTTCAACCCGGGACCCCTCGATCAGCAGGTAAATTATATTTAATCAGGTATATTACTACGCTGTTGTACGCATTATTGTTCCATAACCAAAAATTCGTTCTTCCATCATCTCTATAGTCACAGGCTCAACTTTGTGGAAGTTCATTTCAATAAATAAAAACGAACAAACTTTGTATAGACTAGAGTACGTCTAGTACGACGCAGTTTACGAGTATACGACTAGTTTCAGGTACCTGAGGATGACGCCACTGCGTCGAAGCTATTCGTTCGCGTTCGTTTTTATTTATTCTTTCTTCCCTTTGTTCATGCGTGCTCTACGTGACGCATGTCAACTCATGAAAATCCTCCTTAGCATTAATGTATCGTAGAATCGCAGTCATTTTATCTATTCATTAAATTATTTTCACCGTAGGTAATCAGCTCTCTTTTTTCTGAATCCTCAGTCTTTAACCGTTAAGTCGGGTTTAATTTATCAGCTTCTTTGGGACATATATCATCTTTCCCACTCCTTCGCTGTCTCTCAACATCACTAAAACTTGATTACCTTTCAAAGGCTCCAAAACGCTTAGTCAGCAAAGAATATTTCCGACTCACCAAACCCACCAACCAATTCTATTCCTATTTACGTCACATTTATCTTTTACCATAATCATTTATTTTTCGTAGTATGCACTGATTGATGGGGGCACTACCTAAGAGGTGAAACTGAAGACTATTTATCTAATTTCCATTTTTGCACGACGTGTCATATGAATGAATGTAAGAGTACATAAAAAAATAAAATATGATTAAATTAAAAAATGAATTTCAAGTAGGGGGAATGCATATATTCCAAAGGCTCCCTTAAAATCCTAACCATTTTGATTACCTACAGTTTATTCCAACTTCCTTCGATCTGCGGGTAAGAAGCAATCACAGCAAAATTTATACAGTCGTTGCTATCAGTCTCATATCCCATTACAAAATCGGAACTTGTAAAAAATTCAAAGAACGTCCACCACAAACTTTATGTTAACAACACTATGCAACGGCTAAATGATTGGTTGAAGTAGATTGCATGGGAAAAGTCGCACCTATATTTATGTTTCCAGGCCTCCTTAAGTGCTTGCATAAGAAAAACGACGGAACCTCTAACATTATTTCTTTAGTTTGCTTGGTCGAATGAATAGGGCAAAGGATACCAATTAGCACCAATTACCATCTGCATCGCCAAAAAAACAATTAATTTCATAAGGGCTACGATTCTCTATTTGTAGCGAATTGCTTAGTGTGAATGATTTGCAATGACTAAAAAAGGAAAATAAATGTTCCCAAAAAACTTTCACTTGATATCTCGCAATGACCCGATAAATATGTAATGCATGAGATTGACTACAGTTCGCGCCCCATGAGCTGAATTGATGGAAATATTGGCTGCTAACTTCGTAGATTTGCGAGTTCTTTTTTATTTTTAACTGCTAGTTACCTCGACATTCATAGTTCTTTCCCGTAGGAACTAAAAATTTACTGCTGTAGAGGCACCGCTTGAAATAATGCACTACTCAATGGATAAATGATTTAAATCTTTCCCTGCGAACAAGTGAGATGAATTCTTCTCACTATTAAATTATCCATTTGCATAAGTTTAAAATATAGATTTATAGGTGGCTATTCTTTCACAAATATAGCGTTATCTTCTCTAATTGCTTCCATCATTATTTACCGATATAAATCTACGCATGATTGAAATGATTTATAGATGACCGGGAAGATGCTGGTTTTGAAGAATTACTAGCTATGAAAAGCAGGCGTAAGTTCAATCAGCAAGATTTAGAGGCATTCAGTTCGATTTAGATATGGTGAAGGAATCTCTCTTCGAATACCTTAACCATGAGTGCTGCGAGTACCTGACTCTTGCACAGGAAAATTCATACGAAGGCAGCAAAAACCCACAGGGATCTCCTGCGTGATATAGCGAGAAGTCTTATGTGCATGTGTGAAGAATTCTCGGGATCGCCACCGGGTCAGGAAATGCATAACTGCCTACGTTTCGACGTCCGACTCCGCCATCGTCCTCAGGGCTGTGAGCCTCATTCACTCAGTCACTCAGTGTAACTCAGGGCTTAGTGCCGTACACTGAGTGTGTGAGGCTCACAGCCCTGAGGATGATGGCGGAGTCGGATGTCGAAACGTAGGCTGTTATGCATTTCCTGACCCGGTGGCGATCCCGAGAATTCTCTACTCAGTCTATTCGCCGAGAAAGCACTAAATCGTTCATATGTGCATGTGTTTCAAGAAATTGTCTCGTCCAGGGCGAACGATGCGCATTTCAGAGAAAAGAAGAAAAACGGGAGAGCAATATTTGACAAAAAACTTCCCAAGGGTTGGACTAGAGTATACCTAAAATATTCTAGACTTCAATGTTTCAGTACGGTAAAGTAATGCATCTACAATGATGCCAATGAATAATAGGCTACAAAAAAGATTGTTAAACCTACTTGTTAACATCACAATACAATGCGTCTAGTATTTAGAAATAGAGTGTGTTTTACCACTTGGTAGGTACTTTTTAAAAAATAAAAACTTAATCTAAAGTTGAATGTTCAGTATTTTATTCACCTGAGAGATCAGTTTGGAAATCTTTAAAACTTTTTGAAAATTTTTAGTTTGTGTTTCCCTTCAAAATACGACTTACGGTAATTATACAATGAAAGATAGAAACAAAATTAACCATATAATTCGGTTTAGCAATGAATTCGGCTAGTTAACGGTTGATAAAAACCATTTCAATCTCATGCAGATGTTCACAGGTAAAAATTTTAGGTTTGTTGCCCATTCTCATATTTCGAAGAGACCAAGCCATTCTTTCAAACGCACCATTGAATGGAAGGGATTTAAGGTGGGTGAATAAATCACTTCCGGATGATATTCCACCGAAAGATATTTGACTGCTCACGCTGCGACCCATTTATTATTATTTTTTTTACCTCGCACGCCTCACTGATCATTCCCCCAATTCAAAAGCGGCCCACCTTCTCCGAATGTAAATATAAATCACTTTTTATCTCGCCGCCGTGCGCCACCTACCGTTTGCGTCTCGCGTTGTCCCGGGGAAAACCGGCGGCAACGCTTGGTCCGGGGCGTTTCCATGGAAACCGACAGTATAGAGAGGCTGGGGTGGGGGTTGAGATACCTGCTCGGCGAGGGATAGAGAGTGTAGGTGGCGCCTGAATTGCTGATGGCGCCACCCCTACCACCGCCAAAATCCCAACACTTCCCCAATTGCCACCCCCACTTCCGCCGAGGGGGGTTGGAGGGTTGGGTCTTGACGCGCGGAGGCGGAATGCGGAAGGTATAAGGAGGAAGCAGCGGTGAGTGACACGCACACAAGTGAAATAATAAAGTGGTTTCATTTCCGAATCTCTTGCGAGCGCGCATTTCGCGATTCGCCACTTGGTGGCGCGGTGTTTGCCAAGAGAGAGGTGTGCTTTGATCCCTTTGCTATTTTCGGGCCGGGGTTATAAGCGAGACGGAAAGTGCCACTTTTTGTGTCCACCAAAATCCACGTCTCTAGCAGCGACCGCGAATTCGCGAAGGGTTAATAGAGATAGAAAATGTTAGCTAAAATGAAATGAGCAGCGGATAGCTGGGTAGAGTTTAAAGACTGGGCTATCAACAGTACCAGGTATATCAATTTTGGTCGGACTCCCAGCCGATGAAGAGAATTGAAGGCAGCATCTCAAGTCTCGGTTTAGAGCCGTCTCTACTGTACTGCGGCCAACCTTAGAGTTTGCATGTCATGTCTGGGACCCACACAATAAAGGAGAGGTGACGATCTTGGAGAAGGTGCAGAGAGAAGCTGCTAGGTATGTGTTGAGGAAATACAAAAAAACGCCAAGCGTTACAGAAATGATTAAAGTCCTGGGATGGAAGAGATTACAGGAGAGAGAAAAGGAGAAGGTTTCGTGGAGTGTAGAACATGGTGATTGAGGAAAAAGCATGGGATGAATTCGGGAAGGGCTTTATAAAACCAACATTCGTGGGAAAAAATGATCACCAGATCAAGATGAAGTGTCGATCACAAAGAAAAAACGTAAAGCAGCTCTCCCTCTTGAAGAGGACCATTAGGTACTGCAAAAAGGGATGGTTAAAGAAACTAAACGAAAGTCAAAACCAATAAAATTTTCAAAAGTTTCATTCCCAGGAGCGAAATGTGGAAACTAAACGAAATGGATTTAAACCCCGGGAGCTAAACTCAGGGTCGAAACGAAATCGGAGTTAAAACTACTTCGGGTCGAAACTAAACTAAACCTCTACGACGAAGCAAAACACATTATGTTTCGCACCGGAGGGACCACGTGCTTCGACAGTTTAGTTTCGACCCACACACCGAGGATGAAGTATGGTTGAATGAAGTAGAGGTTCGGCCTGCCGCCATTAGATGCAAGGGATATTAATACTTTTACCACTATCAGGAGAATTGTGAGCACAAACTTGCCATTTTTAAGCTCGATGTTCTAACTTCTCTACACGTATGTCAAACGTAATGGGCCGAAACCATTCCCTCTTATACCCCTCCACTCAACTTCTGGGATCGAAACTTAACCATTAGCAGCGGAGTTTCAATTAATTTAGTTTCGTTCTCCGGAGTAAAGTTTCGTCCCGGGTTGAAACTAAACTCCTTGGCGATTTTTATTTCGTGCGGGAACGAAACTAAACCTAGGCCTCGTATTTTCGTTTCGGTCAACGTATGGTATGGAATTTGGAGGAGATGACCAACAGCATAGATCATTTGCAAACTTACGGAAGTGTAGGGCAGGGAGAGTGGAGGGAAACTCAGCGTCGGCATTTTTCCGCCCTTAAATTAAACCTTAGACGCTCAATGTGCCAATATATCGGCCCCGAGTTTAATTCAATGCAAAAATATTTGTTTAAAATATTTCGAGCTAGATTTTCTTTAATACTGGACATTGCATAAATTTTTATCACTCGAGAGGAAGTGGTATTACTTCTACAGTGTTTAGTGTTATACGCATATACAAAAAATCTGTCTCCTCTACAAAATGCATGACGCGTTCCTGAATTGGACTTGAACTTTCTGGGAGTGAAAACGGAAATAGCCATTCCACAGCCACTATGACGAGCAAGAACTAATGCTGGCAAAATAAAGCCACAGCGCTGATAGCTAAATGACATCGTATCAGTAGTGAATAGTTGAGATTCTGAGAATACGAATGGTAAATTTGCAAAGGCTAGAATGCCGAAGGAATTGGAAATGGCAACAAAGGTGGGCCCCGAATGAGATTATGTGAGGATAGAATAGAATAGAATAGAATAGATATTTATTATGCTCTGGGAAAAAACCCTTGGAGCAAAAAACACAATTTACAAAAATAATGGCTCATCAAAGCAAAAAGTTCATGAAAAATGTCAAGTAAAGTTGTTTGATACGCACCTATAAAAAAGAAATAACACGTAACAAGGATTGAAATTTGACATCATAGGCAGACGGAATATAGTACATAATACATAATAATGATACATAATAGGCTGTATTTTCGTGGGAGTTTATTTTAGCTCTCCACTGAGTAAATCCATGTACAATTTAATTTTAAAAGCATGGATGGAGCCCCTCTGTCTAAGATCCTCAGGGAGAGAATTCCAGAATTTTGATCCCGTTATCAGAAATGATTTCTGGTAGATATTAGTACGTGGAGTAGGATAACATAAATAGTCATTTTTGCGAGATGACATATGGGTGGTTACTGATCTGTTCATAAAGATTTCCCGGAGATAATTAGGGATTCTCTCTCTGAAAATCTTAAAAAGAAGAGCACCGAGTAGATATTTCCTTCGATTACAAAGATTTAGCCAACCAAGGCTGATTCTGTACTGTGATACATGAACATCCTTTCTTAAATTGAATACATATCTTACACATGAATTAAGTAGCCTTTGTAACTTTTTATCCAGCTCTTTAGGCATGTCATTATAAACAAGACTACAATAGTCAAAGGAAGGGAATACCAGGGTAGAAATTAACATTTTTCGGGTGGATATAGGAAGTAAGTGCTTGTGCAGTTTTAGTTGATACAGTGTGATATTGACTTTATTACAGATTTCGTTCACATGTTGGTTCCAAGACAAATTTTTTGTGAGGGTTAGTCCAAGAGTGCGAACAGAGTCGCTGAACGGTATTTGATGGTCACCAACTACAACTGGAGGAAGGTGATTATAATCTATTTTGTTTAGGATCCTTGAGCTACCGATGATTATTGCTTTCGTCTTCAAACAGTTCAGTATGAGGTGGTTTTTACCCACCCATTTTGTGATTTCTCTCACGTCATGATTCACTAGACTAATACTATCAGCTATGTTTTTAATCGAAGTATGGATGTATATTTGAAGGTCATCTGCATATATCATATATAGGATATGGATATCCAAGGAAGGTAAAGGATTGAAAGTGAAAAGGAAAAAGGTTCCATATACCATAGAAGACTGGAGCTTTGAATTAAAATCTTGTGAAGATGAGGTAAAATGCTGCCTTTGGATGAGGATCCTCAGATTTTATGATCAAAGAAGAACAGAAGCGTACGACAAATGGCACGCTGAAAATTTAGGATTTTGTTTACACCAAGCGCAAATCTAAACTGAAAACATTGTACATAAAATGGAAGAATTTGCTATCTTCAACTATTCATCAATAATTGAGTCAAAATTTTAATTATAAACCAATGGCAGACTGAATTTTTAATTTTTTTCCACCAAGTGCATACAAAAATCGAATAAAATTTCCCTACTCTGGAAACATATATAATATCTTCTGATATGAATCAGTATTTGACAAGGAATTTTTAGGACCATGGTCACCCTACTTCCTGATGCATCTATTAAAACTCTTTGAGAACCCAGCGAAACTTTTCCAATGCTAGTCAATTACTTTTCAAATTACATCGCTTAACGATTCATTCAACATTTCCTTTTAATGTTTATGATAAAAACGATAACTGAAAAAAATAATGCCAATTTTAATTAAAAATTTCAAACGTCAATGCATAGCTTCAAAAATTCTTAAAATTTAATTATTATACCATATCATTTATATGCACAGCAAACAAAAGTGTCATATGAATTTTCTACTGCAGAGCAGTCGAGAAAATTACAATGGAAATCAGTTTTGCAATCACTTCGGAATATTTCATATTTCAGGCGGCCAATATTTTATAAATAATTACAAATCATTGCTTCATATTTTACTGAATTTCCAAGCACAAAAATAATCTTTAATTTCATCGCATGTAACAAGTGCTAGCATTGTCTAAAACTAAAAATTTCTTATACTTAGAGACTAGAGAAAAAGGAAACTTCCTTCCGCTATCAGTCAATTCATGATGTAGGGAATGGAAATACTAATATTTCAATAAAAATGTCAGATGAGGTGATGTTGCCAACAAGTTTTCTATCAACATTATACCTACATCCCATTCCATGCTCATTCCAGCTTAACCCGTAGAAGGTTCAGGGATTTCTGCAGATAAATGTGGCACTTTTTTTCGTTATTACTACCCTTAGTCGTGAAAAATTCCAATCGCATTTGGAGCCATTCTCCCGTAAACGTAACTGATAATACTTTACGTACTATTGAGTCTGCTTTGACTACACGAATGAAACTCACTAATGATAAAGAATTATTTTTGGTAGGAATTTAAGTTTCAATACTATCATATTAAAGTATGGATAAAGTAAAGAAAACACTCTCCCAAAATTTTCCCCTTGTGCCTAGCCATATTACTCTACTCTTGTCCATTATATTCCAATTTCAGGCTTCTCAAGCAAATTTTTCAAATAAAAACTTTTTTTTGTACCACCTCCCAGAGTAAATGCTTTACAAATTATACTTAATCACAAGTTTTACTTTGATGGTTCTGCATTTCATTATCTGTTTTATGTTCCCACAATCTATTCAAAGGATCCCAGGCTTTCCGGCCAATTCATCAGAAGAGTTCTCGGGTTTCCAACCGGGTCAAAGGGTTTATTTCTTCCGACGTTTGGAGGGTATAGTCTGCTTTCACCTTCAGGGCGATCGTCTCTCGAAGCGTCGGAATAAATCCGTAAAACGTTCCGCCTCGAGGTGGCGAGTTGTATTTTAAAGTTGGTTTTTGCCCCTCTTGTGGGGAAGCGAATAACCACACGCAATATTTAAATTCTTTACCCAAAGTTTATTCCGATTTAAAAACCCAACAAATGTCAATTAATGAATTTTTGAACCAAGAGTTGCCTAAATTTATGATATTAACAATGTCTCGGGAAGAAGAAAAGCCCCTGGTGATGGTATGGGTGGATAGCGAGGCTCTTCGGTAGCACGGGCCGTATGATCAGCGCATCGACTCCCACAGACGGCTACACTGTGACTGCACTGTCAGTGAATAGCCATAGAGTAACCATAGCCGATAACTGACCTAATGGAGACTCGCAAAACGCGAAAGGTTAAAGCGATTGCAATAATTGCCGCCGACCGTCTCAAAGAATTTGTGATATCAGCGTGGCGAGGTAAATACTGAGCAGAATCGATATTTAATTGACTGGAGCAGCAAGTGATGTTCTCTTCTCTCCGTAATACTTCCGTTACAGATTAATAACTTGAATGACTGGCCACTGGCAAGTGACGAGTCACGAATGATGACTGTGTCTAGTGACTATCGGCCATAGCGTCTCCACCGTGCCATTAAGTAGGAAAGGTGAAACGAGTGTTTTTTCGACATGAAGGACGGTCAGACGTTCCCTAAAGTGAAAGGTACAGTTCCCGAGGCTTAGTTTAGCATAGCTATCGGCTATTCTAAGTCGACACACAACAACACGTCTATGTATATTATGTTAAATGGAATTTTTCCATATCATGATCATTACAAATCAACCCTTGCACCCGGCGGGAATCCCGAGGAACCTTGTGTCTATCTTCTCCTTCACTAGTTCACTCACGTTTTTACAGCTTCACTTAAATTCAAACTACCGATCTCTTGTTATCTGTTTGGACAGAAGCACTTTGCAAAATGCAAATGAGTTCCTCTCCGGAGCTGTTTGCTTTCGGTCCCCTGGCCCGCTCTATTTACGACGATCGCAGCTTAATCGAGTTCACTGCAAACCAATGAAATATACGAATGGGTCTCACTCCTCTTGGTGAACGGATGATAAATGGACGTGGGTGCATTTAAATTGAGCGCATTATATATTACCGAATTTGCCTCACAACCATAAGTCAATTAAAACGAAGCCTGAGTATTGGTAGTGATTACAAAATATATGCATTGCCCGAGGGTTATCTTTTGTAACATGCGCTCCCTTTCAATTACTACAACAGAATCACAAACACAGATAACTTAGGGATATGATTACCATCCCGTTTCGTTATTTACCGTTGATGTGACTTCAAAGGCTTCAATGATTAATGAGTTTAATTTAACTACGGTCATTAAAACCGAGTAGATTTCCAATTTAATTATTGCATACGTCGTGCAAATACGATAGTAAATAATACGCAAAAGATTCTTCAATACTTTTATTTTTGTACTAACTTAAATGAGGCTACTGCAAAAATCGCCACCGCGCCGTCTCAAAGAATTTGTGATATCAGCGTGGCGAGGTAAATGCTGAGCAGAACCGATATTTAATTGACTGGATCGGCAAGCGTCATCATCTCTCCATATTACTTCCGTTAAAGATTTAGAACTTGGCTTTTAACTCCACTGAGAGCCCGAAAAGAGGAGAAAAACAGGGCCTCTTTTTATTTTATGAAATTTAATATCAATCTTTTAGTTGAGTCAACAGTTTCTACTGTCAATAATTACATGGAGAATATGTAGATGGAAAGGAATTTGAATTTAGTTAGAAAGCTAAGTGGCCTGCGTTTTGAGAAGTGTTTCGTGAAATCAGATCCGACCCACCTACTTTCTAAGCTTCTGTATATTACACAGTTACATAGCTTTTTAAAAGTTTTGAATCCATAGTTTTTGCAACATACCAATAAAATGCCAAAATAAATCCTCATTTTCCGTTTTCCACAATTAGGTGTTCATGAAATTCTATGCATGGAGCATTTAAGCTGCGATTTCTAAAATGCTTTTTTCTTAGTCAACTCTGAGATCTTCCAAAATATAGGAACCATTGCTATTAAAATTTATCGTTCCGAACTAGCTCATGCATGCGTTCTTATTTTTTCGTAATATCCTTCTTTTACATAAAATTTGAAAAAAATCACTCTATTAAAGCCTCTAGAAAATATAAAGCGAGCGGTAACACTGGTAATATGTTCAAAATGTAAACAGTGGTTTAAAGCGGTGGTATCTGAGAGAATAGTTTTGTGATCATTTTTTATTTTATTATATTCCCAAACCTCCTAATACAGCTCTCATAGGCCATTTAAAATCGGGGTATTCAACAAATTCAACAATGAAACATCGAACAAACATGCCCTGGATAAGGGGAACTTACCCAGGCGTGACTAGAACCCGCGACCTCATGTTTGGCAGGCGAGGACTTTACCCCGCCGCCACCGAGGCCGGCAAAATATACAACCAACACGAAGCCCCGAACCCTGGTCCCCCGCGTGGTAGTCTTAAACGTTACCACTACCCCACCTGACCCGTCTAATTTGATAGATCCTCCAGAGTTCTCCGGTAAATTTTAGCTACGATCCTTTTCCACTGTTTTTACTCAAGCTTTCAACGAAAACAAATCTTAAGAGCACTCATAGATTACAAGCTAATCCCTAATTGAGTTCATCAAGGGAAGAGATTTTTTCCCCAATATTTTTGTATCTTATAATCTGACGTAGTATGCTACAATTCAAATTACTAGTGACTTTTTTGGAATAGTGAATAGTTTCGGTTATGAAAATTACCCGAATGTCCCTGACTCATAAACTGGATGAAGCCTTCTGCACATCCCTAAACAAATATCACTTGAATTGAGAAGTAACCCAAAGAAAGGAATTGGCCTTTCTGCCCTGCTTTCATGAAATGCTTATGCAGGTGGTACCAAAACCAAAATTTTAGTTGAATAAAACAATTATAAGTGTTTTAGTATAATTATAGGAGTTAATACAACCAATTTTACAAAAGTTCTTTTTTTAAAGGATAGCCCAACAAATAACAAAATAAATGTCATTAGTAAAAAAGATAGAAAACTTACTTTTTTAAAGACTATTTATTGACTAAAGAAAACGTCGTCACTATCCACTAACACAAAAGGATATCATTTATAACCATAATGTTTTCAACAATATCAAAACATTAGAGTTTAGCCTTCGCTTTGAATCTCTCTCCTTTGTTTTATAAAAAATCTCTCAAGTTCTATTTTTGCATCCAAGCATGCTTCCAAGTTCCCAGTTTATTTTAGAGATGCGATATGGGCTTCTTAGGGTTCAGCCTGGCCTGAAACTAATTCAGTAGTACAGCAGGTGGAACATCGCGATCTTTAAAACTTGCGAACTTGAGCGAAACCTAGACACTTGCCCGTTAGATCTCCATAAAGGCGACGTATCCATTTGATTCGTCAGAAACTATTTCCGCGTCGCACACTCTAATTGATGAATTCACGATGGTCCAATATCTATTAATAAAACTAAGTGTTACACAAACTGTTTCATCTCATTTTCGATACGCTCACGTCGGTATTGACATCAGGTGATTCTATCTCAAAATACCTTGTTGAAATACACTTTAGCGAGAAGTGGTTGCCCTCCCTTTTGCCTCTTCGTCTACGCACTTGAATAAATATAATGTCTAATATTACACAGTTATTTTATTACCTAGTGCTATTTTCGAATGAATTATACGCCTTAGTCTCCGAGTCATTCCCTTGAAATTGGCACTGAAATTTTGATTGCGGTTCGGTAATAAAATCATTTTTTAATAGTACGCTTTATTTTCAAGTGCGTAAAGTGAAGAGCGAAATTCTCTACACATATTTTTTCCTATTTGTTATAGGCATTTAAAGATAATATTATGAGATTTAGCGCCTGATGGTGTCACATCATGATTTGAAACCCGTAGAGCGACAACATTTAAGTGGAAAATTGCCAATTACTGTGTTGAATTCTGCTGAGTGAAGCCTGAACATATTGTACGATTGGAATCAGTTACATTGACAAAGGGTGACGAGACGGAACTCGAACCGTCGACTGTCGTAGATTATCTTACACGCGCGGAAACCTGAGGAAATTTTATTCATCCTGAACACATTCTCTTTCACCTACCTTAGCCTCATCAAATACTTATTACGCCGTTCCACCCCTAAAGAGTCATGGGAACACATTTCTGGGGGAAGCCAACGCAGGCGAACAACGACGAAAGACGAAGACTGTGAATGCCAACCGGCACATTATTCGACGCATCGCTGAATTTTGTCCCAACGAAGAGCGAATAGGATTAGGCGCAAGGAATCGGCGCACGTACAGAAGACATCGTGGGCGGAAGAAAAGGAGTTATTTACGCGACTGGGATATCAACCACGCGCCACTCTCACAGCTCCCCCTGGAAAGTTGACGCCTTGCAGTCAATATATGTATATATATTAAAAAAAAAAGATGTTCATTGCTGCCGCAAGGATGAGATGAGGAGGTCCTGGGCGTGTTTACAGCTACACGCGTCCTCATAGTCTCTCGATGGGGAAATTTTCGCCTGATAAGAAAAGGATTATGGAACAAGTAAAGTGAGATGTGAAAGAGAAGAAATACGTAGGTGCGAAAAGATTAGCTGATAGGAGAATAGAGTGGAGAGCTGCGTCAAACCAATCCTAGGATTGTTGACCAGTGATGATGATGATGAAGAAAAAAACGAAACCGGAGGGTACCTATGCACTGAAAGCGAGGTTTTATAGTAGTTTAAACATCCTCTCCTTCAGGCCAACCCGCGGCCTTCAGACATCGAACATTTTTCTATCCCGCGAGATAAAATATTTGTGCAAAAATATTACATTTATTTTTATGGCCACACTAATAAAAGCCAAAGAATGAAAATAAGTTATTTTTACAAAAATTTATTCAACAAATAGCTTTATATAATTTTATATGCGGCCCTCGTTGCAAAGATGCACTTTCAAAGTGGCCCGCAAGATCATTATGGTTTGTCACCCCTATTACATTATGTTTAACTTCATACAAACCATCTTTGCACCGGTCTTTCATGCAACTAGGAAAGATTTGCTATATACATTTGCAAGCATTTATTAGATGATAAAAAACTACAGTTTTGACTGCTCAAATACTTTCATGCTACAATGGATGTTGCAAGTAGGTAGGAAGAAGAATTTTTAAATCAGTTTGTTTTGCGTTGCCAAAAGCATTTCTAGAATGCTTAGCATGTAATCAGTTAGCAGTGACCTACATAATGTTCCCAAGAATAAATTATTTTCAAAAGTTTAGACACATTGATTTATATATTACACTGGCTATTTTCAGTATAACCTGGATATAATATAAGTTCATTAGTGGATATTAGAGTACTGAGTTGACTAATAACTTACAACGGAGTCTCACATAACCATTATAATGAATATTTTATAAGGGAAGGATTACGATGATATTTCGAATTATTTGCTGTCATAAATGTATGTAGCATACGAGACTGAATATTGGCACAAAGTAAACTTTTATGAAGAACACCAAGTTGGAACAATATTCAATAAATATCTTTTGTTTGCAATATAACCCTAAATTTTAATTTTTTCGCCTTCTAAATTTTCTTGCACATTTGCAATTGAAATACTATTAATTCGGAACTACCTAAGTTGACTTTTAAAAAAACAATGAGGCATAAAAATAAGATTCTTATAAAAACCAGTTCTTTTAAAGAAGAAAATTACTGCCAATGGCCCCTTAAATTATTGAAAACTTCAAATATGACTGATGAGAAAGAAAAATAAGTTTTGAAAGAACATTTCAGACATCAAAAACGAAAAAACACGGTGCGCATGTACGATTACAATAGCTTTCGATGGGAGACAAATTTGATACATGTTGACCACTAATTACTAATTTTATAGACGGAAATTTAACCGAGACTTAAGACCGTAAATTAAGACGGAAACTTAAAACCAAAGCCAAAAACTGAAACTTAAGACTGAAACTTAAGACGGAATCTTAAGATTAAAATTTGATACCGAAACATAAGAGATTTGGCCCAAAAATTCAGTGTTTACAATCGGTCTTAAATTTTGGTCCTAAGTTTGTCTTAATTTTCTGTCTTACGTTTCCGCCTTAAGTTACGGCTTAGTTTTCGGTTTATAGTTTCGGTCTGAAGTCTCTTCCTTAAGATTCGGTCTTTAGATTCGATTTCATGTCTTGATCTTAAGATTTTGTCCTTAAATTCGGTGTTAATAATCGGTCTTAACACCGAATTTAAAGCGAACGTTTTCGGTACGAAACTAACTTTCCGAACGATTAAGTTTTTTATCATAGAAAAATAGGAATTTATTTCCGGCCTTTATTTGAATACATTTCGAATTACATAAAATCTCCAATAGTCAGCTGTTTTAAGGGTTTCCATTGGTTCAAAATAATTATATTAACTTATGGTAACGCCACAACTATTGTGCATTGGCGGATGAAGTGACGGAAATGCATCGTATGCCACTAGATTTCACTTAGCGGCAAGCTCTCTTTGGGTTAAGAGGTGAGTAAGTGAACTACTCTCTTGGTGATTCGTTTCACTAATACTTTATATGCACTTGCAACGTCCTAGAAAAGAGGATCAAACGCAAATGCGATATATTCATAATTACTAAGTAATTTTGACCGGAGTGTCTACTAACTTAGAAAATAAATTGTTATTTCCCCTTCCATCTTCACCTTACAACTTTTGCTGCCAAGTGGGTAATATACTCAAAGCTGAAATGAGCATCCGTATGGTGTTTTAAACAACACCATAGATAGAGACACATCTTCTCGGTTTAAAATTATCC
Source organism: Ischnura elegans (assembly GCF_921293095.1). Classification (NCBI taxonomy): domain Eukaryota; kingdom Metazoa; phylum Arthropoda; class Insecta; order Odonata; family Coenagrionidae; genus Ischnura; species Ischnura elegans. The sequence goes on along the minus strand of NC_060248.1, from coordinate 119,504,078 downwards.
TGCTTTAATTCCCAACCTTGTGAATTCCGAATAAAAGCAATTTCTCTATTTATAATTTTATATGGAAAGGACGAAATTTCATACTTAGCTTGGTGCGGAAACTCTTGAAGACGACTATATTTGACGAACTCTCAATTAATCAATGTTTTATGTATTTCTGATTAATTTTATATGCATGCGTATTGGAATGAAATGTGAGTACCTAACTTCTGAAAATATTTTGCATTTCGTTCGTGAGTGTCGACATCTGAAAAGTAAATGTATCGTGTGAGTAGCTTTAAGTAGTTAAGACGGAAACTTAAGACCGAAACTAAGATAATCTCATTTCCTAAAGACGTTTCACGCCGATTAATTATTGAAATAAATATAAGCACATATCATTTTGACTCCGTTAAAGAATGTAATGTCTTCTTCAACTCATTTTGTTCCAAAATGGTCCCATCACAAACGATTGCGCCACGTGCTGAAGACTCGAATATTCCCGAATGGGAATGGGTCTCACTCCTTTTCAAGGCGATAATTAGCCGCTAATTCCCGCTCACACCGGGGAGAAAACGATTTTGCAACGGCCCGCGCGTGAAAATATGACGTTTCTCTGGTCGCAGCGCCGGCAGGCACACATAGGACGAGAGGCAGTGGCGGATGATCTCGTTCTCTCTTCCATTTTTTTCGCTTGCTTTTTTTTTTAAAGGTCAAAACATCGGTCCCTCGTCGTTATCTCGGGCTCATTTTCGAGTTTAATGGAAACGGGCGCGAGAGAATAATTTCCTTCGCTGCTGCGCGCGAATAAAAAAAGTTTCTTCCCCACACCCTACAACTCGAGGGAAAGAGTTACAACATCCGAGCCATCTAATAGCAAGCGAAGTCAACCAACCCCCCTTGCGACCCCACCCCGATTTTCCCTACCCCCTCCTACACATCCGCTTGAAGGTTCCGCTGCGACTGTATGATTCACTTTATTCATCCACTTCTTTCCCATCGTTAAACAAAAAACATCTCCTAAAGAGATTAAATAGCGATTATTTATAGAAGAAAATTATCAAAAACGGCAAAATACAACTTTGAGACTGTTAAATACTTCAAATAGGGTCAATTTGGGAAGCGTACACTTATAGCTTCACATACTTCACCATAAATTAAGAGTTTTGAGAGGAAATATAGCAGTAACTTGCATACATGCGGGTTGTAGAGGGCCTTGTAAGATTATGTTTATTCCATGTAGTAATAAACAATATGTGAATAGTGTTCCATGTAAAATATAATTACTACATCAAAAACTTATTATATTAAGTCTTACCGTATCTAGCCCATTCGTTATTGTAAAACTAAACATTTAAATGCACGTAAGTTAACTTTTACACTAGAAGAATACGGCAGTGAATAACATGAAAAAATATTTCCATTGCAGCAAGCTTGAGACTTCGGTAGTTACACCCAGAATGAAGAGATAAGTATTTACAGTGTTACTGCATCGTTTTTATCCCCCTACTACAATCTTTTCATACGCCGTACAACCATATATAACCTCACTGACGTCTCTCCTTCTGCTACCTTCATCCCTCCTTGCCTTCGTTACTTACTTAGCCCACCATTCCTCTGAACCCAGGCGTCTATGGTGATCTCCAGACCCAGCACGCGCATCCTGATGCTCAACGACCGAACTTCCTCCACAGAACATCTCAACGCTCTCAGCTTACCTGGCACAGCTACCGGATGCATTACACGCTCCATTAACCCCAACTGACTCGATGCAAAGGATTTCTAACATTGGAGAGGAAAATGTTTCTAAAATCCCAGTTATTCGTCACACTTTTCGGTCTCAAATGTAACTTTAAAGTAAATACACTTGGGGTAGATGATTATGACTCCAATTACAACTGTTTTCATAGAATGCTTTGATAGATCCTCACTTATGGCGGGCATTTTTGCTCCATAAAATTGGTTTAGTCGCACTATCATTCGATAAATCGCAAAAGAAGCCTTATCTTTTGTTCCAATGTATGCAACTCGTAAGTAAGCTCAATTCTGCATAAGTATATTTAACTCATACGCTGTTTACTCATTTAAATAAAGTATTTGCTAATACCAAGCATAATTTTCATCCAGAGAAAACTAAAATTCGCTATCTTTGCTAACTAATTTGTTTCTTTATATGGCCATTGGTAGGTGTTAAACAGTAGAATTAATTACGTAAAAGTGTGGAGATTAATACATTGTACCGGTGGTTGAGAAGAATGAATCAAATATTGTAAATTAATGAGCGATCACTTCGGCCATTAATGCTGTAGCGAATTTTTCCCCTCCCCATTTTTACACCGATAGGTATTAATAACATTCGCTAATATCATTTCTTGAACAGTGCGGCAAAAAGTTCTGAAAGCTTGAGACCATAAACCTGTTGGAAAGATTGCCTGCCTAAGTTCTCGCAGTTTTGAAAACAAATACTACACAATTAAATGCAACTATACATTTTGAAGGCCTGCGGCTATTTGAGCTCTAAATAGGAGTCGATTAGGCCATCCTCAGGTCTTGGACCAGCCACATAGGAGTATTTGACGCAAGCTGTGGCGTTGAGAAAGCTTTTTTAGGGGAGAAAAAACCACTGGGGGATGGTTTAAACAAATTAAAACGTTCAAAAGTTATCGATTGCTTATTTATTTTTATATTATTTTTAATATTTAAACGAACCCGCAACTTTCCGTATGGTAGACGAGGGCTCGTCCCCGCCGCCACCGAAATCGATCACTGCGAAAATAAATGAATTTATTCTACACTTTTGGAGGTTATAATGGCAAATGAGTGCCAAAGGTTAAAGGCACAATGGTAAAGAAGTTCGTGTCAAGACACGCAGTCAAACAGCAGTCCTGGGTATGTGGTGGGGCGAAGATTCATTTTAAGGATTCTTTGTTTTTAGGGGCCATCATCATTGCGGCACAATGGGATGGAGAATAAACCAACCATATCTGATACCAAGTGATTTTGCCGTGAGGTTGCAGTGCCTGGATATGGGAGAGTGGATTCGACTAATGTATGGATGGTGGGGTAAAAGGGGGAATGGGCAAATCGGGTAAGTGGTTCAAAGGGTTAAGAGCAAGGGTTTTGAGGGTCTCTCTCTCATTCTTTGTCCAATGATGAGCCACCCCTCACGGGAATGAATGGCTGAATGAGAGAGAGAGAAAGAGAAGGGGGTGGGGGGTAGATAGCGATGGCATTCCACATTCAGTCACTCGCGTGCCCGGGGCCACTTCATCAACGACGACCGCCTGCGTGGGAGGGAGGACAAACAGGACGGAGGGAAAAAGGAGAAGAGTTATATATCTCTCTCTCCTCCCCACCCCCTGAGCCTTGTGTACCCTTTGTGAGCGCGAGTGTATCAGTGTCTTTCCTCGGAAGGGAAAGGAGGAGAGGGGGGTATGAGGCACGTCTGAGAGTTTCGGCAGAAAGACAGAGGAAGGAGGATGGGTCAAAAGGCATCTGTGCCCCCATCTACCCTCATCATCCTCAGCGGACGAACCCTGAAAATCCCTCTCACCAGAAGAAGCAGTTCTATTTAAAGAGGGTCGTACCTTAAAATGAGGGCTAAATGTGCCCGACTTTACGTCTAACGGTACGCTCAAGTTATGCGTCTTTCCCTTGTTTTGCCTCAACGGGATCAATTTATTTTTCTTCTTCGTTTAATCAAAAGTCTGCAATGTATATTCACGCTGATAGGTTTACCATGTAGTTAACCTCGGCCCTTAATTGTTACGTGAAGCGTTAGCCGTAGTCACACATGTTGCTCGAGAAAAGAATCTATAACGGTTGAGTATTTATCTAAGATTAGAAATTTTAATGTTATGTCATTATGCCACGTGGACGCATGTGTTGAATTTTGGTGCCTCTTAGGGTATTTTTGTGACTTTTCGCCCTTGCGGGCATAAAGTCACCCAGGCTGTCTTTATTCCACGATTAGAGGGGACCGACAGAGAATATATCAGATGCTAAATTCTTCATAACGGAGAGAAAAAATCTACAATAATCTATTTGCGAGTTAGGATAAGAGAAAAAAAATATTTTTCTCGATTTAGTGATGAAATCAGTCATTAAGAGAATGCTAACATGATTATTAAATGCGGGTCATTCAGGTAAATTACTAAAAATGTTCCTTCCAAAATTCTTAAGAGTAAATAACAACGTCGCCATTTGTCACTACTCGTTAATGAGATTTTTATCGTTAAATGAAGGTTCTACGCAATTATCGCTAGCTGAGCCAGTATACTCCAGTAATACATAAGTTTTTTGTCTTATTTCTATTCCTTCGATAATTTACACACACTCATGCATTTCATTCCACCTACTGCATTAACCCGACTCACATTAGATTCTGGAGAAAAGTGGCGTATGAGTGTAATAATAGTGAGTGAAAAAAAGTTTCCCTTAGAGATGTGATAGTGGTGAAAGATGCAATAAATACTTCTATCATTCATAATGGACTAAAAAATCCCGTAACCAGAATTATGGGTATTTACAGAGGCTCGTGTCGTAAAAAGAGGAGAAATCATTTACAACGCTAGAATTTATTAATACTGGTAGTTTTATTTGCATGGATGAATTCTCCAAGTTAAGACTAGGATGCCTGGAATGGTATCACCCCGTGCCACACATACTGGTGGTGGCTTGCACGCTACATTCTAGTGGTAGATTGTTATTTCTCAGGTACACCGCACAATGAATGCATCATCGATGACAGTAAAACCTATTGATTTAAAGAAGGGAATGTAGCAAGTGTGATAATCTCAGACGAATATTAGAAAAGAGGATCCTCAAATCTGCCTCTAAATGTGTTGCCAACCACCGCGCACTTAAATGCGTTTATAAAAGTCGCCACTCGCGTCGCTGACGGACAAATTGATCCGAGTCTTACGGTAAGATTTAAAAAAAAAAGATAAAACCATCAGTTTTAACCGAAATTTATATTCATGATGATGTGATCCATCAAACTCATGAAAGTTCAATGCTATTCCTCGCAATTACAAACATTGTACTGCAAAGTAATGGAAAAAAGTGGATCGTATTGCACTCATCACCGCGTTGTGGACATTTTTAAAACCGATTAAAATGCAACTGAAGTGGTAATATAAATCACCCTTCCATGGGATGGAATTGGGCCTCCTCTACGCTTTTTCCTTGGAATCTCAAATAAGATTTATAGCACGGAACCCGATCGTCAACTGTTATCGCTCCATTCTTCTCACTGCTCCTCTACTCATCACATCAGGCCAACTTCTTCGGACGTCCGCTCCCCCCCCGTGACCGAAAAAAATCGACCGAGGGCGCGAGGATGACGTCGCTCGTCTCCATGAGCCGTATCCTTTATATTTCGTGCGAAGGAGTCGGGAAATCTCTCTTAATCCAGCCCGCCATTCGCATTCACAAGGAAGGCGCGGAAATATGCTCTCTGACGACGAACGGAGGCCGAAGCAAGGAGGGTCACCCTTAACCCCACAGGCAAAAACGATTGCAACGAGTCCTGCTGGCTGATAAAGAGGATTCTTATTCCTCTAATAGTGATACCTTATCCTTAGTTTGTGAATAGATATGTGGGCCTGATGTGAAGGTAAAGCTTGCACCAAAGGCATGAGGAAACGTTCGATGGCTCACGTTTAAAATGCAATAAACTTTGAGAAAATGTATAAAACAATCATTATTTTAAAGTCACCTGAGGTAAAATAAAAACCCACATAAGAAAGAAATGAAAAAAATTATTTCGCTGCATATGTAAGAACTTCTATTAACATTTTTGTAGTTGATCATATTTTTTAATATTCTTTTAGCTTCTTATTTTTATGAAAATATAGTCTGCACGCTTGTTTTTATTCACGCTCAAAAACGGATGGAAAAAATCCTGAAAGGTAGAGCATGGAATACAAATATAGCTTATTGGTAGTTTTCCAAGTATTTCAGTCATACATGTATGCTGACAGTTTTATACAAGGGAGGATAGGTGCAAAAGTAGGACTTTGGTATATTGAAAATAATTCGAAAACGATAAAGTTAATTTTGGTACACTAAATAGCCAGTAAAACCTATAGAAATGTTCAATCTACTATTATTGAAAAGCAGGTGATTTATTTTCTACAGTCACTTACATTTACATTCTCCTCCAGGAAGGAAATAAAATTCAACTGTTTTTTTTTCTTGCGTAATTCCTTTTAGAAAACGTCACCGTCACAACTTCAACTTTCCCAACATATCGTAATATAAGTTAAATCTCTCATAAGTTTTTAACGTTTTTATTCTACAACTTTGTTTGCATACACATCTGAGTAGCGGCTTTGGACACCCGCAGTTGAATCTCCTCACGATTCGACTGCCTCAATTTTAGAAATTCATTTTAAATAGTAGGTTGCTGAGAGAAACGAGCCCTGCCCCACCCCGACCCTAATGGTTTGAAATTCACACAACTCCGACTCCCTACATGGGTATAACGTGAGCTTTACCCTCAACTGAATAGAAGGAATCAGTACAAGTTTAAACGAAGTAGGGACTCGACCAATGTATAATGGTGTTAATATGGATTACCGTGAAAATAACATTAATAGACCTTGGTGAATATATCTCTGGATTCGTTTCCTTTGCTAACACATACAACACTTATTGTCGGTTCAAAGAAATGAGGGAGAGAGTCAGTTTTCCAAGGTGCCAAATCTGAAACATCACCGATCTGAAAGCCTATAGCCAATATAGGGGTAGTAGATATCTCACACCATAGAACTCCAGTACCCAGTCTAGGTTATACTCATTGTATATTTCTGGTATCACCATTTTAATAGTGATACGTCGTATGAATACTTACATCATTCCTTACCAAATGAGCCAACGGAAAGTTTATATTCCGAGAATTGCAGTGATTAGAGCCTTGAACTTTATTTATATCGGGTAAACTGTTCTCGGGATTCCCACCGGGTTAATGCTTCCATAACGGCCAACGTTTCAAGCTCCGTCTCGGCGGTCTTCATCGGGGCTCAATGACAAAGTTACCATAGCAGGGCTCGTTTGGCTCAGCCCTGATGATGAGCGCCGAGACGGCCGTTATGAAAGAATTAACCCGGGGTGAATCCCGAGAACAGTTTACCCACGTAATTCGCCGGGAAAGCATCAAATCATATGATTCATATCGTTGCATACGTAAGAACTATTAGCATTTTCTCAATCGGTCTTATTTTTTAATTCTGTATAAAGAGCCTTGAAACCTCAATTTTTTTATAAAAATATAGTCGTTAAATAATTCACCGACTGAAAAAAAGCCTAAAAGATAGCACGAGGAATATAAAATGTGTGAATGCTATGAAGCCATAATCTAATATCCAATACGCAACCTGATGCATAGTTTACGCAACATGAAACGAATAAATAGTGTGAGGAACAGATTTATAAACTAAACAATAATTACATTTTAAAGAACAGTGGACTTTCATTCCCTTCAGTCTCAATTAGCTGGCAACCTTACAGTAACCTTATCATTAGTACATTTTACTGCACAGTACGCCGCAAACAATTTTGCTTTGCCGTCCCACATATAGAGCTTGATTGCAAGTCACCGTAAAGAATTAATTTCAGGACTTTGCTCCAACTTAAATACAACCATCTCATTTTTGTACTTCCTCAGAAGTTTTTTCTCCTACGCAGGCCTCATTCATTCTCGAGTAAATCAATTTACACACTGCTGCACTGAGGTTGAAAATTCATCATGTACGTGAAACAGCAATATTCCCATCTACGGGGAAAAATACTTGTTAGACTTGGCAGGTGATCTCTAGAGGTAACGGCCGTCGACTTGATCCGATGGCGTCATAAAAAAACCCTCCTTTCTGTAATAATGAAAAAACAGAGGGCTCTCAAAAAGGGGTAGTAGAGGGGTGAGGGAATTCCCTCTCAATATCCCATCTTCCACCTCCTTCCTCTACTACCCCTACCACCCCTTCTTTCCTCCCCCCCCCCCCAACCCAACCCCACCCCCCATATCCTCCGAACACCGTTCTCATCTTGCCTTCGCCATCCAATCAACGCGGCGTGGACCCAGAGGCCGCTCTCGCTTCAATAAGAAAAAGCACAAGGCGGGGAAGGGAGGAAGCAAGAGAGATCCTTCAGACGCATTCCTCCCTTCTCTTTCCTTATTTCCCAAGGCGCGGACATAACGAGGCCTCCCTCCTTTGTGCCTTGCATTCCGCTTGACTTCCCCCCTCCTCTCTCTCTCTCCCTCGCCATCTTATTTCTCCACCGAACCGCTGGACTGACCACTGGCTTGTGATGGAGCGGACCAATAATAGACGGACTGAAAGGAAGTGGACTTCCGTTCGATGCTCGGCCCCGGAGCGGAGTTCTCGACGATCTCCTTCAACGGTCGTCACGGAGGCGCATTCGGCCACGATCTCATTGTTGGGAGCCCAAACAAGGGAAGAAAGACCGTACTGAAACGTTAGAATGCCCAATAATTTGGAATGACCGAGCGGGGCTAGATGAAAGAGGTTTTTTTGTGTGTGAATTGAAATAGTAACTGATGCTCTTCTTTTCAAGCCCGTGACATAATCTTAAGAGCGAGGAATACCTGCACTTAGCGATTGCTTAGATACCTTTAGGGGGCTCCACTAAATAATACAGCATAAGGGCTACCGCAGAAATTATAGAAATCGCTCTCTACATTGTCATTCAATACAAATATATTGGGCTTAAATACCAATTACTGATCTGCAAAATTAACAAAAAACCTCATATCGGATCGGAAACGAATCCATTCCTCAGAGTTGCGGGATTGTTGATTGATGCGATGGTGGTTGGCGTAACATGGTGAAACTCCTTCATGATGCACAAAGATTAAGAAAACACTTAGCTGTTTCACAAAATAAAATATATTGCGACCGATACTTGTAATTGCCAGATGATGATACGCTGTATCGAAACCGGTCGCAATATATTTTATTTTGTGAAACAGCTAAGTGTTTTCTTAACCTTTGTGCATCATTGTTGATTGAGTTATAGTAAAAGTGGTTTTCGGTAAATATATAATTTAATGGAGTAAAAAGTGTCATTTTATTAAATTCGTGAGAAAAATAATAAGTAAACATTTTATCGCAATACTGTATTAGCTAAGACCATAAAAATGAATCATTGAATAGAAGTTATAACTCGATATTTAGATCATGTACTCAACATTTAATAAAAAGGTTTATTTTAGAATATGTTAATATCATTCTCTTACTGTTATCCCTAATCCTTTCATATCTGTGTAATAGCAGGCGACGCCCTAACAATAATTTTTGATGCGAGAAATTCAGTATTTGTTAATAAATATGTGAAACTTTGGAATAAAATATTTGTTTGTGTTCCACAGCCACGGCTTGAGGATGATTCAAAATAGTATGATAACTTTTCAAGGATTACTTTAACCCTCCCCCCCCCCTCGAATCTTCATTGGAAATGGCTGCAATTGCTCCAACTGTCCTCATTAGGATATGGACACAGTCTTTAGCGACGGCGTGCGTTCATTTCAAAAATATAACGCCCACAAATTCTCATTGCTATCTTGAGCGGCCGCAATTTTTAACTCTCCTGAGGGGTGGAATGTGACGTTTGAATGAAATTACCTCATTTAGAAATAGTAGGGTTATTAACTCGACTTTATTGAGATTAAGCAGAATCATGGGATACAAATTATGGCCCACGGTATACTTTTCGCCATTTTTATTATGAAGCCGTTTGCATTCACTATCATCTATTGCGAGAAGATTTATTTACTACACACACTATATGGCTATTAAAAAGAATTAATGAGAGCACGTAATTCACTCCAATGTCTATCTGCGAATATAATTTAAAAACTCTCACCGAATATTTTTATTGATTTGAATGCCTATCACCTTCGCTCTTGAAAAATAAACAGACTGACCTGGATTCCTAATTGAATCGATTATAAAGCTGTTAAGCATCACAATATGTATCGATTAACGTCACTCGTCATGGTAACAATCCTTTATTACCTACATGCAAAGTTTCAATACACCTCCATTGAAATAAATTTTGGTTCAAGAACAGGAACATCTAAAAAGGGCTGACTTTCCTAGCTTATATTTTTCAATATGATGAAAGACAAGATAATTAATACAAATTGCATACCCATACAAAAATATCAAGATTTAGTTCAACTCACGCTCTCTGTTTCATGAAATTATTTGTGACCGGAATGCGTTGTTACATTAAAGCATTTAGAATAGCGAGCAAGAAATGAGCGCTGCTTCTCTAAGTTCTTTAAATGACAATAGTACTTAATACGACGTGCACCATAAAATTCCATTTGTACTGCATGCGAAACCTAGTGTGTACAAAGATACGCAGTAAACTGAATTCAGTGTACCTAATGTACGCAGCTGTGTTTCAATTTTTTTTGTGAAGAGTGCGTGCTTTAGTAAAGTACATTATCAAGCTGCAATACCTAAAATGTAAGGTTAACGAGGGCAGTTTATCACTTTAATGAAAGCAGGTCAACTTTAAAAGATAGTAAAGTTGAACTTTCTAATAATTAATAGCTCTGGCTAATTTTTCCAGCATGAGAATAAGATTGACTTCAAAATCATACAATTTCATGAAACGGGAGATATATTCGTAGTGCACGATTACCGAAAAAACTAGCGCATCTATCGTAAAAAAAAAACTTCAACCTATGTTGCTGGTGAACCATATGCTTGATTTGAATGTTATATTTTGAGAGCACCGCGAATTACTCCCATCTGCACATTAGCTACAAGAGGAAGTTCCGGAGCAGTTTCAGACTAAGTAGATCAGACTTGAGTCATGGTTACGTACGTTTAGTTACTTAATGCTACTCAGAGATCACCGTAATAAGACTCCCGCCTCTTCCTTCAAAGTTGATATCCTTCAAGTTCCGTCACGTGCATTTAATCTTTGAAGAGCATTTGATACATTATTTTAATTATGACTTGAACCAGCATCTAACAGAAGTACGATGATACTATTTAGTTGCTAGGATACCTTAAAATATGTCTGCGGAATCTCCCTATGGCAGAAATGGATGCTGACATTCATTTTTTTTATGCGTTAAATTAGGCAGTAGACTGGTATTGGCCTTTTACTTTTTTTTAATTGTTCCGTAAACTAAGAGGCTGAATCATACTTATACAGAGGTTAAAGTGGGGACTTTGGGCGAAATTGGTTAAAATCCATCCACAGGAAAATAGTCTTTTTCCGTCGTCATTCAGAGGATAAAGGTCTAGCCAATTTGGAGTCACCTAGTGCTTACACTGCGATGACTATCCGCAGCAGTACTTCCGAATGAGATCTTGTGTGCCTCTCGCAAGGAATTGCTAGAGAGTATATGAGCCTTCCACTCAACCCTTATTTGTATGTATATTAAGCTACGCGGTTTATTATTCATGGAATGTAGTGGGAATGGAAAGGGTTGAAGTCGGTGCAGTGGGCGACCGCCATCTTGATTGAGAGTCCTCATGCGGACGTGACTGGAATATGAGAGAGAAAAATATGAAGATCGAGATGCAAAATACAGAAGTTACTGAGAATAGAAAGGGAGAAAGACAGGGAAAGAGTTGGAGCCGAATATGTATTTCCATGAAGAATAAATGACCATATCCTGAATTGAATTGCATAGCAGCACATTTCAGTGTCAAGGCGATTTGAAATCGATGTTATCTCATTAAATATGGAAAGAAAATCCGTCCGTTATAATTTAACAACCTGCTCATCACTCCCAATCAAAAATCAACCGCCATCATTAGTCCCTACGAGGCACCCTATTTCAAAATAAATGGAAGTTTTTCAAACTAATACTATTAATCTGAGAACATCATATTTGTTGAATTTGGCTTTGATAGTTCAGCGATCACACGGTAATCAACTGAGGCGTTTTGCTTTTGGCGATAAACCAGCCCTAAGCAGTAGTTATGGTGCGTGTGACAGCCAGTGATCTTCTGCCAAGAGACATGTATTGACTCGTTTACAGAGCATTTATGACCAAAGCAAGCTCACTGCAGCCAAGGTTTGAACTCTCAAAACTTAAAAAAAATAAACATCAATAAGCGTAGTCACATAGGAAACTATCTTCATTTTCCCATAGTCACATCAGCCAAATATATAGATATTTTTAACTATAAAAATTATAAAGGTATGATACTTTTTCACACAATTTATTGAAGACGACCGGTTTCGTCGCAGAGTAGCTATCTGCAGGTACAGATATCGTCATTTTTGTTGTTATTTTTGTATTTATTTAAATGAATTGTGTGAAAATGTACCCTACCTCTTTAATTGTTTACAATGGATTTTTACAAAGTTAAGCCTGAAGCCTTCGAGTTTATAATTTTAATTTATGAATTTTCAATCTTTAAAAAGCCCAAGTTCATAATGACTGGCTCATATCTTGGTGCGAAGATTCTATAAATTATTCTTAGATATGTAATTGATAAAAATCAAGTGAAATAGTTGTGTGCATGACATGAATTGCTTTACCTACCCTAAGCTAAGGGTTCCTCCGTTAAAATAAAATTTAGGATATGTCGAAATCATTTTATTGTTTAGCATGAGCAGAATTTGTAATGAATGAGGCATTTTAATGTGCATACGAGATTGATATAAGGATTACGTGTTAAAATAAACTTTAATCAACAACTAGTAATTTTAGTGTGAATTTGTGTATCCCTTACACTTTTCCATAAGTACCATAAATCAGTATACCCATTAAGCGGCTATTCACCAATACGATTCCTATCAAATCTTCTTTAAAAACAGATATAATCAGCATACCAATTGAGTTTTTACGAAAAATTGAGTCTTTGTTTACGTCCTTGGTGGAAACATTATTAGCTTTCAAACTATTAATGTATTCAACCCTCTTATCAAACTTTTGAGATTTTATACACAATGTTACTCACCATATTACAATATATCGTCAAAAATGGCAAAGAACGTCGGGAGAGCGTTACAAAGATGTTAAACAAATCGGGCTGGGAGCCGCAAGAGACTCGCTAGGCTTAGATTGTTGGAGCGATTAAGAATCTTTCGGAATGACAATGAGAACATCATATTATAATCCCATTCTATTTTCAGGTCCGACAGAAATGATGAATTAAGAGACATATATTGCCAAAGGATAGGTATGTGAATTCACTTAGAACATTTCCTTTGTAATTAAAGGCTAAAGGCTGGTGTCCTAAATCCCCCGACACACGCCTATTGAGGTAGCTTACGGGGTAGGATGTAAATGTGAATGTAGATTACTATTTACATACTTAATAAAAATGTATTCAAGGCTCTTAATGTCGTGAATGGTGACGGTTCACCGAGGCAAAGGACGACGGCAGTGCTGATCTGACGCGAAAGGGTGAATACTAACGCTCCTCGTTGCTGCAAAACGGGAAAATGGGTTAGCGAGCAGATAATCGCCATCATTTTTGTACCGCATGGGTAAAGCGATATAAAGGAGGCCAAAATGAGAATATTATGGAACCTTTACTCCACAGGCAGGAGGGTAAAATGACTTTTAGAAGAGATTGCACGAATACTTCCATCATCACTGCATACAAAGGACCGGTGAAGAGGCCATGCTTATCCTTGATTCTTCTTTCACTAAAAGCTCTCATTACAGGGAACTCAAATGGCCAATATTCTGCTCTTGTAAACCAATGTCGATAAAATATTGGGTGATTCTTAATAAAGAGTTCAATGGCCATACTAAAATATCGGAAGACAAATCGTGGTGAGAATTCATCATATTAACCGAGATTAGCTAAAGGAGTCATTTGGTGTTAAATTTATACGCCTATTAATATATGCAATAGTACGTATTAAGTGCTCTAGAAAGTTTTCAAGTAGTTTTAACCTATTTTGGTGAAGTATTTTCGCGATTTCCATCGGTTAAAATCATACATCCGTTGGTGATTTTAAATATCACCGACGTTTCTACGAATGACTTGTACATCACCATCAGGGTTGATGAACGCCGGTGATTTATAATGATTTAAACCGGTGAAAACTCCTAGAAGACCTCACCAAAATAATTCGAAGGGAATGTTTTATTTTATATTTTCAACCCATACCAAACTTTAAGCACCCATCATATCTACTAATGAGTATAAAAGTAATTTTTTATGGTTAAGCACCTTAAAAGCATTATCGTTCAGCTATTCGAATAATAACTGATATTATTAACACATTCATTCTTTTCCTATTCCAAAAGAATATTAGAATAAATGATCGCCAATGAAGGGTTAAAAAAATGACACGATATAACTTATATAAGCCCAATAGCAGCTATTGATGACATTAATTTTAGTTCTTATGCGAGTAAAAATGGCGATATCTAGAGAACGATTCGAAGTTATGTACGCTGAACGTCCATTTTTTTCACCAAGAGCCACGTAGGAACTACAAATCATCCCCATTCATAACACGGTAATTACAAAGATGATGGAAAATCGCTCCTCTCTACTCCGTCCTCCAAAAAAGAATTTCCCTAAATCCAATTTCGCCCGCGAGAGGGAGCCTCATCTTTCATTGCCCCGTTAAACATTGTGATGCCTCGCTCAGCGACCACGCTTCCTCCGTTGTCAAGGCAGATCAGGGTCACAGACTAGGAATATCTACCAGTTTGCTACGTATTTTATGCCACACAAAAGCCTACATGCTCGTATCTGACTTACGCTTCCATGCAGTTTAAAGAATAACATTGTTATTTTATATGATATTCCTGGGTTTTAGTGAGATTCTTTTCAAAAATATATTCTTCCGGGTCATTAATTTTGCAGCAGCGTCTACTGACTGGCGTGATCTTGGGTCCGGAACCGCGGCCTTAGTCATTAAGAAATGAATACCCAAAAAAAAAATTATAAAGAGCAGGGTGTATTGAGTCACGGTAATGACTTAAAGGGAAAAGGTTAAGGATACAATGGAGTCGTTTAAGGCTCCAGTTCGTGGAAGATGGAGAAATGTAAAATTAGAGGAGTATTGGTGGATAAGTTGTGCAAAGATGTTGCTTGAATGGATAAAAGCATGGTTTTTTTAAATCCGTTATTGAATGCAAAATTCTGGAGGAGGCAAAGACGGGCTTGGAGACAGCATGGCTCAATCAATTGATGTAGATGCAGTATACAGCTCTGATATTAAACCACCACTGGGTGAAGCAGACGAAGTAGCAGGAATTTTGATGCATTATTATTTCCTACACTAAATAGGCTAAGTATCTGATAAAAGGATTCAGCTGGTCCACGGTCAATGTTACCCTTTGGCTGTAAAAATGTTTGCAGTCTAGCCCCAGCAAAGGCAAAATGATGAGAATATCGCAAGCTTTATTTAATAGAAGAATTAATTATTTTCTAATTTGCTCTGATATCTTAATGTTTAATTCTATTTGGAGTAACTTTCGAGGGATAATCCTTGTCTTCCAAACGTAATCACTTTCATTTAGAGCCCCCAATTCTGCTTGTATCGGTTTAATTTATTAGTCAAAGATTTCCTCAGATGCAACCAAGGTCTTTCTTTGTTCGATTTTATGATCCTCCCTCCAAAGTGGTCGGATCCATTCAAAATGGTCGGAATTTGATAATGTAAATCCGTTTTGTGGCATGCATAAAATAAAAATGAAATGCATTTCTTCGTTTAAAGTATTTAAACCTTTTTAATCAATGCTATATTTATAGACTCTAGACATCCAATTCCTAACGGAATGCTCTTATGAATATAATCAGCCCTGGGTGGTGTGAAAGTTAATGAAAATATAAAAAAATTGAATTAAGATTACTTTTTAATACTAGATTTATTACTCTATTTAAAATTTTGTAAGCTTTCAAGCAAAACGTATTTAATTAAAAAATGCCTGTTTGTTGATGAAATCGCTAGCCTAAGAATTAACTTGTATTCATGTCTTCTCTTTAAAACCGAAATATTATTCCCGCTTTGTAATTATTTGCTGTTCCTTTCGCGTTCAATTAAGCAATTTATTTTATTTTAAAATTATTTGTATTTTTTTTTGGCGCGAAATGAGTTTTTAAAATTAGTCTCATAAAATTTGATTGCACTCTATCCACGGCTGACGGCTTATTTGCATGAAGAGCCAAAATTGCTGGTTTTTCTATGAATATACAAAAGGATGCGACGTATACATGATTTTTTAATGCTCAAATGTGGAATAAATATGACGACGATCCTGAATTAATTCAAGGGAACAATAGATGACAGTTAGATGCAATATCGCGTTGCACCCGGCTCTTCAAGTGAATATGTGAGTATGACGGTGACCACGGCTTTGCGAATTATCAGGGAAATACAGACCCAGCCAACCATTTTCTGCATCCCGTCTCCTTCTGTGGAGTTATAGGCAACGCATGCCTGCACTTCAGTGCAATAAAATTTAGAGTTTTAGTGAGGCCTTCACAAAGAAAACTTCCCAAACGCAAAATTTATTTCTGTTGAATTGAAAAAAGCATACTTTTCCAAAATATTTTATCGTGAAAAAAATATCGATTTAAATAAAGATGATTTATTTATTCATCCCTGCGAATATGGAATTGGCAAATAGATTTTTTAACCACTTATTTTGAATTTCAATTATATGCTTCCAAAACTGGATGACTCAAATTGTTAACTTGGAAATGTTATTCTATTAATATATTCCATTAAATTTTCCAAAATATAGCTTAGAAAGTGAATTAGTTTCCAAAACGTTGCTGAACAAGTGAATGCAATTTTTTATCTCTCATTGAGATAAAGATAATAGATACTACAAGCCCTTATTTTTAATTAGTTGAACAAAGATTTCCATCATACAAGCTTGCCATTTAAGAGATCATTAGTTTACCGGTATATTTACACTTCTCCCCTTTTCTCATGTTAGAATCGGCAATTGTAAAGATCGAAACCTTTACTAGCCAGCCAACGTGAACATAGAAAAGAAAAGAATAAATCATGATTATCCATTTTTTCACTCATATTACTGGTGGTTCATTAATGCGACGGGGTCTAAAAATTTGCCATGTTGAATGCTAAAATGAAGTATTCGTCAGTATTTCGCATTTTGAATGGAAAAATATAAAAATATTTACTGGGATTTATTTCCTGGTTATTTATTTCTAAATGCGTAATTAAGTAAATTGTTTTTGTTTAAGACATTAGATTAAAGCGTAAAAGCATAGAGTTAGTTTAAATTCATTATATTATATCTTTGATAATTTATCTTTCTGTTAGCATTCTACAGGCGTCGGGGACTTGGGGCGATGTTTATTCTTAATCATTTGGTGCCCCATATTGATAAAAATAATAGCCTAGCTACACCCTAGATCTACATCCAAGGCAATGAGTTGGCTGGGCATCCCTTAGGCGAGGTTATGGAGCCATTAGGTGGTCATATTTTTTCTTCTGGCGTCCTAACATGTGGAAACCTGAAAATAATAGTCTCCATGGTTACTTGCGCCCCATGATGGGAGTGATACCACGACGCGTGTTATTGCTCTTTATGTTTCCGCGCTCCAACGCCAACCACCCAATCAATTGTTTCCGCCAGTTTGAGATACGGGGGACAAATAACTGCCGACCCAACTATGCAATACCTCCCACGGCCGGCCCTAGATCCACCTCACCCCCTCCAAAAAAAAGACGCCGCCGTTTGGTGGTTTAAACTGTTTTGCGGCAGAAATGGGGAAAGTATTGACCTAAAACGCACTCACCCCACTGCCCCACTCCAAAAATCAACCCCTCCCCCCTCCACTCCATTCGGCCGAACGCGGTACATGACTGGTTGCCATGGCTACGATGCGGTCTTGAGGGAATGTGGGTGGGGTGAGGGCCGCTGCTGGGAGGGTGGTGGTTGACCTCCCTCCTTTTATTGGGAGGAGTGCGTGAGAGGAAAGGGGTAGGGGAGCAGCCTTTCCCGGGGGGTGGAAGGGGGAAAAGAGGGGCATCGTAATTGGATTTCAATCCCCCTCCACTCTCCTGATTCCTCCTCCCCTCCTCAAAACTCACGTGCCAACAAAAAAAATCGTCTCCAACGCGTGGAGTGATGCGGGTAGCAGGCCGTCGCCTCCACGTATTTCCACGAGCACGAAGTCCATTTAAGTCGGGTTGATTTTGGAAACAAATGGAATCAAACGAGTCAGATCACTTCGAATGAAGAAAACTCACATCTCCCGAAAAAAAATCATCAAATCTCAATTTTTACGTAAACATTCAACACCACCCCCTGAAATTTCTTCATCAAGTCCGAGAAAGGATTTTTACAAACACTATCAAATGGCCAAAAGGAAGATCTCCAAAGTTTACGCGCAAGAGACCGGAGTATCAAAAATTCAAGGAAGGAAATTATTAACTTGGACATGAATACTTATCGGAATACCCTAAATTTGCGTGTAGCTCTTCACTAATGGTATATTTCAATAAATTCATGCTTCACCTTATGACATCTTGCCAATATGGGCAATCAAAATATTACATCCAGCAAGGATAAATATGTACTCGTATTTTTAATGGACATGAATCGGGTTCTTAAATTGTTTCAATCTTCTGCTAACAAAGTAATACCTGAAGATGTAACGATATTACTAAACCCGGCGTAACTACGTTCTCTGTCTATGTAACTACGGTGCGGAAACCAGATTGTGTAGACAATATTTTCCTTTTTTAATGGTATTTTAACTGGCTAAACTACTTGGTGGAACAGGGCACTGATTCGACTTAAAGTCAACCCAATTGAAGACAATGTTTGAATGATTGAAAAATTAACTCAATTGACGGTGAAATAGCTCTCATAATCGGGTTTTAATTAAATTTGGCTTAAGTCCGCGAAATACTTGATCAACCTCAAAAACCTCATACATTGAATGAGGAATATATTCGTGAAAAGTGTTATAATGGCAACTCAGACTGATATCCGATATCATTTTGGAAAAGGAAATCATAACACCTCGATTTCAGTATGTAGTACCACCCAAAATATAACCAATGCTTCCTAGTTTTCAACTTAATATTACCAGTTAATAATAATAATAGATAATCTCTATCGTAACAGGCTCGACTTTGTGGAGGTTCATTCTAATAAATAAAAGCGAACAAACTATGTATAAATCCACCAATTTATTTATGTGGTACTACTAGTTTCGACGCAGCGGCGTCATCATCAGGTACGTGAAAAGAATTATTAAAGATGATTAAAAGGTACCTGATGATGACGCCGCTGCGTCGAAACTAGTAGTACCACATAAATAAATTGGTGGATTTACACATAGTTTGTTCGCTTTTATTTATTAATAATACTAGACTTTATCATGGGACTTTTGTGATAGATACTCACTCAGTTTTTCAATCCAAAGGATAGTTTGAAAAGAAGAGTTAACTAATGGATATAGACGATACTTCGTGGAATTTCCGTACATTAAGCAGATTAAAAGAAACTGCTGTTTCTCCCCAAGAGGCTTGTACAGATGAGAATAATGCTCACCGCAGAGCAACCCACAGGAGTGCAAAGTATATTTTGGTAGGGGAGCCAGTTCCTTTCCCGGGGCCACCTCTAACATCGTTTTGTTCCAAGAGGATCCAAAGGCTTTACTGAGATTTGAACGCGTAATCGCTAGGTCCACACCAATATTAATGTCTCTACTCTTCTGGCAGTAACGATTATATCCTGGGCTTTATTTGGCTATCACCCTTGACTGTGACGTAACTAGGAATATGCTTTAGGGGTAGATGAGATGACCTGGGACAGCAATCCCCCCCACTCCAGGCAACGGGGGGGGTCCGGGAAAGATTTTGAAAAATGATATGCCTGTGTATGCATTTTATATCATTTTGGCACTAAAAATTTTACTCTAAGCAGATGCAGTTATAAAATTTCAATACGAGGCAATAGTTATAAATAATTGTTTTCTTTCCCTCGGGCTTTGTGAGGGATCTATCCCCTTATCCCACCCATAATTACGCCACTGATCATTGAAGTCTTTTAAACATGAAGGCTGCTGGAGCAGGAAAAATTAATGCGAGAAAAAAATGAAGTTCTTATCGCTAAATATAAGTGAAAAATTCAAAAGATAGAAAAATAAATAGGTGTTCTTTACTTTAAAAATAAGAATATGGCCAGCACCAAATTTCTCTGAAATAGTACCCGATTTAATAAAAACTTAGGGCTTGTAGTTAAATTAATGCCAATTGGTACTTAATTGATTGCTATTAACTGCACGCATCATTCAATAAGGGCAGTCCTCGACGCAAGGCTATAACACATAAAGTCATTGAAAGGCGTGGCCAAATAACTGAGAATATGAGAGTTAAATAAATAATCTTTTCAGACTCCGTATCTTACTTTCTAAAGCGCAACCTAAAATACTAAATAAAGAACTAAAAGATTAATCTGAAAACGATTTATAAGCTATAATTCGATCATAAAGAGTACAAGAAAGGAAATCATATCAGAAGGAGCGTACGAAATAAACGATTTCGAAGGCCAACGAGATGTACAAACAATTATAAACACATTTACTGATAGAAAGCTACCACCTAACAATAGCATTGACTGTACCAAATTGGCATATTGAAAAATTTTACTGAGAGGAAAGGTAAATGCTTGAATGATTTGAGCCCCTCTCGACTGATATTTGCTATCAATAGCGATAGGAGGATGGGCGATGGAAACGTTTTAATTTCCCCAGGCGAAAGAGGGAAGAGGCAATAGATTGGAAGTGAAACCTTTCGTAAGAGGGGGAGAGGAAGGATCCCAAAAGATGTTTGCTCGCTAAACACTTCCATTCTGGCTCTTCACTCTCACGACCCCTCTCCAACTCAGGAAAACCAACCACCCCCTTCCACTCTACCCCCTACTCTCCCCCCTACAATCCATTCCCTACACACCATCCCCTTGTGCTCCGTCCCCTACACTCTACCCCCTAAAATCCACCAAACAATCCATTCCCTACACTCCATCCTCTACACTCCACCCCACGCTCCATCCCCTACAGTCCACCCCCTACACTACCCCACACAATCCATTCCCTACACTATACCCCTTGTGCTCCATCATCTACACTCCACCCCTTAAAATCCCCCCACTATGCATTCCTTGTACTCCACCCCTTACAATTCCCCCTACAATCCCCCTACAATTCATTCCCTACAATCCATTCCCTACACATAATCCTCTACACTCCACCCCTTACCCTCCACCCCCACGCTCCATCCCCTACAGTCCACCCCCTACACTACCCCACACAATCCATTCCCTACCCCATTCCCTACACTCCATCCCCCTCTCCTCCTCGGATAAAAAAAGCCCCGCCCACACTTCCGCGAAAAGTTTCCCAGTCGCCGAACGGTGTTAGGAGGGTCGCTGGGAGAGAGAGAGAGAGAGATGACGCGCATTGGAGCCGCACACACTTCTTTCTTCCCAATTGCATCGCCGAAGAAGACGAAGACCCTTTCTCACAGCCCACCCCCCCCCCTTTCCGACCCCGGCAACAATTCGGGCCCGAACATTCCCGCTTGCGAGTGGTTTGAGGGGGCCGTAATTAAATGTAGGAGGCAGGATGGGGTTTTCCATCCTCCTCTCTACGCCACCGCAAGGCCTACGAGAACCTCCACCAAAACCCCCCGCCCTCCTAAAACCGCGCCACTCCGTTAATTGAGAGTAGCATCTTCGTGGAAGAGTGGTGCGTGCGTGTGCGGCGTTGGCTGTTCTGCGGCTTCACGGTGGCTTCGGAACACGAATATAAGCTTCCCATCTGACATGTAGCGAAGGAAATCAAACGATGCATAGCCTTAAATAAACTCTCTCCCTAAAAATCAGTCTGTATGAATAAAATGGCGTTTGACAAGAAATAGCACTATAAATAATTAGACATATATGTAAGAACGAATATAAATAATACAGACATAAGAAATATACAAACGTAATTCTAAATTTTTATCATGTCGTAAACAATTTCCTCAAAGGAGTGCTTTTATCGTCTTCTATCTGTTACTAAAATCTTCTATTGTGTTATTTCTGCCCAAACGTTACTATTTTGAGTCACGGGGGACACATTTTTAGCGCGAACTCTGATATTGGAGTGAAATGTCAGTAAAATTTGATCAAGAAAATGAAAGACAGAAAGTGATCATGAAGATAAGCGAGAGCCAAGAGGAAGCACTACCCTTTGGAGAAAGCTCTCGGTGCTGTGCGACGGATCAAACTTAGATTGATCTGCATCTTTAAACAGCTTCATCAGATCAAAGTTTGCTTTCAAAAATAGTGAGGAATTTGTTTTTTCCTTCAGCCTAGCGTAGGAAATCGTTAGATAAGCCACTCTAAACATATTTGCTGCTTTTACAGACTGAAAATATTACTGTGAAAGCCAAAATTTCAGCTAGTGAAGGCTTCTCCGGGCTATTCACCGGGTACAGAGCTCTATTTTACCAATTTTTTAGGGATAAGGTTCTCAGTGCTGCCAGGCTAAGCGCGAAACTCCTTAAATCGGGGAAAAATGGGTCTCATGACACGGACGGAAACCCGATAAGTCTGGCGAAATTATTAAGGTACTGCACTGCAACCAAGGCAAAAGGATTGTGTTTTCTCTCTACGCTAGTATTTTCAACAAGAACACTTTCTACCTTATCACCTGGCCAAGTATCCTGCAATTATTTTTCCAAGAACAGCATTAGACATTTACTCACCAAAAAGGTGTTGTATCTATGACTGTAGCATTAAATCTCTTTTAATTTTTAAACCACTTATAAATTGAGAGCGGCTACACTGATTAAAATAATTTTTTTCTCAATACAATAAAGTAAGAAAAGAATTTAATAAAACCAAAAATAATAAGTATAACATTGGCTTATTAGAAAGACATTTTCATAAATAAATCTACATAGGGTATACCGGGCACGTGAACACGGAATTTTTTCAATTAATTTTCTAATATTAATGTTTTGACTTTGGAAATTATAGACATTGTAGCCTTATAAAGCAGTTAATAAAGTCATTTTTTTGCATTCAGTTGTTGACCTATTTGTGATTCTTAAAAATAGTTTTAGGTCCAAGTTTACGTAACGCTAGACCGATGTTTGATTGACGCTCAAAATCTCGTGGATTTCTGCTCGGCTACTCCACAGAGGCTATTTTTTAAGAAATCTTCATGAAAGCGAGCGTCAAGCATCGGTCTAGCGTTGCATAAATGTGCCCCACAAAGGGTGCAAGTTTACGCAACATACTTGGGCCTAAAAACATTAAGTAAAATTTCACTAATTCACTGTAGCACTCCGAATTCAGTTATTCAAACCGAAGGTTATTTAGGATAGGTGAGGGTAGAGCTCACCCCGAACTCGCACTACGAGGATTACGTTACCGTACTACGGATTACTACGAAGGCTTCACTCGGGGTTAGAACCTGGAACCCCTAGAGCGGCAGCCAAGCGCTTTACCCACTTCTCTCTACTTTATCATGCTCCCCAATTCATTACGCCATAAATAAAGTCAGAATTGAGATTAACTAAAAACTGAATATAAGGTTGAACACACTTAAACCACTGATTATGGTGGCGAAAAGAGCCTGCTCTTAAAAGACCTCCTTTGGAAACTTATCGTCTTATACGGAAAAAACCGCGCTCAGAGAAAATTTTTAACTCGAAGCCATAGTGAAATGTTCCTTAACACAGTCAATAACAGTAGAAATCGAGCACTCATTGTCACAAGTTGGGCATATTTTTTTTTGGACTTCACAACCGACTAATGCGACGCGTCGTTGATCCAAAATCAAAAGATCTCATAATTTCACACACGTACACACAATTGGCAGGCCGCAAAATGACTAACAATAAGTAGCACTCAACTGAGGACGGGCAAACTTATCCCGTAGAGTACAGAAGGGGGAAATTCTGGAAAAAAATACTCATTGTCAATGCCACTTTGAATTGAGAGCAGCTTGAGAACTCTCCGCCTAATAATGGTTCTTCTTTCCTTTTGAGTTCAGATATGGGGCAAATGTAACTTGTACGGGCGTCTATGTTGATGGAAATTCGCTAACTCTTTTTTACTCTCTCTCTCTCCTACTATCGAAGTTGTCGCCACGACTGAGTATTGACTCCGTCTTACATTTTCCTCCGAAGTTACAGGCGACGATGGGTCTCCTACACACAACCACCTTCCCTTCTCCCTCAATATAGAATTCCATTCGAGGCTCATCTCTACGCTTGAAATCGCCTTGATCGTGGAGCCACTAAGCGTGAAAGCAAACTAAAAAGAAAACTCAGAAAAGCACAGACGTCTCTCAGCATGCCATAGCCGTGAAAGGAGAAGAGTAGGTAATTTAGGGTCGCGAAAAAATATTGTCTTATCTCCATTTAAAGTGTAGGATTCTTGAAAGAGTTTTACATCCAAAAAAACTTTTAAAATATTGCAAGTTGGGATGACAATGCAGAGATCGTTGTTCAAAGTTCCAGTCTTTTTTTTACCTATGCTCGATTTGGAAATATCAATATGAAACTCGTACTGGAATAGCTTCCATAAATACCCCTGAAAAAAACCGGAGAACACCTTTTATCATTCTCAAGCCTAATCGAAGGAATGTAATTTATGGTGCGATAGCTATCATTTTTTTTATTGTTGACATTGAAAAATCATGGAAAATTCTCTCCAAAGTTTACAGCCTTTATTGCTGTCCAATGGTTAAAAACATGTACCGATAGCAAATGTGAATAAGGGGAATATTTAAGGGAATGGTTTTTAAATCGATAAATATTTACATTATGTGTATTAAATTGATTCCAATTTATATTGCTTTATAATTAGCAGAATGAGCGTTTTTACCTCACAGAGTTTTTTTTATCCCATCGCCTATGAAGGAACATTCTTAAGTTGGCACTAATCAAGCATTCAATTATTTGACTGCAAATCAAAAAAAGTGTCTCCGCTGGATGAATCAATATACTTTTTCGAAGTTATCCAAGGATAATGGCAAACAATGACGCACGTGCTTCAAATCTCGATGTGCTTAAACGGTCTTTCAAAATATCTTTTTTAATTGATGAACCAGAATCCTAATTAAAAAACGCAAATAGCTTAACATTGGAAAAATTACCACGAGAAGTCTTGTTTTCTTATTTATTCTTCTTACTCATTCTTACTTACATATTCTGGGCCTAACTGAACAGCGTATTCCCAAGGACATTGGCCGTACCTGTAAAAGAAAGAGCTGAATTAAATGTGCGAAAAAACTGCTGATAAACCAGCAAAAATAGAAAAGAACTTTCTGGATCTATTGACAATGGCTGCGAGTCAAAAATCGATCAAAATCATTATACTGTTAAAATTTATTAAACAATACCATAAGAAATGTTTTACAAAAACAAACCAAGTTTCTCTTTTATTTTCCATCACTAGATACGTACCATATAGCCGTAAAATACGTGTAGTGCCTATTTAAGAATAGTATATATAATAACTTTCATACTCTACCGCTGCCTTGATTGCACTTTTAATTTGAGTAGTATTTACCAAAATTACTAAAAGATGGCTACTGAATATTTACTTACGTATATAACGATTAAAAATTCATCTTTTTGATCAAACTTTTCAACTTAGCAAATTCCACTTTCCGATTACATTAATTTAATTATTTGCTAAATAATCCTACAGAATTTGGATTCTCTAAATTTCCAGCCACCTTAACCTGTAGTTAGGTGATTCCCAACTGGAAAATATATTTATTACCAATGTTCTAATAATATTTAAATTATCTGAATGAGTTGAATGTTGACATCTGGAAAACTTTCCTTTAAAACAGAAAGAGTTAACGAAGTATTGGTCAACAGCAATGCAAATATCTACACCTATCCCATTAGCGTGCTATTATTTTTTCCAAGCCCGAATAGTTTGAATTATTACAACAGGGATTCCCAATTAGGTATGTGAAGTTTGAGACGCAAAAGGTTCCAATATGCTCTCCACAACTCAGTGAACAATGGTTACGGTATCCTGCGCAAGAAACTTGACCCTGGAGCAATCCACTTAATGGGGCGAGGTCAAATTAAAACTTCATCGCCCAAAGTGGCCTCACGGGTGATATTCATTCCACTGCCTCACCTCTTTTTTTAATTCTTTTTTTTTCTCTTCCCACCTCTTTTCCTTCGCATACCTCGCCACATCCACATCGTACGTGAGCAGAACGCCTTCCCCACACACATTGCAGCCATCGACCAATGCTCTTACGGTGTCCATCTCCTCGGGGTAAACAGCATTACTCCCCAGAGGGAGACTTTGGGGGGGGGCGAGAGGGGTCGATGGCCTAGGGAGGACCTTCGGGGCCCTCTGCGGGTGGAAAAAGAACGACCCTTGGAAGCTGGTGAGGTGAGCCACCCTTTTGAAATCAAATATGCATCGCTTCCAATCGAACGGAAAAGGGCGAAGGTTGGTTGGACGAGGGTGAAAGAGAGGAGTGAAGGCCTTGGACTATTTAGGGGAGGGCGTGTTGGGAGTCGAGGAGGGATCTACGGTTTCAACCAGCACCACGGTGTCGCCGCCGCCGACGTGAAAAAACGTACGTACGTATATCACTTCCTCAATCCCCCGAACTTTCGAGAAAAAGACTCCAAAGATGCCGCTTCGCCAAGTGTCGCCATCCAAGGGTCCATGCCCCCTTTATTGCATGTTTTCGGGACGCATTGAGTGCTGCACATAAATGTGACCCACGTAGATATTCTTTTATGAGAGAAGCAAGATGCCCTGACCGATTCATTTACTCATCCTAAATGACTTAAAGCCATGAAAGTTTCGGAATATATATTTTTAGTATGAACAAGCACATTTGAAGAGGATGATGATTTGATGCTCCAGAATATTTTAATGAAAATGGTGGTATTATAATAACAGCGACTATGCCCAAAATATTCAATCCATTATTAAAGATATTGCACGACTCTAAAGAAACATCTATTAAATGACAATGAAAATTATTTTATTTGCTATATTATAATTGCACGATAATACATGTTACATCATGGAAAAGCCATTTTACTGATATTTCTAAAGTAAAATAGTCTCACTAAAAATGTATTATTTAAGATAAATTAACTTTTAATATTCTTTAATTTTATACATATAATAAATAAATAATGAATTAAAATGTGATGACAAGTGCATTGGTGTTAATTTATTAAATTGTGTTAAAACTGCGTCATCACGAAAGAACAACAAAAATAATAAGTAATAATTTGTATATTATCACTTAGCAAACGTATATTTAAATTGCAAAATGAGGAAAGTAATGCCAGAGAACCTTTTTGCGAGCAATATACGGCTCAGAAGTGCTCGAAAAAATAAAAAATAACAATATTTTGGCCGTTTATCAATGACACATTTTTGAATATCAAGTGAAACACATTTAATTACCTGCAGGCCTTATTTATTTCGCCATATAAAACTACTTGCACTTGAAATATCGGGTGAAAATGTATGTCAAATCTTTAAAAAATATTTTAGCATTTAGTTATTCCTTTTTCCTTGATTTTTTTGATTCTGAATAGATTTCATATTTTTTGTCTTCTTTTTTAACTATAAAAATTCACCTTTGCAACCATACGTTAACATGTATTCAATACACATCCAAGATAAAATTTGCAAATTTAGTAGCTTTAAAATTTTGTTAACGCAAGCAGTATTTTATTTCAGTTGGAATGGTTAATATAAAGTTAGTGAGAACTTAATTAATTTTGCTACAACATTATTTTTAGCCTTTCCTCCAATCATTTGAATGAATACAAATGTGTCCGTTATTGAATCAATTATTTATTTCCCTATTTTACATATATGCAGTTTTCATTGTATTACGTTGGATGCTGGACGCTCATATGACTTTCTCTCCCGAAAGTGTTTCCGCACACACATTGAGGAAAAAAAGCGCCCTAACTGGACAACTCATGTTATATTTTGATATGCAAGAAGCTATTTCTACCATCACTTGTGAATATAAAACCCGTCGCACACCTCATAATAATATACATATATAATGCTTCGCTTAGTACCAGCAATAATTATAAAACACACTCACCGGGCTTCCTGCACTTAATGTCATAGCACCTTAGTCACACTCACTCGCTATGAGCTTCAAAAGTTTGTAAAATGAAAGAATAAGCTTTGTTAGGTGCACTAATACATATATGAAATATCACGACCCGGGTTTCATAACGTAGATTCATCGACAGGGCGATGAAACTTGTAACTGTGTTACGAAACCCTGGTCGAGCCTTTTCAAATATATTAGTCAGGACGATGTAACTATGTTATGAAACCCGGTCGCGCATTTACAAATATTTTAGTGAACCCAACAAAGTTTACTCTTTGATTTTCAATAATGGAAAGGTTTCAAAAAATTAAGCCTGAAATCATCTGCAGCAGTAAAAAGTTTTAATTGAATACCAGAGAAAGCAATTTAACGAATTTCATGAATTTTATCATCACTTTAAGGATTACAAATAACTATTTCGATAAATCATATACACTTGGTATTAATTGATCTATTCCTAAGCTGGATTCAGTATGCGCATCCATTTTACCATAGCTAGTCACTCACTTAATGATTCAGATCGGTGAATTATTTGGATGGGTGAGGGTACTGCTCACCCCAGATTAAAGCCCTGGGTGTGTGAATTTCAGAGATTCAGAGTAAAGGGACATGCTCCTTTCCATGATCTCCTTTGAACTTCGAAGATTATGGTTGGGGGCGTCCGAAGACTTCACTCAAGAGTCGAACCTAGGACCCAACGATCTTGGTCCAAGTGCTCTATCCACTTGGCTTTCACGCTCCGTGGTACCTTAATAACGGCTCAATATTCTGAATTATCGGTTGAGCTATTTTTTGTAATCGTGAAAAATAAACCTTAGTTTATCTAGATTGACTCTTGTAGTTATGAAACTTATGCAACCGATTGCGTATGGTTAATTTACCCGGTAAGTATTTTATAGCGTACGCGAAGGTTTTGTGCTATTTGGATGGCAAATGATACGCGAGAAGATAAAATGGATTTTTGAAGTAGGCAGTAATCAAATATGGGATGTATACATTTCCTTTTCTATTTCCTTCTTATGTTACAAAGAGATGTGCATTTTATCAAATAAATACGTAATTTAATGTTTTTGACCAATACTTTTTGCTCCTAATTCAGTTTTGCAAATGGATTAAGAATTTATATTTTCACACTTAAATCCAGCCTGAAATTGCCAATTGAAACGGTGAAATTTGGATGAATGCCCTATGCTAAACCCACGTGCGAGACGAGCGTATGGCAGGTAAGAAAATTTTCATATTTTATAATCACTTTAAGGAGCTGAAGATACCTCATACCGTACCGGAGGCCTTCGACTACCAATAAGGCCTAGATTCACTCGTTCACTACCGTCACAAATTACCGAATAATTTCAATAGCTATATGAAAGAGTATAATATAATGCAGCGTGGACGTAGCTGTGAAAAAACATTTATTCTCTTTATTTATTAACAGTGCCATTGAATGCTCATGAATCTTTATTAATTGAAACTGAGAAAAATCTTTCTGTTTCAACTAGAATTATACTTTTTATTTGTATTATCTTCCCCATTATTAATTACTGTATACTTGCCTTTAATTGATTAGCTATTGTTAGAGTTGAAATGTTTTTGCAACGGCTAGGTAAATCACTATTCACTCCTGCGTAAGATTCATTTTTAACTAAGAGAGATGAGCATTTTTAACTGCACATATTCGAAAGAATTACTACCTAGAATCATTAATTTTCTCCACATTACAAAACCAGACTCCAGTGCACCTGTGTGAGCTAATCTTCAAAGAGAGTACACAATAAAAAGTTACGGTCAATCAACAATCGAGTTTTTCAAAGAGAGTTACTGCGAAGTCTACCTGGTCTAAATTTGACCTTCAAATTCCTTAAGCTCAATTATTTTCATCTTACCGCTTTTAGATTCTGGAGTTCCCTAAAGATAAACATCAATTTTAAAGCTTACATTTCTTTTGTCACGGATATGGCATATTTTACCATGTTATTGTCAAAGCATTAAATTCTTGTGTGTTTTCGTTATGAAATCTTTTAAATCTAAAATATTATATTTTTGAATTACTGTTGAACATTTTTTTAATCGTATTCAATTTTTTCTAAACAGGCTATGAAATGGATTGTCTTTGCTTTCTTTTAGAGGTTACCTTAGAGCACTAATAAGCATTCATTCATTAGCTATCCATCCCAGGGAGAATCTGAATTAACCCAAATAACCGTCTTTGAATGTAACATACGAATATTTTTCCTTGCCTTGATGTAACCCTCCTAACTAGCCCAAAACTAAAACCAAAATTAAGTTACCTCGTCTATCATTTTCTTAAAAGAGAAGCGTGCGCGTTTTAAGTAAACCGTAACCCCTTCTTTATGCACAATGCGTATTTAGCCCTTGAGC
Source organism: Ischnura elegans (assembly GCF_921293095.1). Taxonomy (NCBI): domain Eukaryota; kingdom Metazoa; phylum Arthropoda; class Insecta; order Odonata; family Coenagrionidae; genus Ischnura; species Ischnura elegans. The sequence goes on along the minus strand of NC_060248.1, from coordinate 119,473,626 downwards.
TTTTAGGAGAAATTTAACATCCGTATCGCCGTTTTTGATTTTTCACTTTTATTCAAATACGTATATGTCATACAAACTGAGTTTCTAATCGAGGGTTTACATCCGTTACTAAAAAGTACGTTTAGTATTAAAGACGTATTTTTTTTACTACATCTATATATATTCATCCATGCAGGATTACGAACGGCGTCTCCTTTAATATCATTATCACCTGGCTATCTTCCCAGATATCACCTTTCAAGCAGCTAGTCACCTTCTCAACTTCCTGTCCTATATTATTCCTCGCGGAATTTCATTTTCGCCTAAATTCTTTCCATGCCTTTCACTCAAAGCGAGATATTTTCATTTCATTACCGAGGCTTTTTAATATTCACCGATAGAGGTCGGGCTCTCTCACGGAATAGCTGATAGTACATGAAACTTTTTCGTTGCAAATTGCATAACCTCTCAAAGCCAATTACGCCGTTTCAAGAAGTTTTAAAACTCTTTACAGACTAAAAGTCGCACAACTTTGGCCTTCCATTGTGGGGAATCAGCCCGGGTCCACTATATGGATGGAGCCATTGTCTTCTTTGGGGGACAAAAATAAAATGCCTAGTGAATGAAACATCTCTGTCCTGCGACACTATATTCGAAAATAAATGTACCCGGGAGTGTATCTCTAGATAGCATTAGCTTTGTACTAATTGTTGTTTAAAGCGTCTAAGTTAGTATTTCTGTTAATTTAGCATTAATAGTCCAGATTTCCTGGTTTCCTGCCTCATCCATTGGATGTGGTCATACGTTTCGCTATCCTACTTCTCTGTTTCGCCACTTTTTAAAGTTTACCACTTAGATTTTAATGATACAATATTTTCTTATACTTTTCATTGCCAGTGTCCCATGCAACCATTCAATTCATAAGCCCGAAAGATATCATCCCAGATCTAAAGATTTCACGATAAATGACGGATAAGGCCACATGTTTTTAGGATTTTTATCATTGCCACCATATGATTCTAATAGTTGGATATTGATGACTATATTCACAATATTTTACCCTCACATCCTTTTTTGCTTATCAAAATTGTAATACACGTTCCTTTTTTCACCTCACGCTAATTATCTCCGTCCAAATCTATCGAATGAAAATATTGTTGCACATATCCTCTCTCTAGAATTACGATGAAAGGATAATGCATAATTATAATGTATCTGTCAAGCTACCGTTCGTCCACAGCACGGGATGTAAATTCATATTTTAAGCCTGTACACGGAGCAGAATAAATTCTTCTTTTCATGCCGAAAAAAGGTATTTTATTCCATTTTTGATAGAGAGAAGGTATTTATGAAACAAGTTTTCATAATGATTCATTAGAATAAGCCCGAGCTAAAAACACGCAGTTGTCCTGGACTAGATTCTCTTCAAGTTGATAATATTCTATTCCCTAAATGAATTAGTATACCTTTATGTCATTTCATAAAGTTAAGCATAATAGGGTATTAAGAATATGGTGTAATTATCGGAGATTGCCGAAGCTGTGGCTTGAATTTCAAATTTTCAGTCAAAATATATATAAATAGCCGGCCTCGGTGGCGGCGGGGTAACGTTGTCGCCGGCCAAACAAGAGGTCGCGGGTTCGAGTCCCGCCTGGGTAGGTTTCCCCTGCCCAGGGCATGGTCGTTTGTGTACGTTTACTTGTTACATTTGTTGAACACCCCGGTGTAAAATGGCCAACAAGAGCTGTATCCGGTGGTTTGAGAATAAGATAAAATAAAAAAATAAAATAAACTTCCTGATAACTGGGCTCAAATATATATTATATCGTATATTTAAAGAAAATATGACACTTTACAAAATAAAATTGAAGAAAAGATGGAAAATTTGCAATTGGCTTTCAAATAATAAAATCGTGAGAACTGCGATATTATGCATAAAATAGGTAAGAGCGCTCCAAAACGTTAGTCAACGGCCGTGTCGGGTGTTTTCAATGTTGCCGAGTAATGGAGACATATCAGCTAATGAAAAAATAAATGACCATAATTTTTGGACGTTAAAAATGGCTAGGCTACAAAAGTTAACCCTAAAAAGTAGTATAGCCAAAACATTAACAAATTACAAGCCTGAAGGATGGGATGTAGACCTGTTACAAAGCCGCGTTATGCATGGAGCCTTGAGGTTAACCCGAAAGCAAATCGCTCAACATGCTGAGCTGCTTCAAATAGAATATCACGTAGACAGCAACAATTTTACTTAGTTCTGACATGATAACTGTACGGAATAAACACATGAAAAAGCCAAATAAAAATTTAAACGTAATATTTCACTAAGAAAATTGTATGGACTCCATAGAAACAATGAATGAACAGAAAGGGCTTGTTCACCAAATTTTTGAACTACCCATTTTGAATGAGTTTAAAAAATAAAGAGACTCGTTTTTTTCCCTTTTCACTATCCGCTTCCTTCTCTTTGAGCTATTCGTGACGAAAATTTCTGAGATAAGTTGATGACGTCGTCTCCACTTCTTAGCTACTCCTCGGTGTTGCGCGTGAACTCTTGCTTAAACCATTGTAAGAAATTCCTTTTCACCAAAACTCTGATGATGTTACCAACTCATAAAAGTGGGCGGCAACTCATGAATTTTTTCACCTTAACCTTACGAGACAGTGGGAAAGATTTTTTTCATCCCAACTTATCATTTCCATCCATAAAATATATTCTTTTCATACATATTGCAATAACGAATCAGAGCGAATGACCTCATTACAATTCATCTTTAGGCTGAAATAATTCAAGCGCAGAACTATTTGGAGACTTCGAAAAACTTTAAACAAAAACAAACAGCTACTCTTGAGTTTCAGGTCTTTCCAATTCACCAAACTTCTTGAATCAACTGTCTGATTCGAATATCATTCACTCCACTGGCGGTAAAACCAATATCGATATTATTCCACGTATTCAAGCTACGAAAGGTAGAGGGCGAAGCATAGAAGAGGAATGGAATGCGTAATAGCTGGGAGAAAATAACTTAGAGGAAATTTATGAAGATGAAAAAGTCTTTACGCATTTTTTATATCAAAATTGAAGACATACAGAATAATAAATGAGTTTGCCGGGTTTACCCCTAAGAATATGACGTACAGGTCAATTACTAACTAATAGTGAATAAGCGACAAAAAAAGAATCCATTTCAGCTATTTAGCACATCATAATTCTCAAATTTTGATGATAAATGAAAATTTTCAAGCGTACTTCAGAGCCAGAAGACAGAGCAAATGAACTGAAATAATGCTGTGTGATGAAGCCACCTCGTGTTTCCAAGAAGAGGATATATTTATTGAAATTCATATACCCTCATGAGCTGGGAATATTTTGCAGAAATGAGCTATTTCAATTGAAATGACGGTCCTTATTATTGTTTTTCCATAAATTTCCATCATGTTTTTGTATCCTGCCACACGTTAAAGTTGAGAAGCTCATCATCACACCCAATGCGAGAGGACAACAATAGCGAACATGCATCCTTACTTCAGAACAAATACAAATTCAAAAAATGCAAAATATTCCTGTTTTATTATATTCATAAATTATTAAATGGTGCTAGACTTTTTTAGTTTACTAATATATGTTATACCAGCTGGAAAAGTGAACAACAATGGCATTAATAGTCCCTACAGTGACAAGTGAGAGATAGGTGGAAAGTTTTTGTACAAAATCAATAGACCTGTCAAAAATGTGAAACTCATTCATTGAAATGGTTCCTATCTGTAACGTTTGGTATCAGCATTCCAAGTCCCTAGTGCAATAACAAATAATAAGTGGAGAAGAAATTAGTTTACCCATAACATAAAGATTTTAGTAATAAATTAAGAAAGTACAAATAACCACTTTAATACAATTTAAATAAGTGGTATATGTAATTGTGTGTATCCAGGAAAACTTGTAATGGAATACCACAAAGTAAAGCAACAGTTAGTGAATTTTGTTAGGGATAGATAAACCTGCTGATATTTTTTTTAAATAATACTTGCAACATTAATGCGAATAAGTGTCCCCTAGAGACAAACTCAAGATTATTCTTGAAAATAAAAAAGAATGTCGTAATAATTTTATTAAGTAGGGTCTTTTCCGAAATATATATGGGATAAATTTATTAAAGCCATAGTTGAAAGGCTTCTCCTATAAAATAAAAATTGTAAGAATGACTGCAACTTTATTGTAGGAGGGAAATAATTCTACTTATCAGATTAGTAGATAAATAAATGGCATCTGCCTCAATAAAGATCAAGCTCAAGGAAGAAAAATACGAAATAGAAAACAGGCATTTCAATAATAAATTATAAATAGCGAATGAAGTACAGCTCCTGGCAATAGCGATGAAATGATCTCCTTATGTACGTTTAGGCTTAACAAAATGTTTCAAGAGGTTTTTTAGAAATGAGCTAAGAGCATTACGGCTTCCAATCCTGTAATCTTAGAAAAGCTGATGATTGAAAATAAGGGGCTTATAAGCTTAGCGGTTCCAAGGCAACTGCTAAAATATAAGCCCAGAAAGAGGTGAAAGACAAATAAGGGAACATTCCGAGGAAAGTCGTAGGATAATTGAACTTCGCCTACGAGGCACTGAGACCATATTCGAAAGGCTAAGGTGCTCACAATACCACTTTCACCATCAAGTAGCTATTTCCTCAATAAATATTGCAGGATTAGCTCATTTTTATTGCATTTACGCTTTACAAACTGATTTTTAGTTCTTGACGATAAAACAAAATCTTTGGCAAACATATGACTTCGGCTGTGGATTTTTTGCCACAGTCACCGATCTATTATTTCACAGTGAATGAAGTTATCTCTCCGTTTCTGACAGGAATGATCAATCCATCGTAACCCATATTCATATGAAACTCTCTGTTAAATGGAAAACTTAACCTAGATACGTGAATGTATCAAATTCCGGGGGATATTTAATTTGCAAACAATATTTATTGGACATGGAATACCTCTATAATTGGTATGTAGTCAAAATGAGATATTTTTACGCAAGCGTTACAAGCCCTTAGCGCCATATTAGTCCTTTTATCCAGAATATTGCGCACTTTTTATAAATATTTTTCCCATCTCTGGAGGTCATAATTTATTACATTTTTGTAATAATCATATTTAATTGTTGGCCTTTTTATTTGGTTATCTGCATTAATATAACTATCGAATTAAAGTTTTATTTGTCTTCACACCATGGATCGTTAAATTTCATTATCAAATATCAGTAAAAATATGGAATGTGGGCGCGCACCAAAATAGACCTCATAAATTTCTCAAAGTAGAGTTCTGCCAGATAAACTAGCTATTTATTCTTCCGCCTATCATGTTTTTCGCTCCCTCATCATTATCTTTCAAACAAATCAATTTTCATTTTCATTTCACTACAACAATTATTCAACCTATGTTTCTTAACGTTTTTTTGCATTTAATTATATTTTACTCATGATCAGCATGCATTAAACATTGAAAGTATTTCATCATCACGGTGTGGGTTCCAGTGGAGGGATCCCGGGGTTGGAAAGTTGTCTTGCAATGTCTTCTCGTCCGAAATAGAATAGGTGTTCAAGAAGATGTCTGCTTTTCCTCACACGTATACAATTCAGGTTTAGTCAAGGACTGTACTTTTAAAAAATTAGGCAGAGCAGACCTGGCAGAGCGGGACAAATCTGGAAACGTTTCTAGGATTGGTCAGGTGTACCACCAGCTACACCAAAATTCCATCTTCCTAAACAAGGAAATCCGGACTAGGACTTGGATTGGACTTGAAGGATAATGGCATGGTGGAATAACCGTTGTATGGTGCATTAACTGGTGTACATGAGCGAGACTCGAGAGACCCGTGATCGAATCCCGGCTAAGTAAACGGAAAATTTCAAGGTGAAATTCATCGTTGGTGTAAATAAATTTGCATTCTTGCGCGTGTATGCTCACAAAGTTACCCGTACGTTGCAGTGATTTTGGGCCTGAAGTGGTATTTTGATGAGACGAATAACGCCATTCCGTCTTTCACCGAGACCCAAGTCACGTGACTATGGGGAACTGCCGCTCACTTCGAGGAGCGAATGAGTGGGAAATGAGGAGCGGTTGAGTGGAGGGGGAAGGGGGGTAGGACCGGATTTCCAATCTCCCGGGCGATTGCTGAAGCACAAAAGGATCTCGGACGTGGAGAGCAATCTTCGCCCCTCTCTCTCTCGGAGGCGGACCGGAGGAGAAGGGCGCGCGGGGATTGTTGAGGATGCGATCAAAAGGGAAGGCAAAGAGGTTTGGCAATCGGAGCAGATGGAGGGTCGGTTCACCATTGGGCGCGGCAAAAGGAGGAGATCCAAACACGAGCACGCACGCACGCACGCTCCGGCTCAGTCGGTCGTCTCAAAGGCCGAAAGCAGCCACCCGCACAACTCCAAATCAATCGGCGGCCCTTTTAAGACGGTGGGAAGGTGGTATGAGGCGTCTTCAAGGAGGATAGGCAAAGCATTTTGATTTCGCAGCCCCACCATTCCTCTTTCTCTCTCTTTCCTCTACATTCGTGGTACGGAACAATCCCGGTCTACACTTGTCCCGCAAAAGAGCTTAGGGGGTGGTTTATACGAATGAAAATTTTCTCCTGCTTCCTTCTTATTGACATTTTTTGGGATAGGATTATGAGACTTCGAAACAAAATACTGAGTCGGCCACAGTTCCTTAGGCACGCTAAAAAATTTTTACTGGGCAAAACTATAAGCAAAATATGTACCGCGGTACAGCAAACAAAGTCACAATCATAAGCTTGTCAAAACTATACGACAAAAGTTAGCAAAAATGAGTCAACTTTAGCCTGATAAACCTCTTAAATTTCCATAAATTCTTTTTCTGAGATAATGATAAAACAAGGCAATATACATACAATATTATGCAGGAAATAAAGTCTGCAGAATTATAAGTCCCATGTTATTGCACAATATTTGACGAAACAATGTTTTTATTTAATTCTATTTAATACAAAAGAGTCATCCGCGCTTACACTCAATACCACAAGTTTCAATGCCGAAATGGACCACCAGCACAAGCCCGAATCAGTCTCGAGCCCTTTAAAAACGGTAAGGAGGCGATAAAGAGCTCCTTAAGGAATGTTACTCTTTGCACTGGTGAGCGCAGTTTACTTTCAGAACCTTACCAAGCCAAAACTCGCTCTCTTTTTCCTCCTGCTCATTCCTAACACAGAATGATACCATGCCAGCTTCCCTTCGGATGCAGAAGCTCAAACGGATGGCTAATTATGCATATTTACTCAGAGTTCCAAAACAATTCTGCTGAATTAGATATAATTTGACTCCCGATCAATACATGGAGCGCATGAAAAGGCAAAGCGAAGCCACCAACCAAAATATACTATTCAAAATTAATATATTTTAATTAACTGCTTCTAATTTCAATTAAAAAATTTTGGGCTGTCTAAATTTTGTACAAATAGCCAATTTTAATTTAATTTTGACTAAAATACCGGAGTCAACGATAAATTCATGCTAAGTAATATAGTTAAAAAAATAAAAGTTTTCATTGAATACTGCTGTTTTTATTTACTTGCCTTCGAATTTCTGTTTCAATCTAATCCAAACGCTACAGAAAGAAGTCATCCGGACCAGCACTCAATGTGAGTCGTTTCAGAGGTCGAATCCACCCATCCGCCCAACCCCGAATCAATCCGAGGCCCATTTGAGACGATCGGGAAGCGGTATAAGGCGTCTTCAAGGAGGAAGCGACCCTCCCAACTTGATTGCACGGCCCTGCCTAACCATTCCACCCTCTCTCTGCTTCTCCACATTCGTGGCACCGATCAACCGCTCGCCAGCTTCACCTAAATTCAAAACTTCTTGCAGGATGGTGAACATGCTTTCTCATTTCCATTATTATATCTTTAAATGAGGTTTTCAGCTGACCTGATTTGACCACAAAAAGTGAAGAACGCAAACACATCCGCTTTATTAAAAACCTACAATAATAAATAAAGCCTACTAGTTTACCGTACGTACACAGTTAACAAAAATGAAAATTTTTCCGGTAATAAAAGACAAAAACATTATGTTTTTGGCCATAATTTATTGAATAAATGTCATCAATTTCTATCTATTGGTTCTCTTGAGTTTTATTCCTCAATACCGGCTGCAAAAATAGTCTGACGACTCTGATCAAATCTTACAAAATTATTCTCCCGTTTTCGTCTATGTACCTGCAATTGGTGTTTCAATCTAATCCATGTAAAATTGAAAGGGATTATTCTTACATACACTCAAGTTCAGTCGTCTCAAAGGCTGGAACCTCCACCCCACCCCGTCCCCTCCCCGCCCTCTCCCCCGCTAAACCTCGAATTAATCTCCGGCCCTTCTAAGACGAGGGACCTTGTGTGCCGGCGAGCGTTTTCAATACAGAGTCATACCAGGACATGTTTCTCTTTCTATCTCTCTCTTTTTCTGCATTACCCAAAAACAACCTACTCCAGTTCCCCCCTTAGGAGCTGGAGAGCTAACGGAAGGGTAACTTTATTCATTTCCTCTTTCATTTCTAATAAATTTTTAAAGAATATACTAATAGTCGACTACAGACCAAAAGTCACGCGACAGAACGCCATATTGAGCGATACAACTAAACAAAATATACCGCACGCAACAAGTCATAGAGCCAAAACTAAGTTTGTCAAAATTTTACGAAATAACATGAAAAACGACTAAATAAAATAAGGATTAAAAAATTGCCGTTTTTGCTGCTTTGTGAACGAAAAGCAGTTGAAATCAAATCCAATTCCCAGGGCGCACACTCAGTTCCACGTTCAGCTGTCTGAAAGGCCGAAAGCGCCCACCCATAAAATCAGGATTAATCGACGAACTTCTTTTAAGATAGCAGGCAGACGGCCTAAGACGTCTTCAGGGAACGTTTCTTGCATGGGGCGAACAGTTTGATTAGAAAACTTCACCACACACTGCCTCCCTCTCTCTTTTTCTCCTGGACATTCGTGGCACAAAATATCCCACTCCGAATCCCTTCAATACGCAACGATGATATCGGAATGTTAAATACATATATATTTAATCTCTCATTTCCACAAAAATATTCTGAAATTGGATTTTTAGACGCTCTCTCAGTATACTACGCCCTACGCACTCATCGAAATAAAATTAAATGAAGCGCCGAACAAATAAAAATCACTTACCACATAATACGGATTATCACAAAAAAGAGTAAAAACATTTTCTCAAATTCTAAACAAATGATGGTTTCTATTGGCCAATATTTGTCAATTTGTATTTCAAATGGTTAACTCAAGTTATCGATAAATCTGGACTGGATAAAAGTATTTTTAACAAAATAAAATCCGAAATTTGATGTAACAAACTTTTTTTTTCGTTACATTTTCTACTAAACCCTGTTTCAAAAGAATCCACATCCTAGCGAACGGATGACAGTCGCCCCAAAAGCTACAACCACCCGAACCCCATGAATAAATGGAAGTTCCTTGCGAAGAAGAGGTTGTGTAGAGTGTCTTCAGGGAGTACCCCTTATATGAGGGCGAGAAGTTTGATTTCTAAACCTTACCATAGCCTGCTTACCACTCTTTCTCTTTCGCCCTGCTCATTCGTGACATCAAAAAAACCCACGCCGGGGGTGAGCAGTATGTATGCATCAATCAATCAAACCCTGCCTTCCCATCTTTCGCCCTTCTCTCCATTCGTAATATAGAAATGATAATTAATTTTACCTTAAAATGCCTCGCAACACATTTCTCCCTCAGCAGTGACATTTTCAGGAGCAAATAAATTGGAAAATATACGCATCACTCTTATATATTCATTAATGCAGTTCCCTGCATCCCAGCTCCAGTTGATCCCTGCCTCCTCACTTCCACCATTTAGGTTTCAGAATCCACCTGTGCTGACTCTATGCTGTATCACGTAACGCTTCACAACACAACAACACCTATTTGTAGGCCGATATGCAGCAAATGGTGCAAAATATTTTGCATTACTTTTTCTACAAGAAAAAACCTTTAACATTGACTTAGTATTTGAAATCAAATGTCGTTTAATATTTTCCTTAGAGTGACCCAGGATTTACAGCTCGTAAAAATAAAGTTGGACGGAATTGGAACTTATAAACTCCAAATTCCGCTTTTGTTTCACTGCAATCATAAGCACCCTTTCGATTCAACCCGTTGCGTTGTCTTCCTTGGAAAGAGATATAAATACTCGAATAGTCAGGAGTTTTATACGCTAAATTCTACCTAGAAGTCTGAATACTGACGAAGAAGTAGAAGTAATAGAAGTTTGACCGAAAAAGAAGAGTCCTACCAACATTTTTTATTGACAGTAAAGATCTACCGCAAAAGTTTTCCAGATAACAAGAAGTCAACTTTGATTGTTAGGCCTGAAAAGTAAAAAGATCTCATGCAGCTATTTCAACGTGTTTACCAATGGAATATCCTACTATTCTTTTTCGCTTAAAGTGTACTTTCTATGAAATTGCATTAATAAATGAATCATATTGTCACCGGCTTGTCATTATTACTCACTTTAGATCCACTCTGCCAGCATGTAAGGGGAAGGAGGGAAGATCCACGGGACTGAAGAGTGTAGCGCGTATCAAGAAACGTGCTTCACGGCTGGTAGCAGGGAAGCGGGGGGCGTGAGGCGGGCGCCTTTGAGGCACCGTCTCGGCATGAAGGATTGATATGCCAAAATGTTTGAAAATTTTGTACCCAGGGCTCTAAAATATCATGATTATCCTGAAAACATTTTTTTCGGGTCGAAAAACTCAACATTCAAAATAACTACATTTCGGCCCTATCCGACGTCGAACGGACCTGGAACTTTTTATAATATTTTTCTCTCCAATTCGCACATTTTGAGACAAAGTCATTTTAAATCGGATCATTTTTTTAAATAAGCTCTGCCTCGTGCAGCATTTTCATGGAGAGAATAAGGGATGGGGTCTGGAACCCTACCAAACTCTGCCTCATTTACATTGATTTATACATTTGTGAAACAGGCAGGCATCCTCCCATCAGTATTTTCCTTACTTAGTTCTTTCAGAGATACAGAGGAGCAAATGGAAAAGAAAATTTACACATATACTCTCCTGTTTATATAGATATATGTGAGAATAGGAGTGCCTGACAACCACTTAAGATATACTGTGCATGTACTACCCCCTCGAGTTTGCTACTTACAGAAAGAATACGAAATTGTGTCAAATTATGCCACGATACATACGGCAACAAATAAGGGACCGTGACACGAAAAAAAGTTGTTTATTTGTTCTCCTCTTAATGCCCCTGATAGACCACGAAGAATCTTTTAATTAGCCACGCTGGATTTTTAATAAAATCAGCCAGAATAAAATAGCTTTATTTGGATTTTTAAAAAAATTATATGAAACTATCGTTTTTAACTGTTTGCCAAAACACTGTTTCACTCTACTCCCAATACTGGAGTCATCCGCACACTCAAATCCTAGGTCAATCGCCTCAATAGGTGCAACCATCCTTTCAATCCCGAATCAATCCCCAACTCTTTTAAGGCAGGCAGAAGACAATTAGATATCCTGATGAAGCGTTCTAAGGATAGGGGTGAGTTACATGACTGAATAGCGTAATGGGAGTAATTGTATAGGCGTGTGTTAAAGCATAGGTGGAGAGTAATTGAGTAAAATTTACTGCGTCACCAAGAACATATCGAATTTGAAACCCAGCTACAACTGCCCCCTTTAAATTTATTTCGTTCCTTACTTACCTCTGGCAAACATAAATGAAAACGTCATAACTTACTCGTTGGCATTAATAGTAACTGGGCAAGCATGGGGTAGGTTATGACTCCCCCCAAAATTATGAACTTTTCTGTGCCAACAGGCATTACCCAGGATGGTAAACAACTTAGCACATTTTAAGGGAAAAAACTTGTACGGTTATTCCCGTTCTGCTGCTGTACTATTTTCGGAATGGGAGCATGTCTAACCTCAGTTACGTAAATAATACGACAAAAAAATGAGCTTAAATGAATATTAGTACGTCTAAGAATTTAAGTGCCTTGACATGATTAGCAATATAATTTCCATTAAATTTCATCGAATAATATTGTGTCATTTACACTACTTTTCTAGAGTAAATATGCCATACGCATTCCACTCCAAGTTAGTCTGGGTTGCTTCATATCAAAACACAATAGCTGGTGTCTCTCTAACATCAATCCAGGTTTATCTATGCAAAGATAAGAAACTGCCTTGTTGTCGAAGAGAAAAGTACCGAATCCAGCGATAGGCACTCACTTAGTACTCACGCACACATTTTATTTTCCATGAATTCACAAAGTTTAAGACTACACTCTATCAACTAAAACATGTTCATGGTAATCTTGACAAGTTCAATAATCTCCCTTCGTTCCGAGCATGGCGGGAATCCGTCGTTAGCTAATGGTATGTGTGGTTTGTACTCCCCAATGGCGTTCACACGAGCGGAGAAATCCGATGCCCGCCATTCAAGAGATGTGGTCGTTATGGAGGCAGGTCCACCGACTTACACGGAATTGCAATCCACTCAGCGAATGGGGAGTCGAGTGAACAGATTGGCTCCGCCGTGGATCCCTCGCGGCTTGCCTCCCATTCATGGAACCGGAACAGACACTTAACAAACGATGTATCACGTCCTTGGTTGCTTGTAACATTGACAGTGAGTGGTCCGTTTGTGATATTCTAAACAGCCGTGGATATTTTAATTCAGAATTGGAAATAAATGTGATTGAATGGATAACTAGTACGAATCCATTACCCATTCGATCACTGTACTTACTCCGATGAAAAAGAAACTAATGTAGTAATAGTTTAGAAATATTCCGGAAAACTTTTTGGCCAAGTAGAATTAAAGCCATATAGTTCAGCAAAAACTATTTTTCTTGTAATAGAAAGCCTCTTAATTTTGATTTTCTTTGCTTTTATTTGCACTTTGCTATAAGGTTGGGAAACATATGCATCATTTGATTTACTTCTATGTATTTATTAGCGGAAATATTGTTGAACAGATCGGGGCAAACCAAAATTTTCAATTCAACCTTAAGCACCATGTAAGGGCTTTTTAATGTTTATACAGAGTTCTCCACGATAAAAACCCCTTCAAAATCGCTTAACGATTATCATTATCGACATTATAAAACAATGAATGGGCTGAAAAACTAAGGCATATTTTTCTAGCATTTAAATCAACGATGAATATCTGATGAAAATAAACAATAATCTACCTTTTACCCTATTAACACTACAAATAAGCCTGCTAATGGTCCAAATTTGAAATAAAATAAAAGAATTAGTTCTGCAGTAGTGCGAAAATAAGAATTACAATATCAATTCGATCCGACGAAGCGGCTCGGCAATCAATAAAATCTCCTGAAATAGAAAATTGGAATTTCCCTCTATTCACTGACGGAAGTTGCTGAACCAAGGTGTCATGGACGGTAGTAGGTATACGTTTGCATTTACCGTAGTGAGTAAACCTTGTGGTGCTTGCGTAGCGACAGACCGACTCTACTCTGCTTTTGAGAACTGACACCAGATGGAGCATTTGAGGAGGACAGGGCTCCTCTCAAAGGGAAATAATATCTGGGCTGTGGCAGCGATAGTGGAAGGTACCGTATCTGCCCCGCACGAAGTGCATAGCTACTCTCCTCTGATCACTCTTGAGCGTGTTTCTTCTTGGAGAATAACGGAAGATTGAGTGCGGGTGTAATTATGTTCCATTGCGATCAAGTGTAATGAATGCGTTTTGCCAATTACATCTCATTTTATCGGAATTTAAATTCTCGGATAAAGTTGAAACATGAAAATTTCATAAAATTTTTTTTTTCCCGAACCGTTTAAAATCTTGTGCAATGAGTTGTTTTCAATTGTCAACTTGATAATAAAATTATTAATGATTATACTATGAAGAAATTATCATGGAAAAATTCCAATTTTCGGAAAAATAGACCTTCTTTATGGTAAGTAGGACATGTGATTTTCGACGTGAATTGGCATTAAAAACTCCAAAATATCCGATTTTCTATGACTAAATTCTCTTCTAACGTATCGTTATAGATGACCTTTGTAACTCTTAAGTAATTTGCCTATTTATGCTTATCATAAATGATCCAAGGAAATTATTCACTCCAAGATGATTTACTTTTCCAGGTGAGATAAAATATGTGAAAGAGATTAGATTACTCCATTAAAACTATAATATTGAAAGATTGGACTGGATTTAAAATATGGGTGTCAAGGAGAAAATGAATTATTAAAACATAGAAAGAAGGAGACATATGGTATTGTAGGGACATGACGAAATATATCAGGCCCTATGTATAGAAATCAGCTTCAGAGTTCCTGATATGACTTTTAGGGCACAAATTGGATTGATCAAGCTATTTATATTTAAACTGGCTGGTGAATAAGATTAAGACCATTTTTATAAGACTTTTATTAACCACAGCAGAGACTACAAATTATGAAAACTCTAATTTTGAATTAATGAGGCCAAGTTCCGTGATTACAAAAACATTTAAAAGGGTTTTTCCTTTGGAAAAAAATCGGTATTGCATGCAATCACAATATCATTCCCTCGCAAGCGACTTTAAGAAAATAACTGAAATTTATTTATCTTGCGGCAATTTACTTTTTTATAATATCTATCCTTTTTATTGATCGCATCTCTTTATTCAGGCACTACACAAGGATTTCAGCAGCGAGAATAATGATTAATCAGAGTCATCCTCCAAGAAGTTTTTTCCAATGGTACATTAAACGGGCAGAACGATGGAGATAATGATAAGTAATGACGGGGAAAGTGGAAGAGAGATACCAACAAAAAGTAATAGGAGATAAACTGAGGAGGATGATTCACAAATTAGATAGCGAGAAGAAAGGGGAATATCTCCGACCTCGCGTGACCCGTGAGAGGCGTAAACGTCGCGAGGGAAATGCATGCACTTAGCGTCGTCGTCTGAAAGCTTCTCGCAGTCATGGTCCCGTCATCCAAACCACAGCTTACCTACGCTCTGAAGCTTGAAGGTTTCATCAACGAAAACTTTGACCTTATTTGGATTTAAATTAAGGCCATCATGAAAAATTCCCTGCTACTCTAAAATATATTTTTTCGAATGATTTCTGTGCGGTTAAGCCTCGTATTTCTTTATTTTCCGGTTATCCTACCCTCATTGACTGTTTACGTGAAAGAGCATTTTTGAGTTTCCCACTCATGCGTTATCAGAAAAAAACATGGCACAGGCAACTTCATTTTATTTTTAATAATATTAATAATTAAATCTATTGCTACTTAAAAATTTTAAAATAATACAGATACAAAACCAGAGCTTTAGGTTACCCAGAGGCTATTGCCTTTTTGTAGGGTACCTTCAGAAAACAACCATAATAATGTGTTTATTATTGAATGAAAAATAAGTCTTCCAGATGAACTTTTTATGCATAAGTAATACAAAGTGATGATATAGTAAAAAAAAATAATAGGGCTGAAATTATATCCATAAATTAAAAAAGAAACATGATTTTCATTTAATAAAAAAGGAGTACTTTTATATCATGATAGGATATTTTTAAACGCAATTATCTCTTTTATTATTTAAATCTGGTAATATGATATGAACTTTAGCATGAATATAATTTCACGCTAGACTTTTCTGCGCCTCAGTAAAATAGTAGCAGAGAAAATTTGGAGCACTTTTTGTCGGTCACGAAGACAACCTAAAACAAATGGTACGAACACAGGCATCCAGCATCCACGATTTTTTTAAATGCTTTAAGGCCCCTCAAAGTGACTATCCAATTGGATTTTTATACGTTTAAATTTTATATTTCCCGCAATTTAAACGGCTTTTAAGAAACAGCGAACTCATTACGCTGAAAATTTTCCGAAACATCAGACAGATTTCGGGAAGAAACACCTATTGAGACCAATACATAATAACTACATTTACAAAATAAATTTGAGCACTATACAAATGAAATTCATAACTAATTTGAGGAGATGTATGGTTTTCGAATCGTTGCGAATGTGCCAACAAAACACCAGCATGGGGACCGTACCTTCCGAGCAAAATTCTGTCTACGGGCCTGACAACACAATGTGAAAATTAGTATACTTTCCTATTCTTTCCCAATTGATTTTTGTAGCTTCTGAAACTATTTTCTCCACATGGGATTTAAAATTTAAATTACTTATCTTTCCTTGAAAAACTGTAAACCTTTACCATTTCTCCTCCGAAAACATCACTCTTACGTATTTATTTCTTCGTGTTTAAAGCATTAAAAGGAGTCAATAAAATAGAATATATCGTTCAGGAGCGATGCACATTTAGCAAGGAGACCATCTAAAAACGTTCTCAATTGTACTGAAACGGATCAAACCGTTTGAACGTCCAATTTACAAAAGTGTTACCTGATATTCCATACAAAACACCCAAAACGTACTTCAAGGGAGAAAAAATGTTAGGTTCACATGCGGTCCTGTAATTCCCTTCCCAGAGACCTGTCTTCTTCGGTCTACCGTCGTACTTGTAATTCTTTCTTTTCGCAACGACTTTATCTCAGCCGTCGGGAGCATGCCGGTGGCTCGAGAGAGCTAGTATCTTTCCAGTTGAGACAGTCACTTCTTTTGTTGAGGCCGTTGCTTCTTTTATTGGGGCAGTTGCTTCTTTTGTTGAGGTAGTTGCTTCATTTGAGGCAGACTCCGGATGGATGCGCATCGTGTTGCGGAAGTCATCACAGACCCCGTTTCTAGTAGTGTAAAACAAAAACGTACACTGTAGAGGTCAGAGTGGAAGGGGGAGTCCGGCTATTCCCGTTGCAGAAGTTGTCTTAATCAACTTCATTTTCTACAAACTGTACATCTAAATATAATCAGGGATATAATTGATAACTTCAGGCTTTACTTTTTGAAACCTCTCCATATTGGAAATAAAGAAATAAAACTCTGTAAGGTTAATTATTATTTAATCTTTACATCGTCAGGTTACCAAGTTACGAAACCCGGGTCGTGCCCATAATTAAATAATATTGAACCTAGGTTGCATACTGTCGGATTTTTCCCCGCGCCACCGTTTTCTTTCAATTTTTTTCCTGCGCTATGTATCCAATAAATACGAGGAAAATGAATTCGTAATGTTCTACTGGTATCGCCATTGGTATTTTGCGACTGCCATAGGGAAATTTTTGGCTTAGATGGATTTAATGCAAGTTATAAGTACAAGGAATCGCCGTGAACAGCTGTTTGATTGTGATGGTAATTCTGCGCAAGATATTTCGGCATATTCCTTGTACTAGTAATCCTAAGTATCGGGTTAGGGTTCTATAATATTGAATAATTTCTACATTTTCTTCTCAAGCCACTATTCTCGTCACAAATTCCTTTACTCGTTTCATGTTTTCAGCTCCAATTCCTTTCTTCCCATACGACCACCCGTAAGCATCAGATATTTAACAAAAATGGTTTTCACATACCATTATGAATTCCCTTCACTGCAGGTGCTTGAGATGGGTGGCACTCCGCTTTCGAAATTATTTTCCGACGGTTTATTAGGGTGTCTCTTGACGTGCACCACTCCTGCCGGCTGTTCTAAGGTTGGAGGGGGTACGGAGATGAAGCGAGGGTTGATAGTAAGATTTAGTCGGTCCGCTTGTAAGAACTAGGAATAACTTTGTTGGAAGTGCCATCAGCACATCAAAAAGATGGGGAAGGTATGAGGAAATATTTTGCTGATACGTGTCCTTTTTGGGTCATTGGGGTATAGACTCCATTGCCGAAATAAAAATGGATGTGGAAACAAAAATAATCAACCCATAACTTCCTCATTACTATCTTCTGAACTCAATCCACATATTCTTCTTCATAGCTTCTGAACATATTTTTTCAATATGATGTGACCGAGTTAGAAATTAATGCATAAAAACTGGAACTAATAGTATTTGCAAGCAAACATCTTACAAGTAATCTTCATTTAGGCCACGTATCGCGGTTCTTACTACGGATATTCTGCGAAAATCTGAAAATGATGTAAATTTTTACCGCAATAATATTTTTTCATTTGGTACATAATAATATCAATTCGAGTAAATCATTCAACAATACGTGCTGCTAGGAATAGATTTGCAGCATCTATTCCCCGTATTACTTACCCGATTACCGAAAGCAACGATGGCGTTTTCTTTCTAATTACACGAGGGAAAGACTAATTCCATCGTGCTTATCGTCAGGTTACCAAGTTACGAAACCCGGGTCGTGCCCATAATTAAATAATAGTGAACCTTACAAAGTTTTATTTCTTTATTTCCAATATACTCAGGGATGGCAATCGAAACGAAACGAAAGTCAAAACCCGTAAAATTTCAATAGTTTCGTTCCAGGGAGCGAAAAATGGATACGAAACGAAATGGATTTAAACCCGGGGAGCTAAACTCAGGGTAGAAACGAAATCGGAGTCAAAACTACTTCGGGTTGAAACTAAACTCTACGACGAAACAAAACACAGATTATGTTTCGCACCGGAGGGACCACGTGCTTCACCTTCCAACAGTTTAGTTTCGATCCACGCACCAAGTACGATGTATGGTTGAATGAAGTAGAGGTTCGGCTTAGCGCCACTGGATGGATGGAGAACTCATATTTTTACCACAAACAGAAGGACGGTGAACGAAAACTGGCCGTTCGATTTTAATGTTCAATGTTGTAACCTCTCTACACGTATGTCACTCATAATGGGTCGAAACTATTCCCTCTTATCCCCCTCCACTCAACTTCTGGGGTCGAAAATTAACTATGAGCAGCGGAGTTTCGATTAATTTAGTTTCGTTCCCTGGAAAAAAGTTTCGTCCTGGGTCGGAATAAAACTCCTTGGTGATTTTAATTTCGTGCGGGAACGAAACTAAGCCTAGGCCTCGTATTTTTATTTCCCTCAAAACGAAACATTTTCGTTTCGCTTCACTTGCCAGCCCTGAATAATCCAGTAGATGTCGGAGGATTATTGCTATTTTATGACAAACATGTTCCAGTAGATAGTTATGACGTCACACAGGGTCGAAATTCTAAATTTCATTCCTTATCTGTGTAAATGAAAGCTCAAAAATAACATCTATAAATTAAAATAATAAATTCGTTATGTAGATTTAAGACGTTATATAAAACGGTATAGAAATCCTAATTCCTTCAATTAATTTTACTTTCAAATCGATTGTCTACAGTGTGTCTAGGTGGTAAATCACAAAAGTAAACCAAGGCAGTTTAACCATGCGGTACCGATATATCATAATCATTAAAAAAGATTCTAATTGCAGTAAAAATTTAGAAGTAGAAATTTTAGAAGCAGTAAACTCTCTATCATTGTGGGAACATTACCAAACATTTAAAATTTTATTTGGACTAGGTATTAAAAATTGAACAAGGTATATAATTAACTGATTATTTTGATCATTAATAAAGTATATCAGAAAATATGATTTATTGTTGATTGTGTTATATCTTATGCGTTAAAAAATATGTCCAGGAGTAAATTAGGTATTATATATGACTAACTTTAAATTTTTAATTATATTTTCAAAGCTTCGCTCTGAATCATAATATGTCATATTTTCCATTTCACGGACCTAATACTTTATCCAATTATAATCTTTAGTATTGGTAGTTTTCGGTGAACAAAAATGCCCGGTCATAATGCGTAGAGCACCCTGGTCACAGAGCAAGGCCAATTACTCCAACTGCAGAGACAAACTACGAAGACAAAGTCTACTTCCTGCTTTCGCTAGACTGAAGCAGTCGACACTTTGCCTCCATCTGTGGAAATACTACGCTGGGACGAACAGTTAGATCTAGTTTAGCGTCTGTCGTTAGGGCATAAAAGTTCGCCCAATGGCCGGCAACGCGTCCTCGCCAGCTTGGACATCAAATCTTGGAGAGATCCAAAAGAATTCTGAACTCTTTCAGGGAAAAGTTTCTTATAAAAATAATGACCGCGTGATATAAGTAAGGGTCATTGACCCACCTAAGTAAAGATGTGGTTTTGGAGGTGGAGGGCCATACAGACAGTTTGTAAACTCAATTAGCCCCACAGGGTGGAACTCAGCTTAAGATAATGACCTTTTCTATCACAATGTCAACAATATAATCCCGTCTCTCTGTGTGGCTGACGTAGGTACTATCATCCCTCTCCTTGCTTCGATTTAAAAAATTACAAGAATATACTTTACAAGGGCATACAAGTATTAGCCAGCTTTTCGACTCGCGTCGGGATTCATTTGCATACTCAACTCGCGATAAAAATGGCATGGCATTTTATACTGAACCTCCTTAACATACAGGGTGTTTTAGGATGAATCTGCAGTACTTGAGGAGGTGGAAGGGGAGACAATTATAAGCATTTTTAGTCCGCATACATTGGGTCGCAACTTCTTACTTACTGAGCGATGGCAACGTAAACGTTTTTATGGATGCACTTTGCAGTTACCATGTAAACTGGGTATTTTGGGTACCCAGCTTTTTCGGCATTTTATTTAATACGATGGATTTGTAAAGGCCTTAAGTTCTATGATTAATTGTTTCATAGAATTATAATCACACCTTAACTCATTGAAGTCCTTGAAAATCCAGAGTTATTTCCTTGACAATTTGATGTGGAATCTTAATTTCTTAAGATGCCGAAATGTATCTTAAATTTTTATGGGACATGAACGAAAGTGGGAGCACTACATAACAGTGATAATAGGAAATGAGAAGAATATGATGGATTTAAAAAGATAATTGTCAAACGTTGTAGTTGTGAAGACCAAGGTAGCGTTACGCCATTATCCTTCAAATAAATTTTTAAAAATTTTTCTATGCCGGTGTCGATCGGACTATGATAATCATCTTTCTGGTTGATAGAAATATAAATTTAATGCAATATATTGTGTACACGAGATAATTTATTTTGCTTGATTACCCATCACTGAAATGAAACGCTGACACTTTTGAGATAAAATTCAGTTGCTTCCAACATTTTATAAAGAACCTATGAACTAAATCGCTTGGGTTGCGGGATTTTCTTCGCAATATCAAAACCGTATATTAAACCAAATTGAAGTGCTGTTCCCATTCTAAAACGTAAACAAACTCTGTCATCATTGACTTTAACGTTGCCACTGAAAATACCGTAAGGCGGCAAAACTTGTTGTTGCATTATTCCATATAGAATAGGGTTTGCAAATAAGCATCTGGTATTACCATGGTATTAAAATCTCGTTACAAGATATAGCTTTCCTGTGAGTGCTCAATTTTTGGAATATATATTAACAGCTCTGGTATCTCATTCCGTATCTAGGTATTACTGAGCGATTTAAGTTCTCCCAATACTGGAAGTTACCCATTAGAATTAGCGCTTATCACCACCTGTGTAATTACTCTATTAAGGAAATCAAGTATGGCTGAATCCTCTCTGCCGATGCCTAGATGCCTATCCTACTCCCGCTCTCCCCCAAATCGATTCTCAACTGCGACTAATAATGGATTTTCCATCAACACCGCAGGAACTTTTGCAGTCCTCTTGAGAACAGCGGCTGATGGTTTAATCTCGATGTTTTCGAAGTAATATTGAAGCACCAAACACTCAGCAATAAATTGCCAGTAAATATGCACAGCGTGTCATATTCAGCCAGCATCGAAACGCGAAGGGTAGGTTCATATTACTCGTCAGTTATTAACGCACATTTTGTCGGCAAAGAGGCAATGATCGAATAATTATGACCATAACCGGTAACTTCCAAAAGTGTTTGCTTGATAAATGTGGTTCCATTTATTCAAATTAAATCATATCACAATGCGTTACAGCCAACATGAAAGGTATCCATTAATGTGGAGGCCTGTTTTAATATAAACACCTCTTGAGGAACTCTCTTCTTAAGTTTTGGAACAATTCATCAGTTATAAAAAATTGGTTTTATTCTATTATGTCGGACTACCATTACATCACGCTTGAATCGATTGAATTCATTCTAGAAATGTATTTTAAAAGATGTCAGTTTGAATGATAACCTATCCAAAATTATTAAAATTAGTTTCTGGTCAATGCCAATATTGCTTAGCGAGACCTTGTCAATAAAAATGAAAGGAAGATGGAAATGAAAGCGAGACGTGGTAATACTTAAGGAATTTTTTGAAAATTATTCCACCGCAATGAAACACTGCTCTATCTTACAAAACCAACCTCCTGATGGAAATTAAGGAACGTCTCATCGATGATAATCCAAATTTTATTCAATCTGCATAGTTACGTGGTAATGCATCCAAGCTGAATTAAAAAAACCCTTAATGGACGTATCCTTGCATGATAATTGCTGATATAACTGAGTTGAAAAGGGAACGATAAATATTCGTAAAACTGGAGTGCCCATAGATTTTTCTCTTCTAATGACTTGCAATCAATTTCATCAGATTAATATAACGCCACTAAGATGACTACGATTGAATCTATATATGAGGGTGGAAAGAAAACGCGATACTGCAGTTAACTTTAAGATTTTTAATTCTAGCATTCCGACACCAATGAGCATTTTACGTGTATTTTTCGATGTGCTCTCCCGTGAGAGAGTGACTCCTCTTAAGTCGCTGTCGTGGGAAATCCTCGCTCCACTCTAGGTTATGTGACACAATATCAGGTCACCAGCTTTCACCTCAAGCGCACTCGAGCGATGCGGAAGCAGCAGCTGAATATAATGTGTACAAGAATTTAGGATGAAATTGGAGGGAAAAATCTTTTTATAACTTTCGTGCTTTAAAAAAATCAATTAGAAAATAAAAAATACCAATTTACTTTCTGTTATGAGCCACCGAGGTTTCCGGTAAAAAATTTATGCTGTTAAATGTTAATTTTTGTCAGTATTCATTAAAATCATTGGGATGCATAACTGTCCAAGAATTTATTAAAATAAATAATATCCAAGCAGCCTTAATGAAAACGTCGAAGTCACCTAGAATTTGTTATCAGGCTAAGAACTGATGAATCTCACTTTTTGTATGCCAGACGGTTCTAGACACATTGTTCCATTTCACTATAATCTGTCCGTTAGCAAGTTACGTATTATCAAAAATTGACAAGGAAGTTATAAATAAATGGAATAAATAATTTGTAGTAAATTTATTTAAATTGTACGCATGAAATCAGAGATCTATCATTATGAGGTAATTTCATTCGTCAAGGAATATAGATTAGCTAATTATTCAATTTACCAATCATACCGACTTCAATTTTGAAACTCCTGATGAGAAATGACACAAAATTTATCTATTTTTTCCCTAAATCATCGGAAAATGCTATATTAATTTCTATAATTTGAGCATTATATGATCCTCGATTACGACCTAATACAGTGCATTCGTAAATAGGCGGATGTCCAGGAATAATAATGGGTAAAATCTAACTTTACGTAACAGGAATTGTATCATAATTGGCCTCATAGAGTTGCTACGTCGCTCTCTGGCCTTCAGTCCTGAGATAACTCCGGGTAATTAACAGAAAAGGAAGAAAAGGGAAGATTATACTTGCTATTATAATGTAGTCTAACATCAGTAAAACAACATTTCAGAAATTATGCAAAACCATTGCCAGGATATTTTGATAATTAGTGTTATAGAGGCTCTGCATGCCTTACGAGCAAAACATGTTTTTTATTTATTTATCCCGAGCTGGATATCAGGAATTATAACCCTATCTCCCATTATTAAGAGGATGCTTTGCATTCCAAATCTTGGGAGTTTGAATCGAGGACCATAGACAGTTCAAGGTTTCAAGACGCAGGACAGGAAAAAGGAGGTCCCCTGGTGACATTTTGCGCTTGGTAATATAGGTACCTGCGCTTTATGTCTGACTCTTCCTCTCCTCGGTGTTGGAATGACCACAAATAGTCCCTTCTCCCATCCACAGTAGACTTTGCCGTCAAATCGGATCCCCTCACGTCCCTCCTTGCTCACGCCTTGCCTCTAGTCAGCCCAAAGGAGTATTCCCTTTCACTTCGTGCGATAACACTTCCTCCAGGGAACAGTCCGTAAACCCTTCCCTCCCCCTCAATCAGCCCAGCGCCGAAAATCTCACAGCGACGGCCGACACCATCTCTGATTGCACACTCATCACACGCCTATCATCTCGCCGCCATCCAACAAGGCGCCCTAGCCGCCAGACCATGCATCGCAAACACCCTGGATAGGACGTTAAGCGAGATGATTATGCATATACATTATTGGTTCGGTAACTTTCGTGGTATATAGAGAAATGCGCAAGTTATTGTTACTAGTGGATATTATTTGTTTTTCATTTACATTCTAATGGGAAAATCAGCGAATACCAACATAATTACGTTCCTGGATAGATGACCCAGCTTGCGTCAATTCTGAATCACACTATCATTGGTTCCGTCCTTTCGAGCGATAGCTCCGATTATGGCGGAAAATGACCGTTTCACGCAATAATTTTCCACAAATGGATACATAGATGGAAATCACATCCCTTTCTCCATTACTCGACTTGTCCCTTTTTCCGTCCCTAAAACTATTACCAGTTGAATTGACTGAAAATTAAATTCTTGGATTTAATTGAAGAAAAATTGTAAATACGGAAAGTGACGGAATGAGCGATGGAAAAAGGGACGGTGGGACTCAGTGGCGGATCCATGGGGGGTGCTAAGGGGTCTACAGCCCCGCCTTTGGTATACAATTTGCGCTGAATAAAATGGCAATTTTTTTCGAACTCCCACTACTGCTGGGAGATAACGCCCGCTTAGCCCCCCATTGTTTCTATCCTGGACCGCCACTGGTGGGACTGATAAAGTATGTTTCAAAAAATGATGGGTCGAGCGATCACTCGTTTGGTCCCCGAAAACCTATCGCTGGAGCTATCACTCTGAGGGAAGGAAAAAATTATAATGTGACTCAGACTAAGAGCAGGTCCGTAAAAATGTTATTTAGGATTTAGCGATCTATGCAAATGTTTCTTTCCTCCTTTGCTATTTGAAAATTTATGAAGGAGAACTATAAATTTTACCTTTTCAAATCAATGATCATCAATGATTTCGTGATCCAAGATGTTGCTGAGCTGAATACCAAACGGATCGACCCAGTGACTAAAGAGAAGTAATTGGATGAGAGAAAAAGATAAGGCATTGGAAAACATTACGAAGAATTAAAACATCGTGAAGAATGTTGGTTTGATAAAGAAAATCGTCGAAGGATAACTGAATGGGCGGAATGCCTAAGAAAGGCCTGAAGGTAGTGATTCGAATGAGTAGTTAAAGTTTAGGGTTTAAAAGGGGAGGCATTCAATACGAAAACGTTATGCGATCGAGATTTGAGGAAGGAGCTTACAAGCATATCCTTAACTGCTGACCTTTGGCAATGATGCATTATGACCCTGAAAACACGAAGATAAGACCCCGTCCTATATTCGCCACTGACGTCGGCTAGACATGCTCTCACACCAGCGAGTAGGCATGAAAGTTACTCAGCTGTCTACAATGATGGCAGAAAGTTTACCTTCTTCGTCAAAATATTAAGATTAGGGAATTTTTTTTTCCTGATTTTCATCACAAATAAGAGAAAAAGGATTCCATAATAATGATTTTCAACGGAATTATCATAGAAAATATAAACATATTATTCTCAGTCTTGTTATCATTCTATTCTCATAGCATTTGTTTTGTAAGCCACTTTTCATTAATGGTAGATAGAACGTAGTTTTGAATTTTGATTCCTAAGGATTTTACATTAAAATTGAGGCATATTATCCTGCGATCCTTAAAGCGAAAATCCGCCACCTTGGTGAACACATTGGTTTGGTTTTGCTGAGCGTTAAGCAACCGTGAGAAGAAAAAACGTTTTGCCAAAAGTCATAATGAACACAATGGATGTGAGTGTGGAGAAGAATGGAGAGGGCGATGTGGACGGAGAGGAGGAGGATCAACGAAGTACTGGACATGGTAGGTGAGGGTAGACAGCTACTAGATGAGATACGGAGGAGACAGAGGGTATGGATAGAGCAATTAATAAGCGGGTAGGGACTGTTAAAAACAGTGTTAGAGGGTAGAATTTTTGGCTAACGTAGGAGAGGAAGGAAGAGAATAAGATTTTTAGACAGAATGAGAGCAAGGTTCTATGACTGTGCTTACTCTAAGAATTTTAGAATGAGAGGGAGTAGGCCTTATTGTGAATTGAAGAGGGAAGTCCATGAAGCGAGGGGAGAGTGCCAGAATACATCTTAAATGCTCCATGAACACCTATCTTATTCGGCATAATACTTAAATAATAACTAGTTTATAAAAATCCTCAAGACCTGAAGATGGAAAAATGCTATAACCCTCGCTGAAGCATTGATAAGAGAAGTTTTCGATTAAAAATAAATATTTATATCGACCCATCTCCAATAAATTGAATAATATAAAAATTATACACATATGTTTCGAATAAATCGTTCCAGATGCGGTCGCGTTTCAAGATGCATACCCTCTCGCATAGAGATCGAATACTGTTCCTGACGACCTTGGGTCGCCTTCCCATCAACCCCTTCTCTTCCTCCCGAGAGCACAACACTCCGGTGGCATTTCCCCTCTCAGAAGGCCTCCGGTCGTACTCCTTTTCCCCGCATCCATCATCGTCACCAAGACCGCACTCTGACACGTGCACAAGGAGAGGGAACAATAAGAAAACACGGGAGAGAGTGCCATCCGTGCACGAGGCGGATTTGATTCCAGCTGAGCACGGTGGCGGCGGACAATGCATGAATCACGGTTGTCACGGCGTACGAGTAGCATCCTCTCATCAATGCAGACATGTGGGGAAAAAAATAAGGGGGGAACGCAAATGAATGAATCTCAACACAAATATGATTCACTTCGTGGGCAAAAAATCTTAAGTAATACACACCTAACCCACATCGGGCAGTCGAAATGTACAAGAAAGAACCGTTTTATAGAAAATAGCAGTAAATATTGACGTAATATTGTATATATACCTTTACGAAAGGCAATGCACATGAGGCAACTTTCTCAGCGTAACCTAAATGCTGTGAAATGAACAGTGAACAGCTCAACGTTTGATAGGGTAGTGTAAAACTGCTAAGTCGGCAAATATTTTCAGGCAGCAAATGATGTCAGAGCATAGAGAACGATCCTTAAATTTTACTAAATTAGAGGCAGAAGAAAGTAGCTAAATCACTGGGACTAAATAATAAAGATAGACTTAATATATTCGTCAACAATGAGGAAATCATCTAGTTAGTATCTTTTTTTCTGACATGCACGTATTTCACATTAGCTTTCCTTGGAAACATTTCCCTTCCGCGTGTACCCTTAAGCAGTACCATACCCAAGTCATTACTAAGAATTCCGGTGAAAAATATTTTGGGCATTAAAGATGCTCTAAATTGTATGCCATTCACCATTTTTAACACGATATAATACATTTTGACTGAATTGTTTAATAAAAAAAAACGTTTGGATAAGCGTCATGGATAAGACATAAAAGTCATGTTTTTATTTTTGTGAACATTTTCGAAAATTTTTGAGGTAAAATATAAGCTTGCTTAAATTACTTAAACCAACAATATATTTCCTTTCATTTGGGATCATCTACCTACCATAAGCGCTCCTATATCTCAATTTAAAGGATTTTATCTCTAATTTTTTCGTTGAAATCCTTGAACGAACGTAACAAACGAAAGGAATAACGTCATAAAATACGAAGAATTAGCTGATTTCTAAGACCTTATATTTCTTACTTAATAATCGTCCTTATTTATAGACTTCATCATCTAAACCATTTTATGCCGTTGTCACATTTATATAAATACAAAGGCTTCAAAAAAATTGGGACTACCTTCCAAATTTTCGTTTCGGATATAAAACTTAGATCCAGTGATAACCCGTGACCACCATTTCCACCCGGAATCGCTACAAGTGGAGCTCTGAGAGGGATTAGGTTGGGTTTGCAGCGGAGCAAGTGGATTCATAGGGCTATTACTCCAAGTTTGATAAGGGGATCTGGTCGCTGCGGGGTTCATCCAATAAAAATTCACGAGTCCAAAGGCTTTAAATGGAGTTTTTATCGGGGGCCAAAAGCTTCCGGTGAAAGTTCTCGTCGGCAGCTCCGTTTACTTCGGCGTTCACCTTCCCTCCCATTAAGCGGGGAAAACCTCAAACCCTGCCTCGGCGGGGGGTTGGGATTCCCTCGGATCCCGGAGGCCATCAGCGACAGCACCGCAGAGAGATCGAGGAGTTCCGGCCCCTCGGAGTGCGTTTAAGGAGGGTGACCGCGCGGATAATTGCGGACTCCTCCTCGGCGAGGGTGCTTCACGTCCAGGGTCTCCCGCGACAAGGACATCCAGTTTACGAGGGATTATCAAGGAGTTTTCAACTTATGCATCCCATCTCTCCGACTCTCCAGGATCAAGAGTAAGACAAATGCTATTGTTCTGGTTATTTTTGATTCCCAACGTTTCGGTATAAAATTGATTGTGGCGTGACTTGGTGAAATTGCATCGTGTTGAATCAAACTACTTGAGAATTATTTTAATATCGACCAGTTTCGTTGCTGTGCGACATAGCCAGGCGCATATACAGGATACAGGAAGAGTATAACTTTCCATACATTGACAATGTGTCAGAAGGGGTGGAAAGCCGGCCAAGTTGGGGAAGCACAGGAAGGAGGGTATGGCGGTCCTTGAGACATTGAACCAAGTATATGGTCTTTGATGCTGAAAATTTTCAGATGAAAAGACGAGGAGGCTTTGAGCAAAAATGGCCAAAGAAGGGAAAAGGAAGGAATTTTTAATTCAGAGACAAAGAGAGGGTTTTCAGCTAGTGTGAAAGGGAAGAATCAATGGATAAGATGATACAAGTTATCAATATTATGGGTCAAAATGAAAAAATAAATCGAAGTAAAGAGTAACCTAGACCAGAGTCCTCCATATTGCCATATAATAACCATGTTGAGAGAGTAGCGTTGAGAGTAAAATCTAGAAGACTCAGGCAAAGACAACCGTTGAACAAAACATTTTCGCCTAGGCTCGTATGTTGAGATACGTGAAAATCGCAATTTCATTTTTATTTTATCGCACCTTCAATAACAGTTTATCGCATACTGTAGCGTCTATTTTTTTATTTTCATAATGAGGTAGATGAGGATAAAATGTAGTGAAACACAGTTATATGACAAAATACAGAATATTTTGAATAATTATGTTGTAGAACAATAATAAATTAAGGAATAAGCCATGTAGTGGCGGAGGTGTAGCTTGCCCGCGCCCACTTGTAGTTCGCGGCCACGTAGAGTCCCAGCCAACTAGCAGCTGGCAAGTCACTCACACGCTTTAAGCGGTGAGTGTCGGCGGAGCATTTAAACTGCGCTCGGCACAAAATGTACGAATTTTTCCGTTGAAAAGGCAAATTTGCGTAAAAATATCATAAAATTCCAGTCATCGTATCTATGTCGCATTTATTTCAGCACATTACATCTATATCGCATTTATCCAGATAATTCATTAGGTATTGACAGTAATTTATATTCATAGCTTCATTAAGTTTAGACCAGGAAATTTCGAAAAAATAACGTGGATACAGACTTTATTCTGAACTGTTGATTGTTTATATCCTACCAAAACTGTGTATGTGCTAATTCCACGGTTATTACCCTAGAGTTTTGCTGCAAAAAACTGAATTCATGCTCTAAAGAGAGAAATTTCTGTTGATTTTAAGCTTTGAAAGACAATATGTAAGCTATTTAAAAATATTTCCCCAATCCTTCAAGTATTTTTCGAGGTCGGAAACATTATTTTGCCTTTGTTCTCTAATTTCGAGGCTTGTAACAGAGGGTGCGTTATCACTATGTTTATGTTTTTTAATTTAATAAAATTTAAAATAATACAACACTTCACTGTAAACTGAATTTTGAAAAATGGTAGGAAAGAGTAACCATGACCTAATGATCATGTTTCAACTCCACGCAACAAGCTATTTTATACTATAGGTAATTCAAAACCCAAGTATCACAAAACAAGTACGTGATAGGATGACAGTATGACCAATAAAATTTGATTACTATATGGACATTAAAAATTCTCAAACTAATATGGGCTTGAATGTACCCTTTAATGGTTATAGTCATGCATTAGAGGAAAAAATTGTCTAATGATTTGTATTATCAGAAAAAAATCGTGAAACGACAAATGAGTTTTTTGTGAAGCTGCAAAGTAATTACATTTTACTGGAGCCAAAAGAGTAAAAGAAGTTAGTAGGTTACTATTATTATCTGTGGAGCGCGTAATTAAAATTTCAATTTAAAGGGTCTTTTTATGTTGTTTAGTTGGATTCAGGACTAATAAAGGCGAAAACGTGGAAGTAAAATAACGAAGTAAATGGTTAATTAAAGGGAGTGTCAAACGGGGAGAATCAAACTATCTAAACCGTTTGTGGGAGTATGTGTCACAGAATTTCAGCGACAGAAAACTTGACTTCTGAAAGGGTCAACATTGAAATGAGATAATCACAAAATCCCAACTCTCCCCCATTCCGACGATGGCAGAAGATTACTTCCCTTACTGCAATGAGTTTGCTGGCATATTGTTTTTTTTCCATTATAAAGCTTGTAGGCCGCGAATTATTCTTAGATTTTCAAAAAGACTTCAGATTGTGCATACGTTAAAATTAAGAAACCATACTTTATTATTATCTGTATCCATAAGAAACTAGGCATAAAACAAGAGAAACATCTCGAGAAACGGGTTCCATAACCTGATAGCAAAATATCATTGCATTTTCAGGTAGATAGCATATAACTATGAACTGATGGCAGAACCTTTTATTACTATTGGGCACAGCACAATGTAGAAAACTATTCATAAAAAAAGATAAACTAGAATGCTATTTACCATTTTTCCTTAAAAAAAATACATATTTCACGTCTTAAAATATCACATTAAAAGTTAAAAAATATCTCTCCGAAAACCACTCGCAAAATAGAATAATCTCAAACTATCTATGCAAAATTTGGATACTCAAATTCGATAAAGCAATTAAATTTAACAAAATAGGCCTCAATTTTCTTCAAGTATATTTGTAAATGTACCAAAATGAGTTATTTACATTCCAGTTTTTTTATTTTTGATGGAGAAAACATAGAAATGGGAGTGACGTGGGATTAACCTCCATTTATATCGGGCTCTCAATTGAGGGCATCAGAGGGCATGTCTGCTGCTTGTAAAGATTTGGATCATTAGAATAATACCAAGAAAATCCGTTTACAAGGAAGAAGTCCCCTCAGAATATCCTAGACAACTGTTAGCCAATTTTTCAAAATTAAAGTATAAAGTGTTCTCGGAAATCCACCATTCTTTCCTCAATTACAATCTGACATTAATCCCTAAAATACCAGCAAATAATTGCTAACTTAAATGCAACTCCAACACCCTAACTTTCCTACTAATATGCAATAATTTCCATTTAATTTCCAACAACAATCTTGGAAAATACTCATGCGCTTCTTTCACGAGAATTTAAGTTACGAAAATTAAGTTAAAAGTTAAAGAAATGTTTTGCTGGCCTCTCAAGCCAGCTGCGCCCGACGGAGGGTTAAAAGTTTAAAATTAATCTTTAAGTGACAACGACAACCTTCATGGTCGTAGTCACATTGCGCCATGGAGGGTCTCGTAGCTCTAGTTTTACACTCTGTTTCTAAGGACTTTCTCGTTTACTACTTTGGAGTTTGAAAGGTTTGAGTTCCTCAATATACTCGCGGTAATGACCTGCAGCAGGTGCTAAATGAAGATAGAAACGATACTTCAGGAACGCAACAAGTGCTCTCGGGAAGGCTGGCTTCGTTAGCCCTATGCCAAGCATGGGCACAGATATGATAGAGAACTTTGCCGATGGTGGTGTATTACCTGTGCTTTAGTGACGAATGAAGTCATCGATCATGTAATGTGCTCCTTTGAACTTATTCACATTTTAATCAAGGACTAAAACTGGTTTAATTATACATTAAACCAATTCTGGTTTATAATAAAAATATTACATTCCGTTCGATATTATAAATCATTTCATTACTAAATTAATATCAGGACTTAGGGAATATAGTTTTTACCTTAGAGTGTTATGGTTATCGTGCAATAGCCAATGGTTTGGAGTTTGAAAGGCCAATCTTTTCCAGAGAACAAATTTTTTATTCAAGCTTTCTTTTGATCCAATTTATGTTTGGAAAAATTGACAAACACATCATTTTCGCTCATATCTCAATGGTTTCATATCTCAATAGCTTTGTATAAAACTGGGATATGTCGGTTAACCAAAAATTTCTGCTGTTTACCATAATTTGTGTCATTCGTAAAGATCATGTGCGAATTTACTCCTATTTTTCAACTAATTATCTTTTTTTAAATCGTACAATCATTTATGTTAGGAAAAAAAATTGTTCTTATTATATTTTTTAGAGGTGAGCCTCATTCGACTGTTGATCCAAACCATAACCGGCGCTCTAAATAGGGGTTCATGTCTCATTTTAAAAATTATTGATATTTCAAATTCGGATGTGCAACAGAGTGTACAATCAAAATCATTATATTATGAAAAATACCCTCTACTCCAGCATTTATCTGGAAACCATTTGAATAAAGTTTTCAGGGTACTGTTAGCGAAATAATTTTTCAGAAATATTTTTGCGTATCGACTAATTACGTGAACAATGGGTCTGTATCGAAATACATTTCATCTTATTTAAGAAATAAAATAGAAATAAGTGTAGAAAATAGATTCATTTTAACGTCATATCTTTCTACTGCAATTATATATGAAAACGGTAGTTGTGGGCAGTAGTGCGTTAATGTCTGAGTTACTCATGAGAGCGTTTTAAAGGTGGATGACTCAAGCACATGCAGCAGAGACGCCTCCCTGGAAGTTGGAAATTAAAACTTCGCCATCGATGAGTAATATGGAAAGACAAAGGCAGTAATTATGTTAGTCTTTGAGATGTGACAACTTCCCTCGACTTGGCAAACTCCTAGCTTCTCTTGGAGTGAATAAAGCGAGGTGACGTGAGGAAAAGGGAGGAAATATCTCATAGAAGCAATCCAGGGTGAAACTTTGAAACAATGGGACATGGCCAATCTCTTCAACTTACACAATGCTCGGCAAGTGAGGTGGTTTTATAGATAGACAATTTTAATTGATTGGTTGTTGGGAAGAGGAGATGGTAGTTGAAAACCAACTGTGCCATTTAATATTTGCAAGTACAGATCACAAATATCAAACAATAAAGAGAATTAAATAAAGTATATGGAAGTAAAATTATTATTACAATATAAAATTTATTCCTAAAATTGCATATTTAATGGCAAAAATATGCCTTAAAAAGCTACATCAAAAGTTTTTTTTTAATCTCTCCGACAACCATATCTATGCTAAATAGAGTTAAGTATCCATGTAAAATCGATACTCAACTTCGAAGGGATCGGAAGCTAAATCTATCACTAACCAACCTTAATACATAGGGTCTAGGCGGAAAATAACGGTAAATCAAGAATTTTATTTCGTATAGGATTTAATTTCCATCTAATACCATTAATTTGGGTGAACCTCTTCGCACTGCGATTTAATGCGACACTATCCTGTGTGGATCAATATTACTAGGGTTTGTATGAGGCTCTTTTTCTATGGACATAAGGTTATGACTTTTTTGTAACCCCATGTTCCTGTGCTATAAATGAACTTTTGTTCAAGACTAAAGAAAGAGACATTATTTCTATTTTTTTTAAAGGTCACCCCAACCCAAAAAAACTACTTTTACCACAATAACGTATAACGTGAAAAAATCATTTTGAAGCAGTTTTTTATTTAGATTAAAAAATAAATAATAATGATGCAATTTTATAACACTTATGTATTAGCACACATCTGTGCAGTGGCGTAGCGAGGGGGGAGGTCCGGGGGGTCCGGACCAACCCCCACCACCGAAATATAAAACACAATTACATATCTTCATAAAAGATTGAAATTGAGGCAGTTGGCAAACAAAATATTGAAAAATCATAAATTGAACAGAAGATTTCTTTGAAAAATGAAGTTATATCGATTATAAAAAGTGTTAAAGGTAGTTAAAAACCCTCTGCTTAGTACCCCGTTTTTCAAAAATCCCCCCCCCCCCTGGAACGTAATTCATGGCTACCCCACTGGATCTGCCCAACTGTTGGAGATTAATTTACAAGTTTTGAGTAGCGAGTATTTTTTCTGGTAAAAGAATAAATGACAAAAGAGCTAGTATTGCTCGGGAATTCCACCGGATATTACTTAAAGTAGCTATTTTCTGAAACTTTACCTTAGGAAATTTACCAGTTTCTTCAAAGAAACGGAAAACCCGAGTTAAATGAAATACAAATATTATATCACCATATCATCCTGCTGGTTCAGTAATTGTTGAAATTAATTTAAGCTGTTCATAATTACTTACAAGTTCCGGGATGAATGGATATTCAATGTTGGGAGATGTCTCTTTTTCTCCAATTTCATTATCCATTACTGAGCGAAGAACTCGATCAAGAACATGGTGCTGGCAGGCAATGATTTTTTTTCTTCTCAAAAAACTCTGAATAGCTAATGACCACTCCATACTTTCTTCCAGTATTCACATTTGCAGTGTTAGCATCTTTACACTTTTCCATAAATTTTTCCATTACTTTCGATTCTAATTTCCATTATATTTTTAAATTAAAAATGTTTCTAATTGTAACGTTTTATTCATTTCTTCTTTTATTGTAATGGCTTCTTTAATAGTGAATCTGTAAATACCAGACTGTGAAGGCATATCCGCATTAATCCCATCTTGAAGTAGCTCTTTACAAACTGCTATTGCCTTGCTGGTTTTATTTTTAATTTAACGATGGTTTCATTTAACGATGTTACTAATTTGGTTATGGTTTTGGTTTTGCTGCACTTTTTACATGTGCTTGTGGGTTCTTCTTGTTCGGACTCTTGATATACACAAGCTGACATTATTATTGCAGTTGCTGTTGAGGAAGTAGATACCAATGGTATTTTTCTTCTTTTTTATGGATAGATAGATTCATTACCTGCTGCCTTTTCAGTAGAATACCTTACTTTTCCTTTACTCCCAATCAGTGGATGGCATTAATTTCTAACCTCACTGCACAGCCATTCACTATTATCTTTTGTTATGTCAAATACTTCACTAAATTAATAGTATTTTCCTCGCTCTACACATTCACCATAGGTTTTAGCACATACGTTAGTCTTGATTGTAGTGATTGATTTGATAAAGTTAGGACATTTAATATCTTTCGCCACAAACTTGTAACTTCTTTCATAATCTCTTTCATTTGCTCCTTCCTTCTTTTGATAGATGTTCCAAGGGTTAGATAGCGGCCAAAAACTTGGATTTTCAGTGGTATCCTGTTCTTTTCCAGTGATCGTTCTTCTAGTGGAACAGTTCTTCTTTTCCTATGTGAATCTTGAAATTGAGTAAGATTCTTTGCCCATATCTTCTTGTTCCTTTCAATAGTAGTTCCACTTATCTTATGAAACATTACGATTTCAAATTGCAGTTGGAGACTTGGGACAAATTAATAAGAAATTAAGAATAAGAATTAATAAGAAAATCACAAACGTTTGCAGTTATACATATACTTAAATATTGGAGAATGTTCTAGAACTTTCTGGACACTTCTATTGAGTAATATAAAATCCAGTACTGCCATAGAAGACTGCAGAGAGTCTTACAAACATCCAGACTACTATATAGAGTTCCATCATACAGATCGAGATTTTTGAAGAACGTTTGGCAAGACTCTAGATAGAGCAGGGATGTACCTTGTATATGGCTGAAATTCTAATAAGCAATTTCTAGTTGGGGGTGACTTTTTTTTAATAGAACAAAACTAAGACTTCTGACGTTATTTTTGGGAAAAGTTCATCCTTTTGTGGCACAGGAAATCAAATTTTGTACAGAAAGTAAAAAAGTCATAACCCTCATGGACATATTCCTATTGGCTGGTTGTCTCCGACGTTTCGAGGATGTAGTTAGCCATCTTCTGCAGAGTAGATTGCCATCAAACGTCAAAAAAACAAGCAATACTCCCGGTTGGGAATTTGATAACTCTTCCCATTATCAATCCTCCAGGAAATCCTTAGATCCTTCGTAAGCGAAATCCAGTCAACGGAAACTTAATTTTTTCAAAATCATAAAACATTTCCCTCCAATAATTTACGATAAATTTCTTTTATCAGCATCATAAGTTAACAATCCTGAGATTGGTTTGTTGCTGCTTTCATTTCCTCTTTCCTATCCGCTAGCCTTTTCTTAGTGATGTATTTCTTCTCTTTTATAATATCCTTCATAGCCTCTCCTATGTAATTCATTAGGGGCCGTCCCTTGCCCTTCTTCCTTTCCACATGTCCTTCTACGATTTTCTTCATCAGGCTATCATACCACATAATGCGGCCAGCTAAGTTGCTCTGTCTTCTCAATTAAGTTTTTAGAAGATTTCATTTTCTCACTCATCATAGAGCATCCTCAATACTTACTCTGTCGATCTATTTGGTAACACTACATATGAAAAGCTTCCACGCATGACTTCTCTGCACCTGACAACGTCCAACCCTCGCTATCTTAGAGAAACATGATACATATGGAGCATCTGATGAATTGTTTCCTCACTTCTTTACTTGTATTTTCATCAAATTCCATTTGTTGTCAAAAGTCTTTCTAGCCTCTCCTATTCTACTTTTTATTTCTTTCGTGCTTCGTCAATCATGACAGGAATAGTTAGCAGCGTAAAAATATTATTTAAGCATCCCTTCGAATGAGAAAAGTTTAATTATGCCAAAGAATGAAGCTTTTTGTGGCCTGAAATGCAATGGAGGATACGCAAAGAAACAAACATTCACTTGCACGATCTCAAGTAATCTGGCAAGGAAGCTTAAATTATAAGATTTCGTTGCTTTTCCGTTCCGTGCCCTGATTGAATTACCTTAGGAACGTGGGAATGGAAAAGTTCTCCGACTTCTCCGAGAGAAACTCTGTAAATCACGTTCATTCTTTATTGCTCCCAGTGCCATTAGATTTTCCAGGGAATTCTAATGAACAAGATGGCGCGATTGCTAGCTCTCCTTCCCCGATGTAGGTCATATTATTCAGACTTCCCCATTTAAATGAGCTCCACAAACATATTCTCTTTATTTGCTCACGCCACTTCAAATTTGGAGTCACGAAATTTTGGCACTCAAAAAAAAAGATTCGAGCGGGATTCTTAGCATTCCCACGAAGCTTGAAGGACGCCACTTTTGGGATGGCAGCTTTGTTAAAGCATTATTCCAAAAATAAATCCAGCCACGTACAATTGAGACAGTAGAGTGTTTTTCCTCTTTTTTCCCACTTGACTTTGTCATGAATTTTTCGAAATTGAGCCTAACTACACCCTTATACATATAGTTTACTCAAAATTCACTACAATTGAGAAAAATTTTTTCCTCGATCGAATAATGTGCTAATTTACAGCTCATTTTAAATCCAAACGATTTAATGCTTAGCGATACTTTGCAGCTTAACACCATCTTTCAAATAATATTTTTATATTCCAGTTTCATATATACGTCGGCAGTTTTCCGCTACATTTTCATACTTCTCACATGGTGTTACATCTTAAATTTAACAATATTGAGATTTGAATATGTGAATATTTCAATGATATCCAACTTTTGAGGATGTGAGAAGTTGGCATTTTATAAGCAATAGCTTTTCATGCTGCAAGAATGCGAAAAAAATGCGATAATGTTAGCCAACAAGAAGACATTTATTGGCATGATAATTCAATTTTTCAGGATAGCAAAGAGTGAATTTGTCTTTTGGTACCGATTAACAGACATAATATGGTAAAGTATAAATCGCAATAACATTACATGAATTGTGATTTCCAAATTACAAATCACAACTGTTGACTGCATAGATATTAATAAGAATATTTACATTTGTCCTTAAAATCATAACTATAAATGCCGCGGCATAATTTAAACTTTATTATTTATATGAAAAATATGAATATTTTAAACATATTACACAATAATAATAATAATTTTATTTGTCCAGAACATCATATATTACAGTGAGCCACAGAATATAGATATAGGACACGTCATGGAAGTTAAGTGAATCAAAAAAATGTAACATACTGGACAGTAGATGTAACACTAAACAATTGAACACAATATAACAATAAGTGACATTCACATACATTTATACATATTATTAGGGATCAATATAGAACTATTGGATGCTGTAGTAAGATTTGTTTACAAGATATCTTTTTAGGTCAGCTTTAAATCTGTTCTTTGAGGAGATGCTCCTAAGTTTGGGGGGGAGTGAATTATATATTTTTCAGCCTATAGCTATGGGGCTTGTGTAGGAAAGTTTTCGTCTGTGGAGGGTTATGTGGATGGATGTATGTGATCTAGATTGGTGATTATGTATATCCTGATTTAGCTTTAGTCTATGAAGGTTGAGTTTAACTAGTACACATAGTTTAAATATATAGAGACAAGGAAGCGTGAGAATTCCCAGCTTAACAAACAGTGGTCTACATGATTCTCTTCTAGGTATACCCAAAATGGTTCTGAGTGCCCTCTTCTGCAGGAGAAACGTTTTGTTTAGGAGAGTAATTGTTGACCCTCAGAATTCAATGGCATAATTAACTATACTTAGGAAGTTACAGTGATACAGGGTCATTAGTCCTTTATGGGATAGTGAGTTGGTAAGTAATCTCAGACTATATAGGACGGTAGATAATTTTGTACAAAGTTCGTTGACGTATATAGACCAAGAACCAGAGTTTTCAATTATTAGACCTAGGAATTTTGTGTTAGTAGTAGGATAGAGTTGGGCATTGTTTAACATCAACTGATTAAAAGAAGCATCATAGGATTCAGCAGAGAGTAATATAATTACCTTGCAATCAACTGTTCACATTTTTGTAAATTTATTTCCATACCACTGAAAACAGCTCGATACGGCTTTTTACATCGGGAATATAAACATTTTAACATTTTAACGTACGAAAATAGCCATGCCCTGGTTATGGGTAACGTATCCAAGCGGTACTCAAACCCGGCCTCCTATTTGGCAGGCGAG
Organism: Ischnura elegans; assembly: GCF_921293095.1. NCBI lineage: Eukaryota > Metazoa > Arthropoda > Insecta > Odonata > Coenagrionidae > Ischnura > Ischnura elegans. Next base: position 119,434,411 of record NC_060248.1, on the reverse strand, counting down.
GACTTAACCCCGTCGCCACCGAGGCCGGCGGGGTATACTGCGGTGGTGGCAGGCCGGGTATAATTGCTAGGCAAATAGCAAAAACGAGTGGTGAAAAAAGCATATACGGCTCTTTGGAAGCAATAGATCATAATTCTATTCTTCGAATAACGCACCCATTCTGGCACTACTAGATAACTGAAAGCTATGAATCTTTGCACATCAAATACGATTTCCCACAGATTATGACATTATATGCCAAATTGTAACTTATGCAATAATAATAATATATAAGAGAAATTCTTGAGATAACTTGAATTATTTGATAAAAAATTTCACATTTATTAAATGGCACCATTTCAATTCACCTTCAAGTCCCGTGCGATTTGTTGCCATGGGCTCAAAAGTAGTATGTGTCTTGGAGCATCACAGAGACATCAGACTACAAAAAAAGTTCCCCCTCCGAAAGGATATCCTTCCGATCCACCACCAGATGTCTCCCTTGTCCAAGCCTCGTGCGATCGCCGATTCCCGCTCATTTCCTCCGAAGAATAACAAGTGAAATCGGCCGTGCGAGAGTAAGAGGGTGGAGGATGCGCTGTAGCATCCTTACCTGCCGCTTCCTCCCAAAGTTTCCTCTGCCTTCTCCTGATCCTATTTCCTCTATCCTCCTCTTTCTCATCCTTTCTTCCTCTCTTCCTTCCAAACTTCCTCCAACCCCTCTGCAACGTCTTCCTCCAACGGCGACACGTCACGTCCGGTGTTGCAAGAAGGAGAGGAAGGATGCTGGAGCGGGGATCTGGATGAGATGAAAGACAGGAGCGGTGTAACAGGGAGAAATGGAATGCTGCTGCTCCTTCCCCCAGCTCTTATCCTTTTCCCATCGTGCGGAGGGGATCAGAACGCGTGGGGGAGAAGAAGAAAAAAACCTCCCCCTACCCTCTGAGGATTCTCCTTTGAGTGATGCCTCCGATCTAAGAGAGGTCCCGAGGAACGGAGGTCCTGCCAACGGCCGAAGACGACGGCTCGCTCCGTCAGGAATACAAATGGGAGCGAACGAGACGCGCTTTTTTATCGCGAGTCTCCCTGAAGGCGCTGATCTCTCTAACTCGGCTCGAGTCGCAGTTTTTCTTGCAACTTATAACGACCCTTCCAAAGATAGTGATGATTTTATTCTCGCCCCGAAGATGCTGACACCAGGCTGCTTTCCCAATGCCAGGAATACACTTGTTTCGTCCCAGACAAACTTGGCCACAATAAGATCTATTTTTGTCGAGTTCACCTTGTGGAAATTTATTGTAAGAAGATACAAAGAGTTGTTGAAGTAATTGTTGGTGATGTTTTTTCGGTTGTGCCCCGAGTACTTATTCCGTTTGTCGCCCGACGTTTCGTGGCCGTTACTGGTCATTCTTTCTTAGAGAATATGGATAGTTTATCCGTAGAAAGTTTTTATAAGGGTTCATGGAGGGAAGCAGGTTAAAAGGAGAGGGGTTGAAGGAGTTGCCATTTTATTTTTGCATTATTTCAGAGCAGGATCCCACGCATGGCTGATTTTTAAGCCACAATCCCTGTTCAAATTCTGATCGCAGTTTTTATCTCCAACGTCTCGCGGATTAGCCGGGGTTTGAAGTTTGTCAAATTGGCGATTAATTTGATATTTTGAAGGCCAATCGCCAAGGAGACAAAATACCAAGGTATCAACGAAGTCAGTGGCGTAAGTAACAATATGAAAATTTGAAAAACGGCATGCCTGGAAATAGATTTTATATCATTTTGGCACTAAATATTTAACTTAAAGAAGATGCTGTTATTACATGTGAAAACTAGGCAATAATTTTAAATATGTTTTTTCATTTCTCTGAGGCTTTGGGAGGATTTATCCCCTCATCCCCCCCGAAGTTACGCCACTGAACGAAATAATAACGACGCATCACTTTACCGTATTTTACCGTGACGTACTATTTTCTAAGAATACTGATGCAACCATCCTTAAAGTTACAGGGCATGTTATAAGGTACTCCTGTTCACATTTGCATGCGTTCAATACTTGAAAATGCCATCATAGTAGTTTGCTTCATATACAGTTAACATATTTTATGAAGAGAAGATAATAATTAAAGGCCTACCCTATATTCCCCCAATGTCACGATGATTTCATAGTTAGTTTTAAACGAACAACTTTTCAAAAGAAAGAATAGCATTATACAACCGGTCAAGGAGTGAGGCGTTCTCTTATCCATTTTGTACCGCTTAAGTTTACACTTTGCAAATCCATTCAGCGTTATTCACTAAATAAATTGAATCATTTGCCTTGGGCAAATCTATGGAATTTAATATCCCTTACATATTAATAATATCCGGTCAACCTAGTTCGGCATCTTGATCTTTACAATTCATGTGATATCGTGGAATGATATTAACAAAATACGACCTTAAGTGGGCTTCCATCCGATAGAAATCAGCTCGGCCTCAAAATCTTGACAGGCAGTTCCAATCTATAATGTACCGTAAAGAAAAAACCGGGGTACCTCCTGCTAAAGTCTGCAAACATTAAAATGGCCGATTATTCCTTTATAAAAAATACACTATGACTTCATCAATACCTTCGTCATCGCTGCCTCCGCCTAAAATTGGCGAAGGGTACACTCTTTCCCAGTATACATCAATGTCACTAATTTTTTCTTAGTTGTAGGCATTTTCCTTATTAGAAAAGCGCTATTTTTGCCAAATTAAATGTATTAAATTCAGCGGATACAATATTATCTAGTCATCCTAATTTACCTTGTGGACTATGCCAGTGATATGATATTATAGATCGATTTCAGCAAAAGTTTTTGCCAAATATCATGATGCTAAAGATTCAGCGGCTACATTTTGCTCTTCTTATCAATAACATCCAGTTATCCCCAATTGCCTTTCCGACTACTCCGATTGAAAACTTTTTTATTTTCAAAAAATTTGCATTATTCTTGTATCAACGTCTTCGTTACTGTTGATGCCGAGCATTATTGGCGAAGAATACAAGTCTCTCCTTCCCACTCCCTTGATATCTTTTATCTGAACGAGTTCCATATCTGTCACTCCTCCTCACACATATCCTCAATACCAGACAGACACTCCCCCTCTTCCTGGGCTCTCCCTCACAAACAGCAATGCCTCGAATCGGCTCGCCCAAAACCCTCTCACTTTCTCCTCCCCGAAGACTGATGAATATGCAGAATACCTTGCACGGCTCAATCCCACAGAATCCATGAGCCGTTTGCTTTCGCTCTCCCATTTCCCACCATCTCTTTCTCCCTCTCTCTCTCTCTCTCTCTCCATTATCAAGAGGCGCAATTCAGCTGGAATGGTTGAACAGGAGAGGCAAGCTAGATCGGATGTAATGTGAAGGAAGTGTGGTAACATGGAGGGATGCCAAGGTTCTTAAAGGACCTAGATCAAGTCTATCGTGCATAATAGGGAAGAATTCTGAAGGTCAAACAATCTAGTGACTCTAGATGATGATACTACATGTTTAGCGGACCCGACGCTTATCTCTTTGTACCCGAATTACATAATTCACCTGCTGCCCTTCCCAAGTTACAAAAAAAACTCAAGCAAAACTGTGATACTTTTTCAAGCGCTTCGGAATAGTATGATGCGTGTCAGATCTTTCACTGATCAGTATTCAGCATAGTTTAACTGCATTCATTTTTTTTACGTCAGTTAACTTTTTCTTCGAGCCATGAAATCGTTTGAAAGAAAATTGATCTCATTGAAACTCGTATCATAAAAAACAATAGAATGCATGCACAATGCACATGCATCGCACCTTTTCGCTATTTTAATCACTAGGAAGGAACAATAAACAAATGTTTACGGCTTAGTTACAAATAGTGGTAAGTAGTTTATCCACGAGAAATTAAAATAAATATGCTCAACAACCGGCAATTGACACATAAAAATACTCGCATGTTAACCGACGAGTGCTTGTGAACCAAGGTCATATCATTTGCTCAAGAGCATGATCCATTTATAAATATGATTATCAAGTTTTCCTTCATTTTTAAAAGAAGGAAATCTTCTAGAATTAAAACTATGTTATTCATTTATTTACACAGGTGAGTTGAAATTCGGTATGGTTAGGTTGCACAGTAAGGTTACATGGTGGGAAACGAAAAAAATTAGACGTAGATATAGAATTAATACTTTTTTCCGTTAAACATTCAGAAATGGTACTAATAAATGACTATGCATATATTTTTCGCATTAATTGTTGCACGCCGGCATGTTACAAGGTAAGTTTAACAAATATCCAGGTAAATTTTTATATTCAGTAGTTATATTGTTCTCACGCAAAATCAGAACTCTATAAGTTATTTTTTTTTGGGATCTCAGATTTAATTTGCACTCAAGGCCATTTCTGCCGAAGTAGGATTGCTTTTCGAGTTATTTTGAAGCTCACCCATTGCTCTAACGTCCTTAATAATGATATCCCGTAAAATCTACTTCTTTTCTGTCTGCTTTTCACTCTCCCATCTTAAGACTCCCTCTTTATCTCTCACGCTTTCAGTGGTCTTGTAGCCGATCAGAACTAAACTCGCTGATTTCATTTGAACTTTCTTCAGTTATTTAACGTACGTTTGCTAAAATAAACACATGGTATATTCTGAAATGCTATAGTCTGATTTTATGTACTCAGAGCGTATAAATGTGCAGTTTGTAAGTAATATTTTTGAGAAACATAAATAACTTCTGGAAATAGGATCGTTCGACTATGGAGAACCTCCCCATAGCAGAAAAAATCATTGCCCTTGAAATCCTAACGCTCCGCTGCTTTCCATGGATAACCACAAAAATAGTCCATTAGACCACACCAAATCAAATTCTGGTGAAACTAAAATCAATACGTAATTCATTTCCTCATCAAGTTAAAAGTGTGTCTGCTTAGCCAAAGATCAGTAGATTGGTACAAGAATTTTCTTCCAAACATGTCGTAGTCAGGGTTGGCATTCGAAACTAAATGAAAGTCAAAACCTGTAAATTTTCAATAGTTTCATTCCCGGTGGCGAAATGTCGAAACGAAATGAAATGAATCTAAACCCGTGAGCTGAACTCAGGGTCGAGACGAAACCGGAGTCAATACTACTTTGGGTCGAAACTAAACTAAAACTGGCACGAAACGAAACACTGATATAATTTTTCGCTCCAGAATCACCAAGTGCTTCACCTTCTAACGGTTTAGTTTCAACACACTCTGAGTGCGAATTATGGTTGAATGAAGTAGAGGCTCGGTATACCCCAGCTAGATGCATGGGGCATTCATATTTTGGCCATAAACAGGAGATCGGTGAACGGTGCAAGGGTCATGGTACTACTAACACAAGATAGAACCGGAATAATAGTACGATGAGAATGCAATCAACCAACTGTTTTTGAGTTGTTTCATCACAAACCCTGTGAGAGTAAATTGTATTTTATTTGCATGAAGTCTAATATTACATCGTATTTAAAGGAACATATACGGCTATTGCTGAAGCAACAGCGAATTAAAAATATTTCTGGTCCCAGAACACAATACCAAAATGAAAATCCTATGCAGCTTAACTAAATTAAATTAATAATCATAATTACAATAAATTAATCTTTGTAATTAAAATTAATTTATTTAGGTTTGATGAATAAATTTAAAAAATCTGGTTAACACGGGTACCGGGAATGGTATAGCATAGCTTAAATCGCAAATTTGGATCAAAAGAAGCTATCTCACTTTTTCTCATAAAAATTTAATATAATTGATATAAGTATCAAAAAAATTAATTTTTAAACAAATGAATCCATTGCTGATATTTGCGACCACAAATCACAGTATTTCAACATCTCTACATTCTGTCATGAAATGGGTCGAAACTATTCTCTCTTCTTCCCTGCCACAGAACTCCTGGGTTCGAAACTTAAATAAGAGCAGCAGGGTTTCGATTAATTTAGTTTAGTTCCCGGGAGTAAAGTTTCGTCCCGGGTCGAAACTAAACTCATTGGCGATTTTAATTTCGTGCGGGAAATTACCTAACCGAACCTCATATATGAGGCCTCGCATTTTCGTTTTGCTCTAAGTCGAAACGAGATATTTTTGTTTCGTTTCACTTTCCATCCCTGATCGTGGTGGATTTGAAAATTTCATTCACAAATACTTTTGTGGTAAAAGAATCTTTGAGTATTTAAACTAGGAAAGCGCTTAAGGGGAGTTGACAGAAAACTTAAGTTGCTTAAGCTGCCTGCAATTTCAATTTAGTGGAGGATTTTATTTTTGGGACGGAATGAGTTACTAAGTTTCTTTTCTTCTTGGGAGTTTCTTGGTAATTTATCGAAGACGAAATTTATTAGTAACATCTATTTGTAAAATCTATTAGTACATCGTATTGTGATTAAGAAATAAGGTCAAATATATATATATATATAATATATATATATATATATATATATATATTATATATATATATATAAAATCTTGATGAAAGCGCACTAAGCGATAATATAAATATGTGGCCGATCGAGGCGAACGAACAAAAATTGTACTACTAAAACATAGACACACGTAAAAAAAGGGACACTCACAAATAAACGTTCAGACGTTTCAGCGGATTGATCCACTATCCTCAATGCTGAAGGTGAACTGCTGCAGGCAGGGTAAGTTCCTCCAGTCGCCCTCCTTGGTGAGGTAGTGGGGGTGGAAGAAGGGGAAGGGGAGAGGGGGGGAAAAGGGAGGGTAGGGTTTGTTTTGGCTTTTAGTGGGCGATGTTTAGCCCGGGCGTTTCAAACGCCTTTTCAACCCAGATGTGGGCCATCTCCCTCGTCCTCGCCTCGATGATAGTTGCCCTCTCTGGCAAAACTTCAATGAAGGTTAGGGAAAAACATTGGTCGAAGGTACTGTTGTGTGAGGAAGTGTGAATGGAGATGGGTTCATGAAAGGGGGGAGTTTTGCAGGAGTGCCTGTGGTTGTTCATACGGATGGATATGGGTGTGGTACATTCTCCTATGTAGTACGCGGGGCAAAAATTACAAAATAGCCTGTATACAACGTTGAAGGAAGTGCAAGACGGTGTGGAGGAGGATCTATTGATGACAGGTGAAGTGGTGGGGCGTAGCAGGGGGCAGCATTTGCAACGGGGGCGGTTGCATGGAGTCAGGGAGGAAGGTGGGGGCAGAGCGTGCCGTAGGAGGGGGCGGGTGGATTTTAAAATATTACCTAAGTTAGGTGCTCTTCTGTAGGCAATGGAGGGGCAGGATGGAAGAAGAGCAGCCGTGATTTTGTTTTTTCTGATGATAGGGTACAGATCTTTTAATATTTTTTTAATTTTTTGAGAGCCCGGGAAGAATGTGGTGGTGAGATTCAGTTTCCTGGTTTGTTCTTTTTTGGTGCGTGGGGTGTACTGTTCGGAGGGAGAGAGTATTTTCTTCCTTCCCCTTCTTCCACCCCCACTACCTCACCAAGGAGGGCGACTGGAGGAACTTACCCTGCCTGCAGCAGTTCACCTTCAGCATTGAGGATAGCGGATCAATCCGCTGAAACGTCTGAACGTTTATTTGTGAGTGTCCCTTTTTTTACGTGTGTCTATGTTTTAGTAGTACAATTTTTGTTCGTTCGCCTCGATCGGCCACATATTTATATATATATATATATATATATATATTTTTTATATATATATATATATATATATATATATATATGAGTTCAACCATATACCATTCTAACGTTTGAAGGAAATAACATTTCCCCATCAATGAGTTATAATATAATATATATATATATATTAATTAGAATTAAGTATCAAAAATGTGTTCATGGGCAGACGTGAATCATTTTGCAGATTCTGCGAATACTAGCAAGGTAAAAAGTTATTTACCATTTGAAATAACCGTATATGCGATAGGCCCAGGCCCACTCACGTTGGTGTCCACCAATAGATCGATCTTGGATGCCGCGTCATTTCGTTTCCACTTGGATTCCCTCCAAAGCCCTCAGAAGATCGGCGAGCTGGAGATGGAATTCTCTCGGCCGGAGAATATGGAAAAAGAATCCCAAGGAGCCATGTAGTCTCATCGGCTCATATGGATAGGACGTAAGGGCGGTCAAAATGAGGAACGTAGTTCTGTTATTGGATAGGAATGTACGCCAAAGATGGCTCGAGACCGACCCATGAGACGCTACTGAGATCTGAATGCGAGTCTTGCCTGAATAAGCCATCCGATTGGTAGTGCTGAGGGAAGTTACTACGAGTGAATTCCTAAGTTACGCTTGAACATGTTTTAGAGTAGGCGGATCAGAGTTCAACCATATACCATTCTAACGTTTGAAGGAAATAACATTTCCCCATCAATGAGTTATAAGAAAAAAAACAGGTATTTTCTTAGTCTTTCAAGTACACCAACTTCCCAGAACTTGTAAAACTTTGCGATTACCGTGGGGTGGATCGGAACGAAGGGATCTCGGTAAGGTACTGAAAAAGATCCTTTGAAATCAAACACGATAAATTATAATGTGTCACATGATTGATCTCTCCACTTTACGAAAGAAGAGATAAAAATTAAGTGAATATTCAAGAGTCACAATAAGTGCTAACACCCTCCCTGCCAAGAGGGTAAATGTCCAATGCTTTGTTATTATTATTATTTTAGTAATTATTAAATTAGTAATTATTGTCCACTCCAAATAAATGAGGCCAGGTAGTAGATCATTTCATTTTCTAATTAATATTCAGTGCCCTTGAGATTTTTTAATTGCCAGTTAATACTCTTGAAGTCGCTCTTAAAAAGGCTTTGGGAAGTTCATCTTCAGTTAACTGCCAAAAAGTAAAAAATTTGGATGGTGATACCCCGTTCCATCTCTTACCGCAGAGAGTGTAAAGAGTGACCAATATAAAATGGAAAAGAGGTTCTGGCGGCAAACGGTGGAGTAGATTTACGAAAAGATAGACATACCTACATCCATTTCATCTATGCCATCTGGAGTAAAGTGACGTCATTTAGAGACATGCTTGGCTTAATTCAATTACATGAGTCATTTCTGTTGATTCCTGTATGTCCCTGTGAGACAATGAGTCAATATCTGACTCATGAGTTGTATTATTTGTTTCTAATTTTACTTTTCGTTAAAAAAATGTTAATCACGATTTTTGAAGTGAAAACTTCTTATATCGCGTTAAGCACTCTTGTAGATGGGTAAAAGACATTGGACTCGCGTCACCGTCACTGTCACCGCTACTTCATATATGTATAATTGTGTATATTCCGTATACACACAGTATACTCGCTATAAACACAGTACTTGTGGAGGGGTTCAAACCATTAGACTCGCATCACAGTCACCGTCACCAGTCCATACTCGTGCAGGAGAGTGTACTCGATGCAAGAATATTAAAGGTTAGTACAATATAACTCAATTTCTTTTAATACGTTCAATTTGAGTAGCTTATATAATAAAACACTTCATTAGAAATTATTCGTTACATTAAAAAATGCTCTCGTTATTTCAAGTTTTCACTTCTGTCAGCACTCGCGGAGTGTAGCTTTTTTTTAATGGTAAAATACTGTTCATATCGGATGGCGAAAGTATATACGAAATCAATTGTCCAATTTCATCTGAATGGCGTTCATTACAGCAATGAGTCCGATCAAAAATATCAAATTTATTTGAACTATATATGACTACGAAACTGTCGTAAAATTACGCTTAATGGTTCAAATCAATCCTGGCTGACAACAAAATTCCTAAAATTTCGGCTCATGTAAGTATTTTAAGTACAAAAATAAGAGGATGAACCAGCAGGTCTTGTTACAGACGAAAGTAATTATATTATTTTTGTACTGTAGGGCTTTGAACTGAAAAGTTTTGTAGCACTTTTAATATTTATGATAGAATTCCATCCATTATCTCTACTCAGTATATTCCGGTATTGCTGCTCTATTACTCATTTAATTGATTGAAGAAGTACCTTTGAAGAGTCATTTTAGCTTAAAATTTATAAATGATGATAAGCTCACGTAAAAAAATTATTTTAAGGGAGGATAAAATAATATTTTTAATATAAAGAGTTTTTTGTTGCACCATTTACTTGTCTCTTCAATCAATATTTCGGAATGGTTTAGTAATGACATGAAATGAAAGAATGGATATTCTGTTAATTCTGGAAAAAATTACGTTAAGTTATTTACTGCATTGAAAAGCTAAATGTAATATTGTAATGTCATTGTTTCAGATTGGAGTACGATATCATGTGCTCAAATTTTATCAATAATTCCTCGCTTAAAATCGGCTTTAATTTATTCTACCCTAAAATTAATTCGGCTTTTCAAATTGCCATTTTTTGATTGACTCAATCAGGTGTGATATATATATCAATATTAAATCGATACAAGTCCACCAATTGAATTTTTTATCAAACTTTCTCTGAATGAAATTAAAATGCCGATGTAATTATAAATCTGCATTCAGCCGCACACTCCTAAAAGGGAAGTTTGCTTTTTACGATAAATTAGTGATAAATTTTCACTTAACGCTCAAAAGCAGATCGTGAACTAGGTTCAATAATATGTATAAGTCATTTATCGGGAAATTCAAATTACCTGAAAAGATGAGTTTTCCTGCTGGCTGAGGCACTATTAAGCGATCCATGGAAAATAATGATTTCGGTTAGTGGAAATTTAAAAAAAAAAACCTTCATGGAAAACATAACTTATTTGACACCTATCAATGCAATTTAGTGGAATTATTTGGTTATAATGCATACATTTTAATGGCAAATACATTCTTTGAATCGATGAAATTTTATATCAAAAATATTAAAATGGATGCAAACATCCATAAGAAAAAAAATCAAAAATGTCTAATGTATATCCCATCCCTCAGAGAAAAATTACTTGTCATATAAACGGCTGATGCTAAGTAAGCCTTCAAAAAAATCTAATTTACTGAAAATTCCGCTTTCCTTTTCCACAGTTATCAGCGATTTATGGCTTATATTTTACTGGTCAATTTCACTTATAGAGTTAAAAAAAACTTGTGCTCCTAATTGCAGCATTGCGAAACAATTTTAGAGCAACCGAGGGTGATTTATATGGAATGTGGAGAAGAGGTAACATAAATTCGTTTTCTAACAATCATCCTATGTGGGAGGTTAAGTAATTAGAACAATTACATTATGCACCCATAATAAACTGCGAAAAATAGCAATTTTTTCTAATTATAAATACAGGCCACTGAATAAGTGTGGTTGAAATTACGGCATTGAAAATAATTACTGTAAAATTAATGCACTGGATATTTATATTGGATCTACTTTTGTTACGGGAAAATTTCTGGGTAGGTATTTCCATTCAAGTAATGCATACACTTAGGAAGGGATGGCAAGAGAGTTTACAGCCGTTTCCATAATAACCTATCAAAACCGAAAGGGCTATGTTTCCATAAAAGATTTTCACGCTTTGGAAACGAGCAAATTGACGCCACCTAACTTCGTACCTTCCTGGAATCTTGCTCCCAATTTCGAGGTGAGCTTTGGAAATTTTGTCTTTAGGTGTTAAATAAAAAAATGTAAAATTCCCCAATCCCTCCCTTTATCCGTGCCTCATAGCCTCGCACTTAAGTTACACCGACCGTGTCCCAGCCTTCGCTTACCAGCAGCGCCACCCCAAAACTCCCGACTTCCCCAAGCTCCACCCGCCCACCTCCTTAAACACCCGCCACCTCGCTACCATAGCAACGGCACGAAACCCCGGGAGGAGCCGTGATTGGAAAGATATTACTGAAAATCGATATCTAAGTAATGCTCCGATACAGTCTTGAAAGTTTCTTGTTACCCGCTGACAGATTGTCCGAGGGCGCGTGACCGATGGTGTGCTGCCTTTGAGAGAATCGTACTCAAGCCAAAAAAAAAAAGCCCTCAACGTTTGTATGCAGTTCATTGGTGCTGCACTCGTCATCATTGATGGGCACTGTGGATTTTACGCAGGTAAAACTCGTCGCGTCACGATACTGCTAGGGCTAAACAAGCAGGATAATCTTGTATGGCTAACAAGCATCGACAGAGCGTTTGTTTCATAGAAAGTTTCGAAGGAAACTTGTGATGTTGCTGTGACGGATAAATGGGGCAAGCGAGGCGGCCCCTCCTACCCCCCTGCCCCCGTAATTTCTCGAAAATTGAAAATATGGGTGATAGGTATTCTGGCATTTATGAAAATAATGACGTTACGGTTTTTACTCCATTGAATATTTAGATATAATATTCTGAAATCCCTTTGTGGCACATTGAAATACGATAGCTCACATCCATGTTTTCATCAAGAATCCCTTGGTCAAATCGGCTTCATTATATATATTAGTACCCTACGATAAATATTTCCGATATTTCCATTTTTATTAAGCAAATCTGGTGTGATATTTATATATATGTCTTTAAGGTGGCTCTTTGATGAAATCTTGTGCTTAAAAAATCTTAAAGCACAAGTAATGAGTATTAAAGACACTTTCCTATCATTAATAGACCTCAGATGCATTATTTTTGAGAGGTATTGCATAACTCCATGGAAAGTAATGAATTCCCCACCACCCAAAACATCGATCTTAATCTGTCCTCAGATGTAGATACGTTCGAAAATTTCTCTCGAATCAATTACTGCCAGATGTTCAGATTGCTATAAATTTCCTTGCTATGTAATAATTATCGAAACTATATTTCACACGTTTCTTGCGTTTAGTAAATACTCCCTGTGAGTGGCAGGTCTTATACACCGATTTATCATTCCTAGTGCGTCATGATTCACAATTGGCGAGTGACCATTAAGTATTTAGCAGAAAATTCACTCCAGTTTGTGTCAACTCAACGTGACTATTGGTAAAAATAGATGCATTTTGAACTGGTAACGAAAATAAGAAAATAAATAATGAAATTAATTTTAAAAACAAAATCATCACAACGGAAGGAAGAAGAAAGTCATTTCACTTTAGGGAATGGAATCTTAAAATTAGCAACTGCCATTAATTGACGTTGAATTATGAATTTATGAATTTTTATTGGCTATAAATACTGATTGAATTTTCGAAATGGATATGACTACAATCATGAAGACAACAATTTTCAGAGCCTTTCATGATTTAATCGCCGTCAACTTAATAAGGCTAAGGAACACGTTTGAGGTTAAGATTGAATAGCTACCAGCAAATATTTTTGCAAATATTCCTGAAAGTTTTTGGCCATTCAAACAGGATTCCTAAAATTAAAGAAACAAGTGAATTGTTTGCAATTTAGCTTATCAACTTATTAGTGTTTTGTTGACAATCATTCCACAAGGTTGTTTAGAAATGGATCTTTTATTTGAAAGTAATTTGCCCTGACGCCGAGAATTTAAACGCGCTCTTGGCCCTCTATGAGCACACATCAAACTTGCGCTCACAAATTACGAAAATTGCGAAATTCTCTGTAAATTGGAACATTATCATTTTGTCATGTCAAGACTGATAATTAGCCAATGTGCAAATACGGCGTTAAGTTTTACAATGTAATAGCTCTCCCCCTAGGGTAGGAAAAAATTCACTTCCTTTCAAAACATTCAGTTCCGCTCATCAAAAGTTAACAGATAGCCTCAATACAGATTTATTGCAGCAAAAGTAACCGGTTTTGAGAAGCATTATCAAGTAACCATGATAAAACAGCGCGGCTATTCATCACAGGTCGAAACTCGTTTACTCTTGATTAGTTACGCCGATCATCGGATACAAAATAATGCTTTCACCGAAGTCGTCCGAGAGGATTTATATCAGCGTAAGCCAATTCCGGCAACTCGGATGGAAAACTCAGCACTTGGACGAGGAGAGAAGAGGATGTGTGAAGAGCGCCGATAAGGAAAAAGAAACAGACGGCAGTCCATTCATTAAATCGCCGGCATCAATTCTTCATTCCGTCAAATCCATCGATTGGGGAGTTCGATGTCCCGCCGTCGATCCCTCTCAACCTTAAAGGGCGGACCCTTCAAGTCGGGGGAGGAGGAAAGGGGTTCGGCTGGGAATGAGGGCGATGGAAGCTAGTATAGGGGCGCGGTCAGGCTTGAAAGGCGGAAGTAAGGGGAGCACCGGGGGGGAGATAAAAGTGCCTTGCTTGCTACAACCCCACAGCACAACACATTGCGTGTGTTTCTCAATGGCTAATACTGTTGTGGATATTGTCGAAATGTTTCCCTCGAATACAAAAAGCTCTGCAGATGCATCTACCAAAGGATTTTATGACAAATGGTTCAGTTTTACATCTGCTAAAATTTAACCAAAACTCAAGGAGTTGACCCAAGCTCTGCAGCTGCATCTACCAAAGTATTTTATGACAAATGGTTCTTATTTAAAAGTAGGTGCAAAAATTTAACCAAAACTTGAAAAATCGACCCGATGGGTGGTGAGAGTAATGCTCACCCTGAAGTTATGACTTATCCACAATACTCCACATCCCCAAATATTAATCAAAGTTTTGGATTTTGATGCAACTTGTGATTAGGTACCAAAATTCACTCTCAATACAAATGTATAGTCAGCTTAAGAACCCCCATTCTCTCGATTTTACGGGTGTAGAAGGTATTCGATGAAATAATTAGCTTTCATTTTGCGAGCGACTAATTCCTTCCTGGATAACATTCTCAACATCCTTATTTCATTTTCCCCACCCTTGCACTAGAATGGATTTTTACTTATAGATAAGTATCACCAAGAATTACAACCTGTGACCAGCTAGACGTACATAAAGATGACAAATAACCTTTATTCTGCTCGAAGAGAATATTTTTAGCTGTATTTTAAATGATAACTAGCTAGCTAGTAGAAGCACTAATTTTGACGTAATTTAATCTTAGAGCCTAAATTTTTTTGCGGTTCGTTCAGTTTCTACAGCAGCCAGAAACACCCACAAGTCGAATGCATGGCGCAAGTCACGCCATTGTAAACAATTTAGAAGAGGAGGAAATAACACACTTCTGGGAAATTAAAAAAATATTTACTACGTAATTCCGGTAGGGGAGTGTTTGTGGAAATGGTGTGCTTGCTTTTGGAGGAACAGGCAACCCTAAATGCAGCAACAATTATCATGTATAAAATTCCGTACAGCTACGCAATGCTTATAAAAAATAAAAGGACAACTCTTATTGCTCCGTTTGCATTAAAAGGAAACTTTTTGTAATGATAATTAAGGTAGTGATAACGAGACGAGATGTAGCCAAATTTATGGTTGATCTCAATAAACGGATAGCAAGAGCTAATTAAAGTACATCTCTTGTGACACTTGGCCACGGTTCTCCGTGACGGCTTATTATAAATCTTAAGAGGAAATGTACACAACCCTTAAATTACAGAGGAAGTTTCCGGCAGTTGTTTCGAGTTAATTAAGACCTGAGTCATAAAGTTTTCGCTTGACAATCGCATCCTCCCGCCTGGAGACATGCTGGCGAATGCGTCCGACCCACTCGCAAACGGAAAACTTCTTCCCACTGGCAATTGAAGGCAGAGTGGGCCTCGCAGCCCTTCACTCTGCAATCCACCCCCGGGGCACTCCACTGAGATTCGATTAAAAGGAATGAGAGGAAGACGATGAGACAAAATAACGACTGCCAGTGCGGCAACTTTGAATTAATACCGATTTCAGCTTATCGTTGGTGGGAGTGAGTCGCATCGTAAAATGTCACGTCATATCTCTATGGGTGAAACAAAATTATGAGCACATGATTAAAGCACCCGACATATACTTCATGACCTATAACTTTAGTTACTTGTTAGTCGATCGTAGGTGTATTTCCGATTCATTTCTTTTAAAAACCCACCTCTGAAAGTAGAATCTTTTCATTCAACTCTCAATGAGAAGGGAGAATTTTTTGGAAATAAGTTTTAAAATTTAAAAATCTATTTCTATCGCTTTTTACAAAGTATTTGAATTATTTTATAAATATTAATTTGCTAGTTATGCCGAATTAATTCACGTATTCAACTTTTTTGTTAGATATTCAACGTTTTTTTTTAACGTCTCAATTTTCCCCAAGCGGTCAGTGATGAATTTTACCACTAGGAGGACTGACATGAGGTATTTTGAGCCAATTCTTTTTCTAGCTTCAAACTGCTAATTTTTTTCCAGTTAACTTAAATTTTCTCAATATAACCCGTAAAATTGACTTTCTCTAAACAAATAAAATCGTTTCTGGCTTGATTTGGTAGAAGTTCGATACATCCATGATGAAAGAACACAAATGGTAATTTACGCACTTCTTAATTTCAAAACGTAACAACCGACCCAGATTTCAAACCTTTGTGTCATTTTCCATAACCGTGACCCATAACCGACCTACTGGAAACGTTGCTGTATATTCCTAATTTTTTGTGTTCTTACTGCTTTTGCGATTGGAAAATACTCAAAACTTTTAAATTCCGCCATACTGCGACTTTTTCAATAAACTATAATTCGTGCATTTGATGTGTCAATGTCTTTTCAATCAAACCTTGAAACGTGAATCAATCCTTCAGGTGAAATAAGAGAGCTTTCTTCCACACTTTTACCAGGAGGGACATTAATCATCATTCCCAATCACCCTTCCAGACGAAATTTCCATTTTACACTCTCATTTGTCGCCTTTCGTGGGTCTTAGATGGCACGTGAGAGCCTGATCGTAGCTTTATATCATCCCTAAGTCAAGCAAATCCAATTTATGTCGATAATAAGATGAACCAAAGGAAATAATGATGAAGGAAGAATATTAAAATGATGTCTTTTATCGTAAATTTTTCGTTTTACGGTAAAAACTAATATAGACATGGATTTTAATTTCTGACGAACGAACCAAAAGCAATGCCTGAAACAAAGATTGTATTTACCCATACCCTGCATAGAGAAAACATACACATGCTGGACTAAAACCTGCGGAAGTACTACGCAAACTTAGAGTTTTCTATTACTAACTAAGGGAGAAGGCGATGGATGTCAATATCCACGGAGAAAAAATTGGTATGCTGCGATTTGCTGACGACATAGCAGTCATAGCCCGGGCAGAGAGGGATTTGAAGAAGACTTTGACAAATATGGGAAGGAGAAAGGCCAGATATCAGCTGAAAATCAACTAAAATAAGATTGAGAATTACCAACGATGGACGAAACAAGAAAGAAGTGGTCAGTAGAATAGTGCAGGCGAAGAGGGCTTTATGCAAAAAGAAGAATCTTCTTACAGCTAAGAATACAAGCATAGAAGTAGGGAAAAAATTCATCAGATGCTACATATGGAGCATTTTTCTCTATGGAAGCGAGGCTTGGACGTTGACAGCAGCAGAGATGTCAAGAGTGGAGGCATTCGAAATGTGGTGCTATCGGAGAGTGATGAAGATAAAATGGATTGACCGTGTTATGTAACGAGGAAGTGATAATAAGAGTGGGAGAAAAGAGAAGTCCCCTGAAAACCTTAAACAGAAGACGGCAAAACTTAGTTGGCTACATTATGAGACATGATGGTCTGCTAAAGAAAATCAGGTGGAGGGACAGGTGGAAGGGAAGAAGGACAAGAGACGGCCCCGAGTTAGCTACATGGGACAGATTTTAAAGGATGTAAAAGAGAGGAAGTACGTCGATGTAAAAAGGCTAGTGAATAGGAGAGATGAATGGAGAGCTGCGTCAAACCAATCTAAGGATTGTTGACTTATGATGAAGATTACTAACTAATGGTATTATTTGCATGGTAGCATCTTCGTATCCTTATCACTCTCTTAGTTTCTGTTCATACCGCATCTAGCTGTCCTGTGTCCAGCAAGCGAGTGCGTGTGCGATCATGGCAACGATGAATGCTGCATGCCTGGTGTGTAATCACCCCGTGCCACACACTCTGGTAGAGGCTTTTACGGTACCAAGCAGATGCATATATAGAATTAGATCCACCTGGCGAATGCAATTTTACTAGTATGCTTCTAAACAGTTTCAGGAAACTCTGGCCTTTCCGCTCCCTTGTAACCTTCCAATGAATGTAGCCTTTGTTCGTCAGCGGGCGTGCCAACGTTTATTGCCCCACAAGGAGGGCGGAGCTCCACCGAGTTGTCACATCGGCATCAACTCAACACTTGGAATTTTTTTTATTCTCAGGGCCGTAACTTTTTTTTCAGCAGGACTGTAGGGACACTGCTCGGTAGGAGCCTCGTCCTTGGAGCATGTGCGCGCGGTTGCGACCCCCGACAACACGGAGGAGTCCCCACCTCCCAGGGCGAGGGGCGGAGGGGTCGAGAGGGTGGGAGGGGCAAATGACACCCCCTGCCACTCATCCTCATTGAGGTGAAAAGGTGAGTGGAGGATGGGGCGAGGAGGAGGACGGCGGAGAGGAAATGTGGCGGGACGTCCGTTTAAAGGGGACTCAGGCTAAAGGGGAGGAGACGAAGAGCGGTGGGGAAGTGAGGGGAGCGTGGGAGGAAGGATTGAAAAGAGCTCCCACGTCATTTAAGGGCGATGCATCGTTAGCGGTACGGCAGCAGCGTATCCCTCTGTCGAATGCATTTTTATTTTTATGATGTCCCAAGCAGGGCATGTTTTTGATCCAAACCATGTCATTCACCTAATGCTGTCAAATAGCAGGGACGAAATTCGAATGAAAATACCATTAGGCTTGGCCGGGATTCGAACCAGGAATTTCCCATCGGTTGGTTTCCTATTATTTTTTTATTTCCTAAATCGAAAGATTATTACTCCTGGAGATCGTATTTCATGCTTATAGATTTTTAAATTACGATATCTATTTTATATATTTATTAAGTGAAAATTTTCAAGCGCGCGAAAACGTGACGCTAAGTATGAATGCTGGGAAAAGCCCGCGTGACGTCTAGCTGCTGCTGTGTGAGGCCAACTGGGTGCGAGGCTATAAACGCCGCTACGATGCAGAATGCTAGCTGCCGAGCATGGCGGTAGCGTAGAGTACCCTGCTAGCAGGTAGAGCGTGGCTTAAATAAGGATTATTTATACGCTATCAAATTAAGGACACTTTCCGACTATAGGCAATTTTAATAGGTGATTATTAAGAGATGTTTCCCTGAGCTCTGTGCCTCATGCATGCATTGATAATCTCAGACGATGTAATACTCCTTCCTATCTACTCGTAAAGCATAAATGACGTCACGTGGAGTGGCATCGCATGGGCGCCAATCTAGCCTTTTTTAAATGAGGTTAAAATTAGCCATTAACATTCGTCTAAACTGGGATTTCTAAAACCAAATAAGTTGTATATTATGAATACACTAATGGTGGGTAACGAATCGCAATCAATGCCTTTCGTTTTCTTTGATGAAGGAAACTATCCTATTGCCGGTCAGTATGCTGACAGTTACACCAACAAGCTAACTGGGAGTAATCGGCTGACTGGTAATCGGGAGATTAGTGTTAGAATCCCGGTTAAGCCAAATAATTTTTTCTCGTCGAATTTCATCCCTGGTGTATAATTTCGCCCGCCCCCCGCCGAGACTGTGAGAAAAAAGTTGCTTTCCTCACGCTGTACTATTTAATGGATAAGCCAACGACATTCCAAAACAGAAAAAAATACGTTAAGAGTTACCTCCTAAACGAATTTCCTCCTTTGAAGCAATAAAATTTACATTTGAACGCCTTCAACGTCAAACTAACATTTTTCTTGAAGAAATCAGCCGCAATTTATACTATACTACACATAAAAAACTCAGAATATTTGCCCATTTTAGTTTGATTGTTTGACAACAGCACGCGGTATGGTATTAAAAAATGTGATCAATTGGATATGGTTTTAGCTGGCAGGATAGGAAACTTGATTTCCTCATTAACCACACGATAAATGTGCTAAGGCATGCAGCCACAATTTTGAAGTGATTTCTTCACTACACATTAGCATCACAGAAGTGGAAATGGAGAACCTGATCCCTGTATCATCTGAATGACCCAAAGGCAGTGAAAATAGTGAAATTATACGTCAGAATATAAAAAAGAACAATATGAACTTCAATGTATGAAATATAAGGAAATATACAGAAATATTCAGCACATCACAGACAGAAGACATCGCTGATCCGAGCAAAAGAACGGCAGCTGGTCCAAACTTTTCGAAATATAGATTTATCTGTGAGAGAAGGTCTCATTAATGCAAATCCCTTGTTGTACCTGCCAATTTTTACCGTAGGAATTATTCCATTGGCATATGTGTTATGATGTAAGCTTATCACCATTCATATTAAAAAAGACATAGCTTAATAGGCTTATTGACGTGGGAGACTTATTGACGTGCCAACATCGAATTCCAGAAAATCTAACATCTATAACTCTCACCCACATGATACCTAATTCTGTCATATGCCTCCATGTTAGTGGAGATAGGTTAGGTGAAGTAACATCAAGGCACATATTAGTTAAAATATGGTCAATAAATACCTACCGCTTATAAATATTCACACTATTCCATTTCATTTTTAGAATTTAAATTTTTTTGATGTTGCCATCTTCCGCATTCCACTGAATGCTAACTTAGCACAGGAGTATCTGAGCCTTATGTGGTCGTAAAATCAACGCAACTGGATTTTTAAGCGTGACTTAATTTATAAATTTAACCAAATTTTATTTCATAAAAAGATAAATTATCATTGGTTGCTCTCTTACTTTTACAGAGAAATAATTCTCCTCTGAAATGGGTATTCAATGTATTCCTTGAGTGGACTTTCTGTTACTACTGATTTGATAAGGAAAATGTATGTCACTATAATAAGTTCTTAATGTTTCTGACGTTGCCTTGTTCTCCCTTTAAGTTATTCAATCCGGGCGGGATATGGTACTGCAGATAGAGAAGTGGAGGTTCATTATTGCAGTATTCATCCGCGAATCTCGCCGCCGAAATCCGTTCCGAATCGACCCCTGCTTAATTGATCTCCTTCCCGTGTCTCGATGGCGCTCATTCCTCGAGGCGCTACGGCTCAGCAGAAGATCAAGTGACAGGGTTGAGCCCCGCGTCTTTACTTATTGACGCAAATCGTATTCGCCTTTCGGTCACCACCGCAAGACGCGACGGCTAAGGAGAGGCTGAATTTACAATTGTAGGATTTCGGACGAGTTGAATAGCAGATAAAATGTTCCTCGTGTATTCCCTCTATCTAAGCTTTACTTCATTGCTGGTTTCAGCCGGAAATACATCGTAAAACACGGTTTAAAAAATCTTTATCTAATGACTCGAGATATTTTTTTCTTTGCCGATAAGAACAACTTCGCAAATCTCTACTTCGCTGTGAATACAAAATACAGTCAGGTACATTTTCGCTGTAATTTTTTTCGAGCAGAAAGTATATGCCACTTGTACTTAAGGCCAAAATCCTAAGAGTAAAAATGCTGGATCTCAGTAAAATATTAAAATTACACCAAAAATTATTAACAAAAATATCAATAAAAACATTTTTACTATACCAAAACTCGAACTTCGATATCTTAACTTATATTGAGGTTCTAATTCTGATCAAACAATGTTATTTTAAGTATTTATTTCATTCTAATTCATAATTCTATTTAATTCATTGCAACCATACGTGTGACAGCTCATTGCAGACATATGTGGAACTTTTAATATGTTGAAGTGTTAAAAATACAACAATATGATAACCATAAATTTATCTATGCAATGGGATACAAGAGTGTGCCCGCAGAACGCTTGTTGCTACTGTGATAGACTCTACCCCATGTTTTCCTCAAACGCAAAATATTCCGAAGTTTCTGAGCCCCAGTGTGTCTCGTTGGCTTAAAATAAGCTCTTACAAGACAGAGGAAAAGGGTCTCCCGGTAAACAGAACAAAATCTCATCTTGGGTTTTCCTTCTCGGTTTTACTCCACTGAGGATGTTAAGGATAAGAAGCCTCGGAGGCTGGTGGAGCAGAAGCAGAGGAAAGAAAAACGGGTCTTCTCACCTGTTACCGCAGGCAGTGCGCCAATGACCGCCCACAATAAAAAATGACGTCCTTTTTTTCAGCTCATCGAGAGCGTGGTTCCGAGAATGGACTGAAAACTGAACGTGCAGTTTAGAGAAAATCAAAGTTCGAAAACTCTATCTATGTATATTTTGTTCCAAATTCTATCCTCTTATCATTCCATGTCGAATGAATGCTGAATTATACACGTAATATCTATCTTAAGCATTACTTTCGCACTGATATCTTCACTCTTAAGTAAGTGATGTCAGCCAATTCATTTTAAAACTTTTAACCCACCTAAAAATAATTTTAGGCTGTCTTGTGGTGAAGCTCTGGTAAAAATTAACCTTCTAAATAATAGTATCCCTTCTTAGCACAAAATACAACAACCTCTAACCGTAATATTTCAAAAGATTGGCAATACGTCAAAATCCTAAAGAGTGTAAAACTTCTAATGACGAAGCTACGGACACATTAAAAATAATTTTTCATAACAATCCTTGGCTCGGTATTATCATGTATTATAATTTTCTATTCAATTTCCTGATAAGAACTTTCCTGATTACTGGTTTTAGAGTTCGGGTAGACATTTGATGAAAATAATCATAGGTGTCGTTGTCGAGAATCGTTGAATAATGAAGCTCTTAACATAAAGGAAAATTGAATAAAATGGCATACATAGATTTAACCACTAACTCTTGAAGGAATTCCAGCCTTTACTTTAATCATTTGGATTTGGAACGTTACCTAGGTGAGATCCTCAAAAACCAAACGTGATTATTTAAAGACATTTGTCCATCGCAGAGGTTTACGATTCAGGTACTAATAATTCCAGAAGTGTCTCTTGTACTTTCATGTATATACAATGTTACTCTCCAATCAATTATTCCAGTTTTAACCTAAAAGAAATATCGCTTTGTAATTTCTCTCGCACGATTCCCCTGAAATCAGCATGCATGAACTTAATTGGATTCTGCTGCAGAATTGCAGTTGGAATTGCAACCCGAGTTCCAGCGAAAGATGAAATTCTGCGCTCAGTGCTAACAGTGGGATTCCCTGTTGTCACGTCGGGTGCGCAGAGACAACCACGGAAGCCTCACGGTCATCATGCCATCTGGGAATTGAAATAGGAAGCACTGTAAACAACGTTGGGCGCAAGGGGAACACGACGGTGGGTCGTATCACGGCAAATCGCGAGGGACGGAACCTATCTGGCCGTCGGACGCTGTCCTACCAACCGTCCACATGACGGTTGAGCGGGTTATTAAGTCCACGGACTCCTTTATTAGAATTTAACGGTCCTCGGGAACATGATTTTCCCATCGGTATCATTCCGCCCGCCCCCGAAACTCCAACGAAATGAAAATTTATGGCCGTTTGGAATGCGTCCCGCGACGTTTGTGCGAATAACCGTGGAGCAAATATTGGGCGACGCGGCGAAATACAAGTCGTAAAGGGGGTTTGGGAATTTTCTGGGGGAAAAAAAAGAATCGCATATTATCGTCCCGTCACTAGAGAACTGGGAACAAGCTCAATTTCGGTCTGTTCATAGAAAACAATAGAGTCGGCTGTAATGGAGACCGAGATTTGATGAAATGATTTTTCTTCTCCGCGAGTAAATGAATTTAGGGCTGGCTGGCGTTAGTAACAGTGGCATAAAATTCACATTATCGTTGGACGGCATAAAAAACTTGTAATGAAAATATGCTACTTCAAGAGAAAACGCGAGTGAAAATATTTGCAATCTGAAATTTATGAGAGGTGGGTGGAGTGATTGCCAAATACATTTTCAGAATGTAAAGCACTGAAAATGACTAAATACGATTCAAAAAGGCTGAGAAAAATTTCATCGACCATTGAATACCTATTCCACTACTACCCAAGGGAAAGGAGATCATGTGGAATAGGATTTGAATGTTTTACTGATTCATTGAGTGCTGAAGAATTTGATCAATGTTGAAGATTTTTAGTATCCTATTTGATGGAGTTTAATGGAGGCCATTATTTTATATGTGCCGTTCATTTCTAAGGACCAATTGTCAAATGTAAGGAACCTGAACATTAAACTTTTTTCAAATTGGTGGGACGAAAATTTTACTCTGAGTCCCGTTCAGAGAGACTCACAGGAAATAAATAAGTGAAATAAGAATAAAAATAAAGCAAAAGAAACGAATTATACCCCATGGAAGATATTCTGTGAGTGTATTCCAGCCCGTGGGCTGCAACGAAAATAATCTGTCCAAAATTCATGTCTTCTATATTCGTCCGTCTACAGTAATGATTTCACATTATCATACTCTTGAATTCTAAAATCCAGATTCAATGCCCCAAATTCGTGGACCAATCACGGACAATAGTGAAACAATATGGTAAAAATGAGCATCGTTAGGCTTTACGCATTCGTGAAATTAAATTTTCATATCAGAGAATAGAATTAACAAGAGCCGGAAAAAAATTACCCATTCAATTTTTACAGCTTTTCCATTTTTATCGAGTAACTCTGATATTACCGATTTAATCAAGTATATAAATTATCAAATTAATTTAAAACGAAAGAAAAGATATCTAAAACGTTTCAAACTTCAGTGGAAAAATCATACTGTGATAAAAATAGAAATTTGTACTATTTTTTCTACGTAGAAAAATTGGAACACTATAATATATCACTATCTGCATCGGTATCAATGTAGTCACTTTTCTCATCAAAACCAGTATACCCTTCTATTACCACCATATTCCCAACATCTAGTGCTAATTTTGCTCTGTAATGCCGTTATTCTAAATCCGTGGATCGGATATAAGTTCCAATCCACAAGAGATATCCTACTATTTGAAATTTGATATCCATCTATAAGCCTCCCTTGAAAATTTAAGAAATTCTCTGTACTTCCAAATGTCCTTTTGCCAGGATTTCGGAGCTGCAGTAGATAGTTGCCCAATATGGGAGTACTACTGACCTAACAATGTAAGTCACACATTAAGGTACATTGGAAAGTGTAGGTGGCAAGAAGTTTTCATCTATGACAACGGAATTGAATTATTCATTCCCAAACACCACAAAATGAAGAAAAATTCAGATTTTTTAACGAGCCATTTCAGAGGAATAGAAACATTTTTATCTTCTTTTGGAAAACCTCGATATTTAAACTAAATATTCATGCATTAGGTGCCGGATGAGAATAGCAGGTACTCTATTGATTCAAAACCGTGAAATTGGAGGACTAGTGCGATATTGGATGTTAATGTAACTTGGCCAAATTTTGTACATGGTCGTCAATTTTACCTTTTCAATGAAAATCAATGCGAATTAGTAGAATTTTCAGCACATGTACGCTGAAGCAAAAAAGTTGTAACAAACGCTAGTTTTTGGAGATGAACGGTTCCTCCGCTTCGGTGAACAAGAGCCATCCGCAATGGAGCAGGGACAAGTTGAGGCAAGATTCAATTTAATGAAAACATAGAGGAGCCATTGTACTTGTGTGGGCTTTTTGGTCCTTTTACTTCCTCCTTTTAATTTTATTTTACTTGATGTAAATAATAGGGAAAGCACATGGTTCGTCAGAAAGTTTAATAACTACCAGAAAAAGGGGGTTAGCGATCAAGGTACATCGATCATTTCTTTCGATAAGTGTCATTTTTCAAATAATATTTTTAGCATGACCGTAACTGCTTTCATATGGCATCAGCAGCCACGTGAGTATACGTCGCAACGCGAATAAAAACCAAAGGAATTGAAATTTTTTCAACTTAATCGAAGTCCCGTGATCGTACAAAAGGATATAAATTGACTATCAAAGTTAAGGTCCCTGATAGTATGTACCCTGCGTAAGAAGGCTGTCACACACAGAAAATCTAGTTCGAAGGACAAACTTTTGGCCAACTTATTTCGATTTCAGCCCACTTTGTGTCGCTAGATTGATACCCCATTCGACCGCCAAGGGAGAACGAGACGTCATAGTGGTTGGACGAACCCAAGTCTCACATACGTAAGGTGACCAGTGTTCCTGGTCACTTTGGCCTATTAATGGCTAAATTAATAGAGCAAAAACGTTGTCCACCTAAGTCAATACACGTGATTTTAACACGGACACAAATATATGCGTTTACCATGTGATTTATGTCTGAAAATATTGGCGCTTGTGATGCAAATCCAGGGTAAGACTAAATTGGCTCTCCTACCTTCAGCCCTATTTAATATTAATGCTCCCTTTACTACTGCATTGGTAACCTTATCATCCATTTATTCTTTGGGGAAGGACATTGTTTATGTATTCTTTAGCGTGACACAAAGAGGGTATAAAAAGGAAAAAAGACAAAATCAGGTTGAGCTCAACCATTTGGTATTCTCCACCGCAAATCGAAGTAAGATTTCTATTTTATTCACGTGGCTCAATTAAATAGGAGAGTCCATCCCGATATTCCTTTCCATGGAAACATTTGAGGAGGACATTGATGGGTAAATAATGAAACTTCGCAGAAAGTTATTGATTGAGAAATGATGGTTTCACGGCATATTTTGAATCTATTCAAATTTACATTTAGAGTCATCAGTAGGTATATAAAAATTGGCACAGAAGAGTTCGTACCGCAAAGATGAAATGTTGAATATTGATCTGCAATTTTTGGAGCCAAGTTATAACATGCAGTTCGTAGTGAACTCTGCTTGGTGACGTATTAAACCATAAATTGCCTTAAGGCATATTTGAAGATGCGTCATCTATCGTTAGCAACATTGCACAACCAAGAATACTGAGAGATGGTTATTTTTAAATTAAAATCAAATTTAGTCTATAATAATTTCTGAGCATTAAACAGAATCGAAGTATAAAAAATAGTATTTTACGAATAATTAAGAGTCAGGAAATACTTCTATCGCAAATTTTAAGCACAATAATGTCACGACCTCTACAAAAGAGTGATTTTCTGTCAAAAATGAAAGATATATCATAAATTAACCTTCATGAAGCCCATGTAAAAATAGCAAGATGAAATTTTGAACATCGATCTGCAACTTTAAGCATGCACTGCAAATCAAATTCTTCTTGGTGATGTATTAAATCATAAATCATCAAAAGGAATGTTTGCAATGCGTGTTTATACAATAACAACACCCTACATGAATCATTATTTTATAAAAAAAATAATTGATAGCTATGGATGCCACATGGAAAATTTGGAATTTGAAAAGTTTATGGAAAATCTGTTAACACTAGCTTATATCAGTGCCTTTGATAAAAATAGCTTGTTTAAATTAAATAAAACTTTATCAGCTCCTATTTCTATAATAGGCTAGAAAAGGCAAACAAAGATAAAAACAACTGCATCAATAAGAAATGCTTACATACTCCTCCGAGTCCTTACTGCGGGGAATAAGTAAGCATTAATAGGACATTAGGATAGAGGGTAAGAAGGGGAAAAAAGTTCGATAGAATGTGGATATATTGAAGACAGTTAAATGAAAAAATTGGCGGACTGAATTTTTATAAAAACTGATAGATAAAGTTTTCATGAAGAAGCCCAGATATAGATAAACTTTCAAAATATTCAGAAGGAAAGGAAAATGAAATAAATAATGGAAAAAGGTAAACTGTCAATAAGTTTCCCGGGTTGAGAGAGCTTCTGGAATTAACCGATTTCCATTTCGGCGTCTTAGTGAAATATATTTCACCAATCTTAAAATCGACAGTATCCATGAGCCATATCCATCAAAAAAGACGGATGGAAGCGAGGTAAAAAAAACAAGCATGGAAAAATAACCGGCTGAAAAAAAATCTATCGGGATCGATGGAATTTATAATTGAAAATACCTTACAAATAAGTCTGCAGAATACTTTTGAAGTGCCTGTAAAAACCAAGTTTTTTTCCGAATTAAAGAATTAACGATAGACGATTTCGATAGATTAGTAAATTATTATTTTTTGCGCATAATAACCGATTGCACTCAAGTCATATGACCTGATTGGTTTTACTCGGTACGAAAAGGACTCGTCTGGGATAAGGTAATGAAAAGATATTATGTACGACGTAAATGATATATTTGAAAATTAGTTGCAAATCCGGGCTATTTTTTCTCTTGGAAATATCTCTGGAGAATTTTAATATTTATTTTAGATAATTCAGAGTCTTGGGAGATCATTTTGACTGTTATATAAATACGTCTATATCACTCGCGGGGGAAACAGAAAAATACTAACGAGGGTCCAATTTGTGGAAATTAAGGTTGCCCGGGTATCTTATTGAATCTATTTTTCTACCTTACCTGAAAATAAATTAGAAAGTTAGTAGATGAGATAATGCTATTTATACATTTTTCGGCCAGAATAATCCAGGGTCAATAGGGTCGGTTCCCATGAGGTATCAAAAGCTATTTTTGACTATATCTTTCTTGATTGCATCCGGTGGAGGCTTTTCTTCCACACCAAAAGAGATTTATATCGCCTCTGAGTGGAAACGAAACGTTTTCTTCTCACATGCAGCACGCGAATATGAGGCGTGGACACGAAAACCCGTGTTTGCCTTCCTCGAAGAGGCGCGCTGCCGTGCGTGCGAGAAAGAACCGGCCAATCAAAGGGTCAGCTTTATCTGTGCATCGGACGACTCCGTTCCCGCGAGCCAATCGGAGATCTCGGAACGATCTCTGGACACGGAACCTCGCGATTTGGTCTAATCGAAGCGGGCGAGCACCGGAGCGCGCGAATGCGTGAGCTGCAAGTGATGACGCGAAGGAAACGCGCGCGTGGTGGGGGCTATGGCACGGATATTCTGGATACACTGGATATTCAACGCCTCCTTGAAGGTGAGGCATCGCTCTTCAAAACAAAGTTAACTCATTTGACAACGACTACTGAGCAATGATGTGCGTACTTCATAATTTCAGGGGTGGATAAGTACCTACGCGTCATAAGAAGATAGAACCTAACAATCCTCTGCACGACCGATATTTCAATAATCCTTTTTGATGAGAATATGTTGCTATAGTAAGCTTGTTTTATGAGTATGCGTGACGACCTGAAGATTGAGACATCCTTGAAGACTTCTAGGACATAAGGTTGGCGAATCAGTCCCTCATATCCAGAGATATTTCATACTTTTCCAACGAAATTCCATACTTTGATATTCATAAATTACGGATACAGTGGAATTACCACAGCTCATAGCTTAGTGATGGAGAGATTTGTTCACCATTATAAAGCAAACCGTGCCGCAAACCTTTTCTAATTAAATTTAGCTTTTTTCATTAAAAATGTGTGCAAAGGGAGATTTTGTCAGCATCCAGTTTACTGGAATGTGGTATTCAGAAACCTTGTCAGTCATACCGCACAATATATGGTATTCCCCTGACAAAAGTATCTGCCTTAACAGGAGATGAGTGGGCTATCGCACTGAAATACACATTGGATTTTCAACGCCGCCCAATAAATGACGCCAAAACGTTTTCCTCCAAAGTAATGCAAACTTTAAGTGATGACCACCGCTACGCAGTCAATAATAACTCAATAACTTTGATAGAGCTTCCGTCGTGCGGTATGCTTCCATGGAAGAGGGTACATTACCATTACCATTTATTAAGAATTGCTGGCATTGCTACTATACTTTAAAATGTGTGTTTGGCCTGGAAATATTCAAGGCCTGTGTTCATAAAACATGTCCTACGTTAGAATATTTAAAGAGCCACATATTCTAGAGAAGGCAGTAGGTTGGAATATCATACAACCAAATGCAGATACATGTCGACTGAATTCCAGATTTTATTGAGGCTGTCCTAAGAAAATTGCGTCGGGACTTCAGCAATTCGTTGTGAAGGTATAGGGAGATATGGTCTTCCCTCCCTCTCAGGTTGAATAAGAGCTTACGCTAGTCTCTTCACCAATAATTCACGATGATTTTATGCACACACAATATTCGTTGTTTACCACAAGCCTACCGCGTCAACGGTGGTGAAATTCACACACACACACACTCGGTGACTTCCTGAAAGCCCATAATCCCTTGCGTTGCCGTACTCGACGGACCGTATCACAGTGGTCGGAAAGGCCGGCCTGGCTGGACAAAAGTCTGTCGGGCGCATATATTGCACGCATAAGTGGCAAATGTTTTTGAAATACCTTCAATATCGATAACTTTACCTTATTAAATGGTTAAAATAATTTTCTCTTGACCTGAGGCAAAAATAGGGGGTTTGGGAATTACCCGGTTTTCACTATATTGCCTGAAAATTAATTATTAGCTGAAATTATTATCACTCTGTGCGAATTAATGTTTAAGCTGTCAAATATTTTATCATCTTTCATTTACAATAGCTTAAAATTTTCTGCGTCCTTGAATAAGAGATAACGGCAATGGCTATTAGCCCCATCATATTTAATGAGAGGTTCTTACCAGGTTTAATTTAGTGGGGCAGTTTCTAAATGACCTGTGACTTTAACATTACTCTAGTATCTCCTTTTTGAATGACAAATTTTAATTTCAAAATTTACAATGGAAATCGCAATGTTACAATGTGTTTCACAATACTTAAATGTTTATACAATTTACAGAAAATAATCACTTTTAGACATTTTAATAAGGCGAAATTTACTCTTGTTAACCCTACCAGAACATTGCACCTAATACAAGAAATTAATGGGCATAAACCAATCACTTTGCAACATTTAAATAATTTAAATTTTACAATTTACAGAAAATAATCACTTTTAGACATTTCAATTAGGCGAAATTTACTCGTGTTAATCCTACTTAGTCAGAAACAAAACCATCCGAGTCACTTAAGCCATAATTTTCATCTATTGATGGCAATAGAACATTCATAACTTCGGGTGGGTAAGGGGAATTCTTCACTTTTTTCAATTTTCTTTTGGAAGATATTAAAGGGTCTGATGATACCAGAAGAATGTTGAAGAGGTCTTCATTTACCGTAGCAGTAGAGATTTTCCTCGTGTTGCTTTCCCTGTAGCGCCTTATATCCTTATTTCGGGACTCCTTTGGCTCTTCGGACAAAACACCAATTGGTAAGGGAGCCGTACGAATGATATCACTTCCATTAATTAGCATTTTATGCACATATGCTGGCATATAATACCATCCGTATAGCTCCACGCACAACCTTGCCGTCTCCAAAGCATATTGCTTAAAAACTTCCACATCAACTGCGCGTTTTGACGCCACTGTTTTCAACACGATAGGTACCTAATCTTTGTATTCGTTCCTTGCTGATTCCAGTGACTTCTGAAGACAAATCTGGTTTGGCGAAAAATCTCCTCGCTGCATTGCCATCATTCGTGGAGCCAGTTCCCTGCTTCGTAATGTCCACAATCAACCCCGTTTCCACTCTAAATCTGTCCTGGACACACTTTTTTCATGCTGAAAGAATGGATTCATCTTCGGCGATTTTAATTTGCCATTTTTTAATGTCAACTATATGCGAAATGTGAAGCATATACTCAAAAATCCTTAACCAGGCGTGAAGAGGTGAATGGCCAAACTCGAATACATCTGTGTTTACGGGTCGTAATAATAATTGTTTTACATCATTCATTTGGCAAGGAGTAGCTTTGCAGACATTGCAAGTCTGGGAAGAAATACCAGTCATAGAACTGACGGCTTTACCGTCGACCATCGACAAAACCAAATGATGATCAACTGCAACAACAAACCAAATGGACGGCCTCAATTTATTTATCTCTCCGTCCATGTATGCCTTTTCCTCAACGATTAAATTACAAGTTTCCTTTTTAAAAGAGAACTTGATCGGTCGGCAATATCTTGGCGAAGATGGCCGTGGATTCTTCCATACGGTCAAGTCACTCGATGGTATATACAGACGCAATGGCACAATTGTGATACAAAATAAATCACTAGCCATGAATTCTTTGTGGGCTGAGTCGGTTAAGGAGTGGGTGAAGAAATAATTTGACCATTTGCTTTGGGGAAGGGGAACTTAAGGAGAGGAGAGTGAGTGAGTGACAAATAGTAGTTCATTCATAAGCATATTTGTATCACTTTGCACAGCTTCAAATTGCTGTAAAAATATCTAGCCTTTTGCCCTTATTTTCAAGGTGTAGAATTTCAGGTTGGGAATATTGTAGGGGATCAATTTTTTCTGAATTTATGATATCTTTTACTGGCATACTTGATTTCTCCTTTGTCAATCCTGCTTTACTTTGACGAAGGATCGTTTTCCTGCCCCCATTGCACTGAGGTCGGATTTTCAGTTGCACGGGTGTCAAGGTTACGGTTCCCAGTCACGTCTAGTAAGAACAAATTATTCTCACAATTTGGCTATTTCCGTTTTCCTATGGTGTTACGGGTAGTGTCCACAACACCCAATACCTCATTCCAGCTAGGAAAACAACTAATGTAATCAATCAAAAATAAATTAACAATTATTTATAATTTTATTACACAATGCAATTTTTTTAAATAAAGTAAATATAAAAATAAGTTTAGATAAACAAATTACACATGAAGTCGTTCCCAAGAATATTTTAGTGCTGATGATTTTTCCAATTTCGCGCGTATCTCACTAGCGCCACTCTGCGGTAAGCTGAAAAGTACCGCTCGAAGATTCGTATGTCACTGTAGAAAATACATTATAATTCTAAAAGGCGCAACTAGGCGCAGCCAATTTTTGCTCAGCACGTTTTATAAGACTATTGCCTACAATAATCCGTTAAAATTATACCGGGGCCCTTCAGGGCTTTTTTTAAATTCTAACACAAAGTACGTTTATAATAATTTTGGTCAGATTGTTTTCAACAGATTGATTCTTCAGAATAACAATAAGTTTTGTCCAAACTATGAATTCAATATAAAGATAAGTCTATTTACTTCCACTTTTCATTAAAATATTCCATCATTATGGTTTTAGAACCACTGATACTGATGCCTAAAAGTCAGTGACCGGTACAGTAAAATCATGACAAGTCCCGAATCGAAGTTTCTAGCCATTACAGTGGATTGCATTTGAAAGAAATCCGCAAAAACAGCATACTATCTTAAACTACAACTCATTACCTATTCAATAAGCACATTTCCACGTTATTTATCCAAACTCAAATATTTGACTTTTGTCCAGCCAGATCGGCCGTTCCGACCACTGTGCGTATGGGCCAAACTTCTAAATTCACTGAATCACGGTGAATTTGCCATGGGAATTGAAGACCCTAGATAGCGCAGTGTTCTACGCAATAGCCTTGTGAGCTATAGGTCCCCGCTTCAATTACCGGTCCGGGGAAATTTTTCCTCGAGTCAATTATGTGAATTATATCGATGGGTCAAAAATTTATAAAGAGTCAATAATAAATAAAATACCATAAAATAATATTCCAAGGGGTTTTTGCCACAAAATTGACGGATATTCCTTTGAAACGGATGAGATAATTAAATTGGAGTGGAAAAATGCAAAAACACATTCATAAGACGAGTTTTGATGAAAAAATATTCGTTTTTGTTTGAAGTTACATCGTCATTTTGATAATTAGCAGTGGTGCGTTGAAACTTTGACTACTTACTGAGTTTAATGAGGTGTTTGAATGATTTTATTTTTTAGGGTATCATTACTTCTTAAAAATGCTAAATTTACAGATTTATAATACCAGCTATCTTTACTTTAATTTAAATTTACTATTTCAAACTATTTTTAAAGCATGTTTGCATTAGTTATAAAAGGAAACAGGCTGTTCAACCCTGGAAATAGTTCACCTTCATAAATTGTTGCCAAAACTTCATTCCTCACAAGAATAAAAACGCCATAATCCAGGCACCATGACTGTTTACCGACGGACGAAAAGTTTACCTACAAATGACACATTAGGCCGGCGCTAATTTTTTCAAAGCGATCCGAATTAATAATTTTCGGTCTAAAATGTGCAAATTGGTAAGAAAAAAATTATTATAAGTTTCAGGCTCGTGCGACGTCGGATAGCCGCGCCTGAGGCGCCTGTAGGGCCTTAATGCAGTTTTTGAATGTTGAGTTTTTCGACCCGGATATAACGTTTTCTTAGGTGAACACAATACTGTAGATCCTTCTGTACAAAACTGTCATCCGTTTAGTCCTATCTTGATTCCTTCATGCCGTAACGCTGCCTCGAAGTTGCCCGCCGCACTATCCCCGCCTCCCTGCCGCTAGGCGTGCCGCGCGTTTCTTGATTCGCGCGACACTCCTCAGTCCCGTGGATCTCCCCTTCTTCCCCTTACATGCTGGCAGAGTGGATATAGAGGGAATCTTAATGACAAGCCGGGGGCCATGTTGTTCATCTGTCAATGCAATTTAAAAAAAAGTACACTGAAAGCGAAAAGAGGGAGGAAAACTAGGGTTTTCGCGAAGTAAATACGTTAAAACAACTGTATGAGATTTCGATCTAACGATTTGATCGTTGGATTATTCTTCCTCGTAGGATAATCCTCAAATGTTGTTGCAATGGCTGATGCCTGGTTTCGCTGATGGTAGGACCCGCCCGCCTTTGTGACGGTGCGGGATTCCTCGTCCCCTCCCTTCCTTCCCTATCATGTCCCAGGAGGCGTCGTCGGGCTCCTATCGCGGCGGCGCCTCCTTCCCTTCTCCTTCCTGTCCTCCCCCTTCTGGGTGCAGAGGTAAAAAGCTCGCTCTTATAGACCCTGCCCCGGGAGTGTATCCTCGCGAGCCCGCCCGAGGGTTTCGTTCCATTTGTATGAGATCTCGTTACTTTTTATGTCTAACAATCAAAGTTGACATTTTGTCATTGGAAAAGCTTTCATTAATTCAATGTCTCATTTAAGCATCCATATTTATCTATATTTCTTCTGATATAGTTTTAAAATGTATTTTTAGATAATACTGCATTTTTAATTCATTTTGGAAAGTGTTTCAAGAGTTAGTGTACCTTTTTCATATGTTTAACTGATTAGATTTTAAATCAAATTGAAGTGCATAATATGTAACGACTCTACTCCCGAGCGAAAAACTTCAGCAATTTCCCAGCGTCCATCAATGACTGATGCCGACAATAATACTGTCGGTAAACTTTTTTCGGGATTCCCGCCGGGTTAAATATTCCATATTTGCCAAAGTTTCCAGATCCCACTCGGAGCTCATCCTTAGAACTGTAGAATGTCGTTTTATTCGTTTATCTGTTGCTAAATCACATTGTTACAATGAAATACAACAATTAAACCGTAATAAACAAAAATAATGCCAAAGCATAATAAACCAAGACACATTTACCGAAACAATGTATTAAATCTTATTTCAACAATGCTTTTATCTGGATTTCATCACTATCTCGCGAAAAACCATCATTTATACTCATTTTGTGAGTATTTCCAGAAATGTACCATCATGCTTTGCCTAATGATAACTGCATTTCTTCCGGAAGTCACTTTGCCTTCTGATGACTAATCGATCCCCTTCAGCCAACTGCGGCTGAGTTTGAAAGCGCACCTAGTAGCATGGCACTCAGTGAACTCTATCGTGAATTTTCCGGACATTTCCTTCCAGTGCACTCACACGTATATTCGTACACAAAATGCCTTTCTCACTCACCACTTGACACTGATTGCCTCTTCACCGCCCGTGGGCCCTGCTTGCAACTTCCCAGCGGCGGTACTCCAACATCCAGAAGGCTAACCTCTGGCCATGGAAATTAAGCTTTCAAATGAAATAACTGAAGGATATCGGATTGGATAAAATGAATAAATATATTTCATTTTCAATAGTCTCTTTAAGTAAAAAATAACTACTCATTAGTTCTGATGCAGCGAATATGAAGAAGAATCCGTGGCTTTTTTTATTTGGCCAAAATACTCATTCGTTCAATGAACATGCATGGAGTTACTCAGCTGATTTTTTGATTGTACTAAAATTCCACAGAATCTGAGATACATCTTCGTGATAAATTTGTTGATGTGACTATGATCATATGAATAAGGCTGAGATTATGAATACGTTCATCAGGCATGTCGTCTCTGAAACTATATTACCCCTATTCTCAAATTCCGTGACCCATTTATTGGAATAAAATATATGAGCAATACTCAATCACAAAGGAACCAATTCCAGAGTTTTTCTGCTACTTCAAAGCAGTTCAAGCACACTTCCATTTTTGGGTCAAATATCCGAATCTAAGTCTACCATGAGAC
This sequence comes from Ischnura elegans, assembly GCF_921293095.1. Classification (NCBI taxonomy): domain Eukaryota; kingdom Metazoa; phylum Arthropoda; class Insecta; order Odonata; family Coenagrionidae; genus Ischnura; species Ischnura elegans. Next base: position 119,398,386 of record NC_060248.1, on the reverse strand, counting down.
ATCCAGAACAGCAGTTCTTTCAAGGAACTTTTCTCCAGATTATTTTTCCGTTTCCATTCAGTCAAATATCCTAGTTTCGTTTCCCCCTAACTTTTTACATTACTTGCCAAAATATGTCAGGAAACAAAAAAAAACTCAGTTTCATCATATTGAAATGTTGTAGACCAATTTTAGATCCTAATAGCCTGATTACACCTATAAATCCCTGATATTACGCCCAACCCTATTTAGAAAATCAAATTTAATGGATTCAGACAAATTTGCAACCAACCAATAAATCACGGAAGAGTGTTCATTGATCTTTACGTCGGAGGGGTGGTCACCATTGGTCAATCTACTTTAGAATCACTATCAAAACTATCATTGTGACGGTTTCAGATTTCAAAATCACGGTGTTCTGGCCGAACGGCAATGCATAACAAAAATACTCTAACTTAAATACCATGTTACCACGATCTTTTTGTTATGTGTTATGCATTAAGTAATAAACACTCTTGCTAAAACGACACCACATCAGTATGCATACACCTGCCACAATTATCACGGTGCTTGTGTAACTACCAAATAAATTAATGCACAAAAAATCTCATAATCCAACTCCCAATCTATCACCATTGTAATTTCACCAATTATGGAAAATGAAAAGAAAAACTATTCATAAATGCAAAATAAGTCACCTTGGGAAAAATCTGTTAACCCTTCTTCATGGCATGAATCTTATTATAATGTGTCACCAGAATCCTCCATGACTACGAATGATATTTATTGAAATTGTCAACCTCAGGGGTTCATAATGTTGGTGTACAAAAATTTGTCTCTCTATTACTTCTAAGAAAATCGCCATTTTAATAACATTTTTTTTAATTTACAGTCTTTTCTTGGAGATAATAATAATGCAAGTTCAACCAATATAACCGCAATGGAATAAAATGACACTGAAGATAGGGTGAAGAGCATAGACAGAATTTAATGACTTTAATTGGCCAAACACCGGATCTTTACGACTGGTTTTAAAGCTACTTTGCCGATAACTTCACTATCGCACAAAAACTGCGTTACTTTCAGCGCCGCATCTGCAATTTGCATTAATCTTAAGCATCAATTCTGACGGAAACTTTTCCTTTTGTTGGAAGTTTGCCGCCGCAGGAGTTCGCCCGGGGCACGCCCCGTCACGAGCAGAACAGATCTTTATCCCACCTTTACCCCGCTCTTCTCCAAAATTCTTTCCCCCCCCCCTCTCCCCTCTTCTTCCGAATGATTAATTCTTCCGCTCACTTTGGTCTCGCGGGGCAGGATTCCGTTCCCGATTCCCTTCAATCGACCCCACTACCACCTTTCCCGCCCACATCTTCCGTCTCAAGCCAAACGCCTTTGTCTCCCTGCCCTTTCTCCTTCAAGGTAAGCAGGCGAGCACTTCCTTAAATCCTTCATGTACCGACATCTAATGGTATGCACGCTGTGACATGAATTAACAGCTGAATATTTGTGATGGAAGGTATATATATGGGCCATGCGTATTTCTCAAATTCCTTGATAAACAATTTTTCAAATGCATCGTACATGAGCCCTTTCTTCATTTTTTTATTCGTCGCCGACTTTTAGAAATTACGAAGTAATGACAGCTTAGTAGTATTAATTTCTCCAGAAATTGGAATTAATTATTCTGTAATAGAAACGATTGTTAAGGCTGTTACTGTGTATAAGTCGTCCATCGTCACAGAAAAGTAATTAAGCTTTGAAAATTTCGGTTTAATATAGTAGATAAATTACGGTCAAGAGGTATTATGAAAAAAAGGATAATCGCACCTTTCAGCCCGCCTTCTCGCTGAAGAACATCAGACAGAATTCACACCCGAGGTGATACACAAGGATAAGAAAGGGATCAGGGTGGATATATTTGAGAAAATATATTTTGTTTCGGATATTGAACTCAATATGCCCACTACTATTGACCACGTTTTTCCATCCATTCCTTTCTCTTTGACCCCACACGGATAACCTCAAACAAATCCCTATCAATGGTAAATTTTTATTCAGCCCTGATGATGCTGCGGTGTGGTGAAACAGGTTAAATGGAATAAATTATTGATATTGAGTGAAATTTTGCTATGTTTGACAACTTTTCTGTTGTATTTTATTCATGCTAAAAATCATTCGCCCCGTTTCATCTTCTATCATTTAAACCCAGAAACTGCATGATTCATGACGGCATAAATTCAAGCACTGCAAGAGGATTCGTTCTTTAATCAAATACTGCATTTTTACCAATTTATGTCATAGAATTATAAATTCAATCAATCTCTGAGTTTTCATACTATATATAAACATAGGCGGATCTAGGTGTATGGGGGCACGTGCACCCATACACCTAGATCCGCCCCCCCCCCAGACCCTTTTAAAATGTGGTCCCATTATCATTCCGTTAGTATTGTGTTACGAGGTATACTTGTGCCCCCCCAGAACAAAAATCCTGGATACGGCCTTGAATGTGCCCCCTGCCCCAAAAAAGAAATCCTGGATCCGCCCCTGTATATATAATATTTTCTCCGTCAAATAAATATGCTGCGCGTATACTTTTCGGAAATGATATTTACCTATTTGAGGCTGTAGAGTGCTGACCGATCTAAAAATATCCTCCTTTTATAGCACCTGAACGATTTATTTCCTTTAAAAGCGCTATTCAAATGTGTAAGACACACAATTGGATAACTAACGCTCGTAACAGTGCGAATTGAGGCTGAAGCTGCTACATGACACTGTATAGTATCAAAATTTCAAAACAACTGTATCTCTATAATAATTAAACCTGATCGATATTAAAATTTTTATTATTCATAGCGTTTTTGGTATTTTTACGCTTTCTCCTGCAAAGGAGATGTACGGCGTGAGATAAACCACGAAAAAATTCACGTTGAATATGCCTTCGCTATAACATTTCATAACATTCAGGAAAATATAAAAAATATTAAATTACTGAATCCATTAAGTAACATTCGTCACAGCAATTTTCTTTTAGAATGCGCTCTGAAACTTAAACAACTAATGACAATGATGGTGTCTTGATTCGCGATCACTATTCGCGCACAATACACCACACCTGCGACGAGAAATAGGCTTAGGGTACATTTGAAAAACGACTTAGGCTGCCAACAATGAGGAGATAAAGCATCACATCGAGACAACCTCTTTAGACCGCAGAATACGGTCCAGCGAACTTCCACCAGTCTTCCATTGTCGTCTGTTTCCACCGCATGCCTTACTCCACCCCTCACAACGCAATTATTCCGGTGGCTTGTGTTCGCTGGCGCAGCCATCGACGCCTTTTTCTCACGCAGTCCCCGGAACGGCAAAGGCCTGCCTTCCCCTCCTGAGAGGAGGAAACACGCTCCTTCCTGCACACCGCGGAATAATTCGGTCCCAAAGGGGCGGAAGAGAGGGAGAGAGAGGGAGAGAACTGCGTGAGCATCGCTTTGCGAACTTCATATATATATTCCTTTCTCTTCCTTCTTCCTGCCCATTCTTCCCTTCAACGCTTCTCTCTCCTCTCTTCCTCATTCCCTTTAGATGCGCATATCTCTCTCTCCACATCTCCAAACTCGTTCTCTCATCTCATCTCTATCTCAGACTTCGGGAGAAGGAGCTCTCTTTCTCTCGAGTCGCCCGGGGGGTCGAAGCGAGAGGATGGGTAAAAAACGAGAGCTAATCCGTTCAGCCATCTCTTCAACCGTTCCAGTGTGCCAGTGCCTCCTTGGATTATTATCGAGCTCGAGAAAATTTTCAGCGCAAATACCCTTTCCGGAAAATTTGAGTCTTTCGTTTGGAAACAAAATTTCCAAGGGGTGCTCCATAGCAAAAAAAAAAACGGCAATCGGAAATAATCAGTAGGGCTAAAGTTGATAAAATAAAATTTTCACTATTGAACAGTCATTTATTAACCAATGGGACCATTCGTTGGATTGAATAGCAAAAGCGAGCGTGCCTGGACGTACATGGTGCAAAAGGTATAGTTGCCTGATCTTTTTATAAAATAAAATAATAATCCAGCTATAGCTACTCGCTTTAGAAGGGGGCAGTCAATTGATGATAAGATGAATGGTAGAGGATGCTTCGGCGAATTTCATTCTAAAATGTGGTGAGTATCAAGAATTTTCTCTCCTTAATTACTTGTGTGCTTAGAATTAAGCAAAATATTTTTTTAAACACTAAAATGTATTATGAATACAAAATATTCTCTTTTATCTTGATTTTACTAATCAGTGTATTATAAATTATTCCTGGTACAAAAATATAGTATTCTACAAATAAATATCCTATATAAACAACCAAGGGCACACAAATGATGCCAGGCTGAAGGCAAATATCATTCAAGCGCGCACACACTTAACAGAGCTTATGATTGACTGTGAAATGGGACATCAAATAAGCACTGTATGTTGAAAAACGTTTAATTTGAGCAAATAAACCGATGTATGCACGGAAGCGGAATATGCGGGTTTGGAAACGTCAACCGGAAATAGTCGGTTGGGCTAAAGTTAGTTAAAGAATAGTATCATTCGTGAGCAGTTACTTGTTTACCAATGGGACCATTCGGTGGATTGAACAGCAAAAGATAGCATGCATGGACGTGGATTGTGGACACAAAGAGCATTGTGCGCGGGCAGCGTCAAAACAACAGGCCATGAACAAAGGCTGGCAGTAACGTTATTCCCCTTTTTCTATTCAGTTTGTATCGAATTCCTTTTCCCACTACCCATTGGGGTTTGCCAATCATATTGCAACACGTCAAGGATAGCATGATAATGTTGTGCTACAGTAATATAAAGCCAAATTCGACAAATAGAGGAAGGTGTGCAAGTCATTTGTGTTCATAAATAAATATTAATAATATTGAGCATAAAAATATCCCAAGTTGGACAGAAACACAGGACACAAAGAGATAAAAAAAACACTCACTGAACTAAATTTTCGGTGGTATACATCCACCTTCCTCAGAGTTAGGTAGGACACTCAGTAATAATAATGATCTTAATAATGATGAATATTTTACATCCAACACCGGAACTCGATGGAATTGATTCTTTCTCTTCCTGGGTTATAATTGGTATACTGCAGCCCTTCATTTCTCCAATCAGAACGCCAATATCTCCCGATGATTATTTCAACCTAGATATTTCTAGTAAGAAATTTTCTTAAATCATAAAACATGGGAAAGTTAGCTCAAGATGTGATATTCATTTACGGCAGAGAGAAACCCATACAATAGTTGCATATGGCATAAAGCGCATCATAAAGAAATCAAAAGATCAATTCATTAGATACAAAGTTACTGACTTGAAGCACCAACTACACTAACCCGTAGGTATTGAAAAAAGAAGACACAGAGAAGTGGTCCTAAAGTTCATCGGTTGGCTCGTATGGGCTAAATTTCATCTTCCTAACCAAAATCGCCAGTTATAATCTCAATTAATGTAAGCATCTTCCTGACATAAAAGTTTTTGTGGGTGTATTATTGATTTGGTAGAACAAAAGACAGACGAGAGACATTTACAGTTTGTTTCCAGGGTGAAATATTGGCTCAGGTTTTTTTCTCCTTGATTTTAGGGTCCTCATTCACCATACACATCGATAGAATGGAAATTGTAGTAGCACTTGGACTTCGGCCACTCGTGCTAAATTTCAATGGCTCAATTTCATTTCGGATGAGCCTCAGAGATGTCTAAACGTTGTGCATATCGAGCCTTCCCCTTGGTTTGGATGTCATTTCCATCGTCTCCTTCACATTATTTCCCCGCCCTCCGCGCCATCCTCATTTTCCCATCCGAGGCTCCCGTTTCCCCCGAGGCGATTGCGATATGGTGTGGCGCCCGCGTAGGCGCCAGTCAACCGCAAAATTTCCCCCAAAACCACCGCACACATTCACGCACTCAAATCCGAGACGCGCTATCAATCGATTCTGCACACGGCACACCTGACAACCGCTCCTCCCGCGCAGCGCGAACCCGAAAAAAAAGTGTTCCCCTGCCTCCAATCACCGTTTCCTCAACGGACCGATATTATGCGATGACACCATCTACGTCGACGATTCCGCGGTGCGACGAAGGATTGCGGGGGAAACCAAATGACACGTAACATTGAGGGTGACGCTGGATATCCGACTCGTCGCCATAAGAGCACTTAGAATGACACGTATCCTTGATACCCTGCTGTGAAGGGTGACAAGCATTTCAACACGAGTGTCCCAAGACCAATGGCTTCTGTAACTTCCATTTCATCAATGTGTGAGGTGAATGGGGGCTCTAATATCTACGAGCAAACACCCGTGCTAAACTGCGTGCGGTCTTCTCGAGATCTCCTCCGGTTTAAATCGCTGTATATCATCAACATTTCCACGAACGACTCCTCCTTCATCATCATCGTCATCAGGACGACTCAACATGATGATGATGTACGAGTGGTTCGTTGAAATGCCGGTGATAAACAACGATATAAACCAATGGAGATCCCGAGAAGAATTCACGCAAATAATTCGCCGGGAAAGACTTAAACTATAGTTTACCTGTGCTATTCGCTTCTCCTAGGATTAAACTGTAAATACCTCTCATTGGAATTTAGTTGTGCTAAATCAATATTACCTTCACAAAAACTATAATACTATAAAATAGAAGATTTTTGCATTGATTAAGTTTTTGGCGTGATCAGGAAGATGAAATATAGGACTTTCTAAACGGCTATAAACGTTATTATTAATATATATCGGGTTGATGACAGTTGCCACTGAATAGTAAAAAAGGGAAATAAACTTAAACAAAATAGAATTTTCTCTCATATATTTGCTCGTTGAATCAACATTAAAATTCAATTTTTAGTCGAAGATACGATTTTATAAGTCAACACGCGCGATGACACGTGGAATAATACCTATCTTTCTGATAAGACACGCTTTACCGTAAATTAATTCATTGTTTCATAAACAGAATTGCGATCATCCTCGTGATAACCTGATACTGGATCAATAGGGGTAAACCAATTAAAAACCTCAAAAATGCAGCTATTCGAGTATATATTATAATTATATATATTACTATTTTACATGTAGTATATTAAAATATTAAAAAATAATAATTATTATTTTTTCTACACATTAAAGAAGCCACTTTCTCACGTAACAATAAAATGATCTTGAGTGAAATTGATTATTATTTTCAAATAAGAAGCTTTGAGATCTGAATCTTCTACCCATGAAGGTCACACTTCTGACCACCATACCAACACAAATAACAGCGGCTGTAGCAAGTACTCATGCATTCACAGCTAGTCACATCTTGTAGCCATTTCCCTGAAAAGCTGGCGATAGGCAGCACCAGGTTTAAATCTAAACGTGAAGTAAAAAAAATGGAACATTCCGAATTGAGAATTGGGGAAAATTTATATCCAACAGAATAATTATAGCTGTCATTGGGTGATTCATAATAGTTCTTGGGTGACCTAATATATGCTACATATAAAGGGATCACACAAATTGCATATTCTACACTTTCAGGAAATTTCACTCTATGTCTATCAATACACCTTGGCGATCTTAGTACCTAAATAGTTTTATTTGGTAATGCTCATTATACTAGTGTTTGCTAATTAAAACAATACACATAGATCATCGCATGCCATTTAAAACACCACTCAACTCAAACTTCTCAAAATTATTTTGACATATTTAGTGGCTCTTGTGAGAATAATTAAAATGAATTAATTTGTACCTTTTCGCAAAAATTGACTTAAAAATACTAAAATGGGAAATATTGTAAAATTTGAGTTTCTCTATCTGTAGACAACTGTTCATAACTCGATTTTAATATGAATACTGCAGATATTGCGATTTTGAGAAGGAGATAAATGAAAGTTCTAATGTTTTTTGCGTTAGAACTTGTTTCTTTATGAATTTTCAAACCAATGTTAATTGACTCAATCTGAATATTATTAAAATCTACAGTCGTATGATTCGTAAAGGTAGGAATGAATTGAACCAGGTATGGGGCCATATTTAATGATGCTGCAATCGGCCGGTCAATTCAATATTAATCAATGCCTACATCTCGTTCAAGAGAGTCTGCGCTTACTGTTTGCCCATCTCTGAAGTTGAGGAGGGCAGTGAAAGAAAGGATATTAACCTTTTGTCTTCATTCTTTCAACTATATAAACTACTGAAGTCAATGAAAGAATTTGTGCACAAATGCAGTTGTAACTGCTCTGAAAGACCCTTTGAGGACAGTTTCATCAAGTCCACTCCATTCTTGAGATCGAAAGCTTCTTAAACTTTGGCTCTAACTCTTCGCAACTTCTTCGCTTACGCACCGCTTCTCTAAGAAGCCATCGGCTCCCATTGTTGTGGCGGATAGGTTGACAGCAGTGATGGGGGGGGGGGAGAAAATCCGGTAAGGAAAAGAAAAGATAAGTTGAAAGTAAAGAAAAGATACGGTGATGTTGATGTGAAAAAGAATCGTATGTTATCAGGCGCGTAGCCATGGGTAACCACGTAACTCCCCCCCTCCCACCGAAAGTTCTTCCTTCGTAGCGACAGCCCATCATACATCTCCTATAGAGGCAATTAGTCCAGGGTGGCTTACCTCTGACTTTTCTTAACTACTGACATTTGTGGACGAAATTTGTTTATCAGATACTTACTAATGTTAATAATATTAGCTACTCCTACCATAGCCTTTAAGCATTGAATATTGTAGAAAACTTGAGAGGATTTCTGGACCAAAAGCCTACAGAGACCAAACCATTTTGTGATACGGCCGTTCCGATAACAGCCAAAGACAACTTTAAATTTCAGAGCTAAGCAGACAAAAATTATAGCTTTTTTTATGAAATTTACGATTTTTCCGATGCTTGAAAATGGAAAAAAAGTTACCATTTTGTTGGTAAACCGCATACAACCCAAGGACCCCCCCGTAGCATATTTCTGGGTACGTGTCTCAATGTAGGGGAATGGCTGTGTCGTAAGAGGGGTTGAAACAGCTCACCAGCACCACAAAACTACCCTCCATCCCCTTCCTATAATCTTTCCCCCCCTACTTCCGAGAGAACTAACCGCCGCTCCCAAATCCTTTTTGATCGACAGACGGAGGGCGAACGAGATTAAGGGGGAAGAGGAAGCCACTGTCCGAGCGAATCGATGGTGGCGGCCACTATTCCGAGAAGTTTGAGGAAAGGATTAAGAGAAATGGACGGAAGGGCGTGGGAGGGGAAAAGAAGAGCCCATAAGTGGCCGAGGACGTGACGTCATAATTTGAGTGCTCCCGCTCTCTCAGGAATACAAAGCGGGCCCTGGTTTCGAAATCTTGAAGGGAAGACACTGGGATATATGAAGATACTGAGCTAACCGTAAGGTGGTCGATCATGACTCTGGGTCTTAAATTCTTATACAGACGCCAATGCAAATAGAAATAATTGCCTTATTTATACCGGAACAAATTAACAGATTAACGTGCCCTGTGCTGCGTGTACCATTCCGGTCTTTAGGGCTCATATTTTAACATAATTTCAATTACTTATATGGTTTTATAGTTACGGTTTTGTGGAATTTATTTATAAATTTATAAGTTCTGCCTAAGTTGACAAGTATCGAACTTAGTATCACTTAAGAAAATCGTAATCTTCTCATCGTTTACCTTCACATTCAATAACCTTCCTCCTCTATCTCATGATTTACACCGTCACATCACACGCTCAAAAATCTTAATGAGCTAACGAATTAATACAATGTGTTTGTATAAACTTTTCAAGGCCGTCAAAATTAGACTACATATTACCAATACCGCACGCGAGTTGAGATTGATAAATCGGCCTTCGGAAGTACCCACAAGTTCGCTAAGGTCCAATAGATTGAATCCTCATGGACACAAAAGAGATAGATAAAATAGTGGATGGGGGGGAATTGCTTCCTCTACGTATATCTATCTATATATGTCGCTTGGTTTTAGATGACCCCCGTGAGCACAAGAGGACGGATTTGGATGTCGGTCAAGGAGCGGCGGGGGGTGGGTGCCGCTCGAGGACGTATGGCGGCGCTGTTGCGCGCGGGAAGGTCACGTGACGGCCCACTCGAACTGCTGCCCCCCCGCGGGTGCCGCGGCAACTTCCCGACCCGACATACCCTCTCGTTAGTGCGCCGCGGATTCCCGCGAGATGGCTTCCGCCCGCAATTCCCCCTCCGACACCCAAATGACTCCAAAGAGGTGTTTTCGCCCTGAAGGAGTAGGCAAAAACTAATAAGAATCAACTGCAAAGAGAATTTGTGGGCTGCATTGTCAATTCATATTAAATAATCACAATAATACATCTTTATTTGGTGATATTAGTAACCCCTCGCCAAACATTAAATTAGTACAGCTAAATACACCGTCATGTTGCAAATACAAAATTATAAGTTAACAAATTTACCAAGTGTAAAAAGATAGAAAAACCTAGGAATATTGACTTTCATCCTTATCGGAAAAAAACCCACTGCAGAAAAACGCCCACACAAGAAGGGGGGCGTGAAAAACCTGCGAAAACCTAATGAGAAAGAGCAAATGTAAACATGGATGTATACAAATACAATAAATTGCCACCCGAATGTACAAGTGATCCTTAAATGTACAAGTTGAATCGACATAGGCACGTCAGCGTCTGCCACAATATTTACTTCCTGGTCATTAACAACAATAGAAAAAACAAAACATTAACGAAAAGTTCACCACATCCAATGACAGGCGAATGAGCGCATTACATATATATGTTGTCAACAGAGGAGAAGTATAAGGAAAAAATCGAGCAGTACCTGCCCTGGAAGTGTAACGAGCAAATACAGAGCACGCTCACCTAACCAATTCTTTTACTATTGACCAATGGACTTTCTAATTGACTCGTGATCATTACCTTTATTTTGATCACTTTACCACTCACTAGCCGGAACTGCCGGCGAGTCTTCATCGCGCCAATTAAGTTGATTATCTGGCTGTATGTGATAAGGACTCTCTCCCTCAAATAGCATTTAAGGAGATTGACTGTCAACTAATTTGGCGAAAATCCCATCGTGAAAGCGTCGAAAGTTTTCTTAACGCAAATAATATGCCTTTATCCTCGCATTTACATTTGAGTTAAATGAATAGAAGTCAGAGAATAAATATTTGAGCACTCAGCTCTTGCTGAAATTGATTTTTCCTTCACCCAAGCAGACTTAAGAACTGTTTTATCAAGCTTCTAAGCAAAAGTCCTCAGTGAATTCAATATCCACCTTAATGTCAGAGAATTTCATCTACAAAGGCATTCTGCTAATGAATGAAGTCTAATACAGACTCATAGCCCTTATCTTTCTGTCTCTCAATAAATTTTTGTAAAATTTTGTCCCAAAAATTGCTAAATTTTAACTTTTTCAGAAATGATGTGCATTAGACCTTTTGGCACATTAGACACTGCAAATTTAAAGATATACTACATTCAATGAAACAGTCCATCTAAAAAATCAGTATTTATAAAATAATCTTTGCCGCATGAAATAAACGCAAGGCATAGTCATCCAGAGATTCGTTGCAGGTCAATTTCATCAAACAAGTCTATTTTTCTAAACAATATCGTCCCGGATCATCCAATAAAAACATTTTATGAATGATTGCCGGGGTACTTTCGTAATTGCACATATTGAATTCCAGAATTTATCTTCCAATCATTAAGTAAAAAATACCGCAATGCACATTAACCTTGTCTATTTCCACCAAGGTGCCAGAGTAATTTGGAAAGACCGAGGTCTCATGGATAACCTATCCGGGGCAGAATTTCGCAGCATGAAAAAGCCCCTTTAATATTTGGGCAGGCTTTATCCTTAGGTAAGGCACTGCTCATTAAGAAATGAGAGAGGACTTAGAAATGAGAATTTGAAGGGCACAAGGACCCATGGTCAAAACACGAATTTTAAAAGCCTAAAAAAAAGGCTTGGCCTCTGAATGCCGGGTCATGGGTGAGAAAAATGAGCACGATGCCAAATTTTTCCGAGAATCTACCGTATTTCACTTTTAAATCAATCCTATCTTCAAATGTAATAAAAGAAAATCTCCGTCATACGACCGCTCGACTTAAAACTATCCGAAGTTACGACGAAAATCATTTTTTAAATGACTCTAAAAATTCCCTAAATTCTCACTCGATTGTGATAGATTTATTTTATTCTACGACAGTGAGTTTGCTTAATCAATAGATTACCATTATTTCCTGCCGTAGGCATTTTTTGCTTTGATATAAATTATAATGAACCTATTGTGGTTTCAGGTTTTTAATCTAAGTTGTCGTTAATTTTTTTGGATTATTAAGGCTAAGACCGGTAGGGAAGATCGTGATAGATTCAGGAATTAATGGTAGATAACTAAGCGAATTGTTGATAGTCGTGACATTTCTCGGCGAAGGGATGGTTAAAAGCGTGATTTCACATGCGTAAAAGCGGTCGGGAAGTTCCTCACTATAACTTCCTAGACGCGATGTTAGATGCGTGAGTGAAATCACTATCAATCAATGATTCGAGGGCCGTTGGGAGGGAAGGGAGAGACAAAGCAGGAGACAAACAATGGGCACCGACCCTCATCCCCAAGGCCCTTAGCAAATAAATCGATGAGGCTACAGAACGAATCGCCTGTCCCCTCCACTTCCTTTCTTTCTCGCTTCTTAAGAATTCTGGTTAAGTGAGCGATGTGAGTTCTTGGACAAGAGGAAAGACGTCTCAAACTATGTTCCACCCTTCCTTCCAAATCTAACCCTCGAGGCTTTTCGATCCTTCCTTCCGCCCACACTTCCAAAGAGACACACTCTCTCTCTCCCTAAGGGCGCACTCTAGGCCCTCTTAAATACACAGGCATCTTTCGACCCTGATCAAAAACACTATCTCCCATGATCATTCATCTTCACTCAAAACTCCCCCGAGGAAATAAATACTCACGATGATAATGAAAATGGTTAAAAATGGATAAATGGTGTTTTAAAAAAACATTTATCATGCTCTTGTTCATCCTAAAATTTCTTATGGTATAATCTGCTGGGGCAGAGCATACATGAGCACATTTAAGTGTGCACTCGTTTTGAAAAAAAAATAATTTGGGTAATATTGTCTAAAAAGTACTATGAGCACTCATTTCCGTTGTTTGTGGCCCTAAATTTGTTGCCACTAAGGCATTTGTATTTATTCAAAGTGATTAAATTGCGAGTTTATGTGACATATATAAATATAATTTAAGGATTGAGTCATTTAAAGTTGCAAACAGACCCAAGTTAACTTTATATAAACGCTGTTTTCTGTACATGAGGCCAACGTTATTTAATTTACTACCCGCTAAAATAAAAAAAAATAAAACCTTAAATGTAATGCTAAGACTGGCTATTCTCGCTAGAAATAGTTGAAAATTTATTTTGATGTTATTTATCTAAAGCACTCATGTTTCATTTACTGCATTATTATGTTTATTGGCATACATTTTGTTTTTTGATGGTGGCTCAATTCTGGTCCTATGACCTTGGAGACCACCTAAAGCTCCTTCTCTTTTTTTTGTATTAAGATGTAAAAACAAAATGTAAGAGTAATAAATTAATATTATTATATTATTATTATTAATAACGATCATTTGTCTCAACCAACAAGGACAGTGAGAGTGTTGGGGGAACACTGGTAGCAGACAGACAATAGTTGAAGACCGTTTGAAATGAGATCAAAGGAGAAAATGAGTGCAATATCCAAAACCAATATCATTTCCAACGATAAAACTACCTACTATTTCTTCCCCCAATTCCAACTTCGCTTCTTAGTTTCAATTTTATGCCATTCTTTTATTTCACCACAAAATTTTATGGGAATATGTATACAGAAATATTTTAAAGATTCAATATTTTTTTGGGATAATAGATCTATTTCCGTAAAATTATTGATTATAAATTTCTAAGCTCTTTAGCTTTCCAGAGATTTGGAGATTTATTTGGGAGACAGGGATAAAAAGCATGCTTTTGTAATCAAATATCCTTTTGAAAAGGTCAATCAGTCTAGAATTATATATCCAAAAGATTCACATTCCTCCCCCTAAATATCTTAAAATAACTGTTAATGCTATCCTTAACTCTTTTAGTTTACAGCTCAGTTACTCCTAGTAATCCTAAATATAAATGTTCATGTCAATATGGCAAAAATTCTCTAATTATGTGTAAAAAAGACAGGATTTAATATACTAATTATATCTTGGAATGCAGGCCAAATCGGGGATAAACTGGAAATGACCAGTTAAGAGGTTTCCACGAAAAGAGGGGGGTGGAGGGGAAGCGGATCAGTATGAGGAGTTGGGGGAGGAATAGGGGGAGAATTTTCGGCGGACGAGTTCGCGAAACAGTTTCCGGAGTGGTTCGCACTTCCCTCTCCCTCTTTCTCTCTCAGGATTTCTCTTTCCATCCATCCTCATGCCTCTTCCTCGTACAAATTCCCCTTCCGGCCTGCCGACAGGTGAGGTGGAATTCGGACCCCGTGTTGTTTGGAGTTCGGCCGGAAGCGACGGTGAAGAGGAAGAAGAGGGTCAAGAGCAAAGTTTCACAGTTTTGTGAGGTCAAGCCACAAAACATAAAAACAAATACATTGGTGGTTTTTTCAGATGTGAATGAGACTTTCCTATTAATGCATGCCTTAAATATTTCAGCTTACACCTCATTTTAGCACAGAACTTATAAAATATCCCTAAATATTTCATCTATTTTTGGGATATTTTACTTGTTGTATAAAATTCTTGAAAAAGTGGCAAAAACTTTCCAATCGTATGTAAATAAGACACGATTTATAAATGAAGTCTTTTAAAACCACACTGGTGCACGTTTTGCATACTAGAACACACGCAGACAAAAAGTAAAAGATGGATTATTTTTTACAGTAGTAGAAAATTCTATTACGAAAGTATTAGCTATAAAATATTTTGGTGGAAATAACTGACCTTAACTTTCCATTATATCCATTTGTTAAAGTAGCTGGTAAGTATATCAATTATGATCATGGTACACTTACAAGTAATTGATCATCAAGTCGAGGTACACTCAAACATAAAACGTTAAGACACATCACTAGTAATAAAAATTTAATTACCAAAACTTTCCTCCACAAGAAGATAAAACTGTTTACTTAAATAGCTCGCATTCTTTCTTTAATATATGATTATCATGAATATGACTTAGGAATAAATTAACTCTATTGATAAAAATATTGAATTAGTGCATCAGCGCACAACTTAACGTAAGATTGGTGGGTGCATAATTATTCATCATGTCTTCTTCTCAACCAACCAGAGTTCTTTCTATATCAACGTAACCCTAATTAAGGCATTTATTTTCCAATACTAAGACATGGAATCAAAAAATAATAATAATTAATTAAGTATTAATAAAATACATTAACCAAAAGACTAAACGAGTGGAAATTTTTAAAACTTTAGAGAATCGTCGGGAATTTAATCCAAATAACGCCCAAAATTTAAGCCCAACTCTTTACGTAGCATTTTATCCAAAGATACAGCGTATTTTCTGCGAAGAATCATGCATAAAAACGTTATTCTGTATCAATGAATAGGGATTATTTTTGTCTCCCTTCTAACCCATCGAATCCAGCTTCAAGCTTATTATAGTCAAACCACCTATTTAAAGAACGTTAAGCCTTTATCAGCCATTAATGATGAAATGTTTTTGCTGCCATTATTTATTCTTATCATTACAAATGAAAATAAGTAATAAGGCCGTATACGCATTAGGGTACGGAAATATCTACGATGATAAATACAGATATGCATGAAAAGTGAACGCTTATGCATGATATGGGCTGCATTTGTGCAGACGCTCTCTGTGAACGATCCAAAGAAACTTTTCCAAATTAATTCAAACAAAATGAGTAAACTTGATTGTTTCTGGCTTTACTTTGTGAAAATCCATTCTTAATAATAAAACGTTATTGTACTTTTCCACACGATGGATTTTCTTCTGATTTTCTGATTTGGATAACGGATTCTGTACTTGATGATGTCGCCTCTACGACGAAACCGGTCGTATTAATTAAATCGTGTGGAAAAGTACAATAACGTTTTATTATTAAAAATGAGTAAGTTACTCGCTTCAACATTTCCATAATTTATAACGCAAAATACGACAACTGGGCTAAAAAATGATAATATTAAGACAAAATCGTTACAAATAAACATATATATACATTTGAAGCATTTCATCACTACTACTAGGGAGAAAGATTGTGAACTTATAATATAAGGAGCATTGTCTATTCCTATTCACGATAACATTATGCTGTAAAGATGCATTAGGCCGAATAATAGGTATGCCTAACACCATATTTCTCAGCAGAACAAATACTTTCAGACGCATATTCGAGACGATTGGCGGATTGTAAGAAAACAAAGTTAAGAAAACCTCGAAAACTTTTAAAAACATATTCAAATCATCTTGTGATAAATAATATCCAAATCAAGTTAAAAATTAATAACGTTCTCCACTTTTGGCCAGGATATATTTCAAAATTTCATTTCATGAAATCGTGAAACGAGTGAAGGAATTGTAAAAGGAGCGATGAAAATCGGAAATAGATTTTGTGGACTTCCTGCCGTGTAAAAACGAACGAAAACAAATTTAAGTGCGCATTTTTTTACTTTTTCAATTCCTCAACGTCAAAAGGTTGACAAGCCATTGCGTAAGTTATATTTGAGGGCCGTATTTGGCTTATATCGCGCGAAACAGGTGCTTAAGTGCCCTTCAGCCCCGACACGGCGTTAGGGGAAATAGCGGCGCAAATGACGGGATCAGAAGCGCCATCTGACACACGATTCGAAAGGCTTGACGTTAGCTGCTTGAGGCACCTAATTCCAAGTTTAGCGTGTCGCGACGTCTGTTACATCCTTCTCGTGAAATTTTCAAGATGTTATGGGGTAATCTGACTATAGTCGATATGGAGACTATCAAAGCCGCATCGTTTGTAGTGAACCAGGTCTGATCCCTAATAAATGGCATTTTAAGCAAAACTGCAAAGTGGTTTAGAATTACTTTGGAGTTTAAAATTTTAAAAATATTGATTCTTTAAAAGCACTCCATTCCACAGAGTGAATGGGTTAATATGTAAGAAAGACGCGTTAAACATTAGTATGAAAGTGAAACAAGTTTTACCTTGGACACCATTGGCCTGAACAGGTGCAAAACCATTGAATAAAGTTTGAATTGAAATTCATTTGTTTTTTAAGTTCTCAAGCATCACTTATCAATCTTTTCCTTTCTCTCTGTCAACCAGAATGATAAATATTCTGATAATCTAAGACTTCAATAATTTTCGCTATCATCTTACCGCAGTTACTTCATGCTTAGGTAACGTAATCGAAAATCGTGGTGATATTAGGCACATTTACATGCATCAACTCTACTCTACTCATGTATTTCATTCTCATGTTCACATTTAATGTCCCGAGAGCAATCTGACACCAAACACGAGTAATTTGTATGCAGAGCGGAGATCCTTATTTTCGCGATCATCTTATCGCAGTGATTTCATGCTCATTTACCCAACCTAGAAATCTAACCAGGACCTGCAGTGGTTTTTATCAACTTAAAATACCGGGGAATGTTCTTTTCGATACCAAAAAAATACTGAATGTTATAAATTCCGTCATCCCAGAGTGCAGTAAACCCTAACGAGCAAAGTGTGTTATATGCATCCTGCAATGTATGCAATTAACATAGTTAGTGGCCATTTTCGTTGCATAACAATTAGGATAACTATCGGCCAGTAGTTACCTCGTAGTCGTTAGGATAGAGCCTGAATTCAAATCATCAGAGCCTAAATTGTGCGCATTCCAAATGGTAAAACTAGTTTCTTTATCTGATTCACAAGTAAATTTCTACGATTAGCCGACCGAAAATGGAGCCGCTTATTTTTGCTTCTAAAAAACTACGGCACTATTTATTCACTAATCAGTTAACTAATAGCGATAGATTAGGACCTAGCCTATACATAGATAGAATAGGGCCTATGATACGAAATTCTTATATCTGAAATTAAAATATTACTAATGCCGATCTTTGCCTAACGCTAACTCCCAGTGTTTCGAGAAAGAGTTGATGACTAAATCTCGTCCAACATACACTGATGGAATGAGAGGGGTATAAAAATCCAGGCACTGTTGATAGTCGAATTTATTTGACGATTTAT
Organism: Ischnura elegans; assembly: GCF_921293095.1. Classification (NCBI taxonomy): domain Eukaryota; kingdom Metazoa; phylum Arthropoda; class Insecta; order Odonata; family Coenagrionidae; genus Ischnura; species Ischnura elegans. The sequence continues at coordinate 119,380,142 of NC_060248.1, read as the reverse complement.
TTGTTTGTACTATAGTACAACCTATAGATTAAAAATGCGTCTTAAACCCAAGGTAACATCACCAACCATCGCTATAATGAGTGGTAGCTTACATTATAACGATTACTAAGATATTTGTCGATATAGTCATAAACCATATAACTTGTAAAACTTATGCCCAACTTTAATGTGTTAAGTGACCTTTGTGAACCTAATAATTCATGAAAACTTGATTCATAGTCAAAAATCATCACCATAAGTTTACCTTTGAAAGGAAATAATTTAGTTTGTTTAGACCATTAAACTATACCATGCTTATAATAAAGTATTTGACATTAGCCATTAATGTTTTAAAATTCTATAAATTGAGTAAACATGAGAATTTAAAAAAAATGCTGTGATTCTTATCCATTGCCAAGTCAGATAGCTTCAAATATTACAGTCATTTAAGTCGGTGGTTAAGGAAATCGACTCTTTGATCGCGTAAATAGAATAGGATTTTTTTACTATAATTTGTTTTCCGTATTTATAGAATTATAGTTAACATTACGCGAAATTAATATTTGTAGGCTTTGGCGGATTTCAAGCATTCATGAATTTTCCAAATAAATATTAGCCATTATCTCTTGATTATTTGGTCAATCTCCTTACTGTTAAGCGGAATGTTTTAGATCAAATCCAAGCTTTGTTGTTAGGCTTGTTTTTCAAACCCGGAATAATTTCCCTCTTTATCCAAGCAACTATGATCAACTGTACTCACGTTTACCTGTCTTTTCGCAGTAACCGTTGACTTTCTTATTTCTGAATCGTCTCCTGCACAGCATTTATTACCCATACTTCAAATAACTCATTTTCATTTTCGTGCTATTCAGTCTCCAATAGTCCATCTCCAATTCATACGTAAATTACACACCAATTCAATACGTAAATGCTTCAACAGAGATTGAAGGAGAAGTACTTTGCAATGAGTTTTTAGTATACTTTCGGTAGCTAACTGAAAAGATGTTTTCCAAGACATGGCTACACACGAGCAAATACTATTTACTAACTTATCAAGAAGCTTTACTGCATGAGATGGTTCTTCAGTAGAATCTGACTCGAAGGTCAAATGATGAATGGAGGAAATAAATCCCATCTCACATATTGCAATGGATTTATTTTCTTGTATTCTTTCAATTTATAGTGATAGCTAGTGTCTAGGGTAAAACGATTACTTATTCGGGCACAGGTCATATTTTTATGAGCTATACATTATAACATGCTTTAAAATGTTTATATCCGATGCAGCAAAAACAGAAACAAATAGATTGTTAAATTATGGGAAGAAGTCCAAAAAGCATCTTTACAAACCTCAATCTTAAGAAGCAGAGAAACAAAATATTGTATTTATCCTCTATCTGCTGCACTTTATATCCTATGATATGAAATAATTTCTCGATAGAATGACCTCAGGGAGTTTTATCTGGAAGGCTACTGTGGCAGTGGTCCAAAGAATAGGATCACCCTGGCCGGACGAATAATGCATCGCACACGTTTCGGTATTCGGATGAGTCGGCGATGATTCCGTGCACGATCGCAAATTCTATTCCATTCAGGATCCGTCTCACCTTGGCTGATAAGGTAGACATAAGGTGATCGGAGGACGGTGGTAGGCGGATCGAAGGCATTAAAAGGTAGGATAATTCCAGATGCTAGTCTGGATCGATCGATTCAGTTTATGGTTCTATTTAAGGGAGATGAAAATAGCCAATCATGAAAGAACTATTATTTTGACAACTATTAAGTGTCTGAGGCAAAATGATTACCTGCTCGGGCATTGGCCATATTTATGTATGCCTAGAGTCATTTTCACGTATCTTTAAATCCTCACTACCACCCAAGCAAATGTTTGACAAGATGTAGTTAAGGTGAAATTCTTTCACCTCATTTATTCCTTCAAAATTATTAATACCTAGTTAAATAATAATAGAATAGTTCAGTTTTTCAGATAATCATACAATTCCTCGCGGCAATGTTCTTTCTCTTTTTTTGGCAATGTTCTTTTGAAGATATTTAGGTACGTTGCTCATATGGTTTCCTTTAGTAGCCCAGTGAAATATTTTGGTGAGGCATAATCTTGTTTCTTTAGAATTACTCGTAGCAGTATAGCTACACTGGGTGGTAACGAGCTCACAATATGATTCTTTCAATTTCTACGGTTAGCCTTCATAGAAAGGATTAATCTTCAGGTAAGAATATTTTTTGGAATAAAGAACGTTAAAATAGTCAATACAATGACATTTCCCACATCCTTTTACCATACTTGCATGTAATTTATAGTCTGTAGTCGTCTATGTTGAATTTATGTTTCAAACCCGTCTTTTTAATTATTAGTTTATAATTTATTTCATCCGCCTACAAAAATAAACCAATAAGGGGATTAAGGCATACCATGCTTAATCTACATGGATGGGCTGCGGTGGGCGGCAATGAATAAACGTGAATAAAGCAGTTAATATTTGTTGGTATTTTATATACATTCCCAGGGGCTAAGCATTAATGTGGCTTTACAAAAATAGACGATATTCCATCTCAGATAATCAAAAGTAACTCATTGTACAGTTGGCTTTCTCAATTCTGATGCAAACGACATTTCAGGTAGGTTACACCTTCAGGCATTTGCCCTCACCCTGATAACGATGGATGAGTCATCCGTTGAAACGTTAGTTATTTGGCGTAAAACGAAATAAACCGATGCAAATCCGAGAATACTTCATGCATATAAAATAATTCTCTCTGCTCACTCGGAAAAAATAAACCGATAAATTAGAGATAACCACTTTGATTCCTATCTTTCATATTAATTCCTCCAGAAAATCGAGTATTCTACCATTTATGAAGGTTGGTTGCACTGAAAAAGTCTTTTAAGATTCATCATCGCTGATGATAGTAGTATATAAACGGGGTGCGTTGGAACCGCTGACGTTCATTTGATGGGAGGACACAAGGGGGGGCAAGATCTTTATTCACCAAAAGACCTTTCACAATGAAAGTGAATAATTTGGTCATAATTTACATTTCCCGACAGCTACGCGATCCGAGCCCACGCACAACGCGAAGTCAAGCGTAAATATAGCACAAGTGGGCTTGGGGAAAAAGACAACCCAGAGAGAGGGAGGGGAGGAGGAGATCGTATGCCCTTGGCAGGAGGGAGTGTTATTGGAGAGAGAGGTCGTGTTTCACCCCTTGCGAGTAGGTCACCGTGCCCGGTCGGCAACCGCATCGCACGCGATAAGCAACCGCCATCCATTTCCTCGCCCCCACCCCCGTGTGTCCTGACCTCTAAAACTGACCAACTGCTGACCTCTTACCGGGAGGAGGTGCACGCAGCGAGGGGCACTGTGAGGTGGAGTCGGTGGAGAGTATATCCCCCACGTCCACTTGATATACGGCGCCGCCTTGGGTGGGGGTGGGGCGTTTCAATGGCGGGAAAGTGAAGTGGAGTCCAAGACGGGAGCGCAGATAAAGGAAGCGAGAGTGTCCCGTCACTACGACTCTCGACTGGCCGGGAGAAAAACTAGCAACATCCAAATAGCGAGGGAACGCAGAGATGAAATCTTCTGGACAGATTCTTCATGATGTGAGTCAAGTGAAAGACTACATTTTCTTGCGTGAAAACAATCCAACGACCTAAAATATCACAATTATTCTTCCTACAAAACAATATTTAGCAGCTTTAGCCGATGATTTAAGATTTGGTTATTAAAAAAGGATGATTGCTGAATTATTTTTACACCATCTGTATAGTTAAAAGAATAAAAATTCATTATTTTATTCCAAAATCAACATCACCCACAGTTATTTTTTGTGTGATCCTTGCGTTTTCAACACCGAAATCAAATATTCATTCCTTTCACCAAACGAATTGCCTGTGATTAATTGGTAATGAGTGTCACAATAATTAAACTGTTTTTGCGGTGAATGTGAGACAATATAAAACGAACCCACGAATGTTATAGTATGGAAATTTTAACAGAATCGTCTAGATGTAAGAGCCTGTAAACCGTAACATAACTATTTGTAAAAAAAATAGATTAAACTCTCCTCTCTAAAACGTGCTTCATAATAGCATAGGTACCATTTTTTATGTTCCACTAATCTTTGGAGTATTTATCGTGACATATTTGATATGAATTGTAGCAAAAAGAACTCTCGACCTAATACGGTCATTCTGAATCTCTCAATCTCAATCTTCCCCATCCTCCCAACCTATCCATAGAATCTCTTTTTCATCCTTAAACAATATTTCTAATTAAACATCGCTCCCAATATAATGGATTCCATCACTCTAATGTCTCTGAATGCTTAATCCAAGCTCATCTATCTCTCCCTAATCTTTACCACTAGTGATCTATTCTCGCATAAAATTTAAATCACTTTTCCATTAATTTTCTATCCCATTTGTTGTAACTTCTTTTGCCTGCTCCATAAACACCTATAGAATGCATGAAACATACCTCCGATTTGTACTACAATAATCTCTATCCTGCAGTACGACATCGTCATCCCTAAAGTATCTTCTTTCAAATTTATTCATCATTTAGCTAGATATCTTCGAGATACCACCTCTTACCTCCCTCTCACGAAAAGTCCTTTATCCGCCTCCGTTAGCCTTCTAATTATTAATCATATTTATTCCTCATGTCAACGCAAATACTTTCATTCGTGTCATTTTAAAATTTTAATAATTCATATTGCAGCAAAATTATTATTTCCCAAATATACTTTTTATTACAAAAAACACATTCCGGGCAGTGCAATATATATTCAGTTCAACAAATATTCAACTTGCCAAGTTTAAAAATACTGAGTGGCATGAACAGATTGTCAAATGATAGAATTACGGCCAGCTCAATGAAAACCGTCAACGACGGAGAGAATTTCACTTGCCGCAGAGAATAAAACACGGGTTTAATTCGCTCAGGGTCCATTCTCAAAAAATTATGACCACGGATTGAGTCGCATTTGTCACAATGCATGAAAGAAAGATCCCTTAGGGAATGAGAGGAGTATATTACTCCGCAGCGGATTCCAAAAAAGGTAGTCTTTTCTTTCGCTCTCATACTCCAAACATCCCTTTGCCCAACACCCTCTCTCCCTCCCTCCCTCCGTCCCCATTCGCCGAGGGCGTAAAAAGCTAGCTGGGGAAGAGTTTTTCTCGCCGTGACCATTAATAACTCCATCCCACGCCCGGCTCATATTCGTGGTAGTTCCAAGCAAGGGAAGGCAATGGCCGCCGCCGCGGCTGTCCACATCCATCACCCGCCACGCCCCCTCCGCCCCCGCCCACCCCCGCGAACGCTGAGAAAGACTGCGGCGGTGGAATCGCGCGGCCCCTCGAGATCACCACCGCCTTCATCAAGTCCAGGAAGAAAAATAGCGAAATCGCCGCAAAAAAAAATTGCCCCATTACGCGCCGGAAGTGACATAAATCCTAAAAGTTTTGCCAGTTTCCGAATTCATGTTTTGTCGTTTCCGCACAATTATGCACCGCACACATTTAAAGTTTATTTAATGGTGCCCAGCCTCATTTTCGTCGAGTATCCCTGAAAGCATTAATAATGTGAGCGCTTTTAGGACGATTCGTCGTTTAAAATCATCCCAGCTGTGCTGTACCAAAGAGATGAGACTTCTAAATTTAATGGGATGATAATGGAAACAACAATGGAACGGTCGTAGCTACGATATTTAATGATAATTGAATGTAGATAAATGAATTCATTCCTAAACAAATGAACGCGTCAACGAATTAGTTACCAAACAGTCAAATTTGATAAGGAAAAAAATAATCACATCCAAGTTGCAAAATTCTAGTAATACCGTCACTTGTTGGAGTGCAAATAACCCGTTTCAAATTGTCTTTCAGCAATAGCTATTCAAGCGCTTATAACTGCAATAACAATTGCAGCGTTTTTATGGCAACTCTTGCGTAATGTAACGTCTTTTATGCACTCAATATTCGAATGCATAGCCAGTAATGCCGAAATGTCGAAATGCTTCTAGCGATAAAATATTAAAAATGTAACCAAAATCAATGATTTTTATTTAATTATGGGATTATATAGTCTTTACCTACTTTCCCGTAAATATTGCCTTTAAGTGATCCATAGCATAAGGATATAAGGAAGCAATGATTTCACAAAATATTCCTTTCGCATTTCCCTCTTATTCATGACCCAACTCCAATTCGGTCTCGACTAACACAATTTAAACGCCCAAAATTCCACTTCCCGCTTAATTCGTAGGGTGGGATGACCAATTTATGACAGATATATAATCCCATTTTTCCCCAACGTTCACCTGCTTTCTCTTACTAATTGGATTGCTCATAAATTTCATCAATAATTAAATATTTTTCCCAATAATTCCGATTCAATCCCTCTGGTGACGAAAACGAGCAGATTTAAATATCGGATTCTGACCGACTTTCAAGAAAACAACATCACACTTTACTTTTCATTGCACGTGTAACAGCATAAAATTTTAAATACGTGCATTTCCATATTTTTATGCTATGAGATACGTGGAAATCAAACATTCCTTTTAAAAGAAATGTATATTGACGTACTGAAAAATGTTTTACGTTTAGTCCCAAGAACAGGCCAATAACACATAACACTTATTACACATAATATGTCACATTAATTTAGGATGCTATTTTCCGTCGTTCATCAAATGTTTTTCTCCTTTACACGAAATCTTTCAGCAATAAATTCCCTAGGAATTAAACCTTTATTAAAAATAAAATCCGAAATTCAATATATTATTCGTTATTCTTTAGATTAACGAAAGTGATCTGGTTGGTATGGTGGCTAGAGTGTTGGATTCCCACCCCGAGAGTTCGGGTTCAAATTGCGGTGGTGGCAGAGAATTTTCAGAGACTCCCAGGTCCCTGCTGGAATGCTGAGTGGAGGATATTTCAAGCGCAACACTCCGTCCGTCGGATGGGACGTTAAGCCGTGGTCCCCTCGACACCTTTCTTTAAGAACAGGCTAATGCAGACCCCAGGTTCCTCTCCACCCCTCTTTCCTTACTCTTTCCTCTTGGCGCAAATGACCTTCGCTGTCGGTCACCTCCTCCAAATACCATCCCATAGATTAATTACATATTTTCAATAATTTTTTTATTTAATGAAAAAGCAGATACAAGGTCATGGTAAAATGGTAAATGTAATGTGGAATAAATTTTACTACGGCATAAAAGGCTCATTTTCAAAACACAAAAATACATTTGAGAGTATTGAGGCCACGTAGATGATAACGACAATGAAAGACATTTTTAACATGAATTAGTTGCCAATTTTTATACCTCACAAAATAAGTACTTTTTTGCGGAAGATGTGTTTCGTGAATATATATCTATACCAGCTTTAGAATACTGGAAAAGGGAAGCAGAGAAATATTTATTCGTTTATCGTTTTCCCGCAAAACTCTCCACTACTATAGCTCCAAAGACATAATTCGAACCGAAGTTTATTTTCATATTTAGCCTCGAATTACATAGACGTAATTTATATTAATCTTTCCTTTCAAATTCCATTAATTTCACGATTGACACCAACTTGGTGAGTGACCATCGCAAGCTTTCAAGTAATCCCTGGGTAGAGATGGTTATGAGTCATAAAAGTCATGTCGTTGTAATTGAATGGAGAGGTAAAACTGGATATAGGGGATGTTCCCAAAACGACTGACGGGTAACGACTAATGATAGAAGAGTGCTTGCAAGAACGTGAGAAAAAGTTCCACTTTCACTCGAGCTCGGGAGTGTTTTATGTGTCACGGAGGTGCGTCTGATTAATGGGTTTATTCAGGAGTGAACTTACCTCCCCAAATTTCTCGAACGTACCCGAATACACGACAGGATATCCGCTAAGTAGTACGGCAGTCAGTGGGGCGGGGAGAATTCTTGAGCTGAGTAAATGCTCTCAGTATCATTGTTTCAGTCATCAATCGTGGGAAACGATTTGTCACGTCATCAATGTCGAGCAGCGAGATCTTCGGATTACCATTGACGAATGGCGCGTGCCGCAGACAGAAGGATGCAGATGTCTTCCACTCCATAATTGATTGCTTTTTCAACCTATTGCCTCCCACGCCTTTCCTCGTGTAACTCCCACCAATTCAACGTGTTTTCCTTCCCAATGGGACAATAACGGGAAGGAAAACAACGTGGATGAGAAAGGACATAACAATAGCTACTTGAAATGTGAAAGTTTTTAATAAGCAAACTTCTTCATTATCTTTCGTCTAAGTTCGCAAATATTATTTGATTCAAAGCGTGTTTAAGAAAATTACGGAAAAAATTTACTATAATGATATTAAATATTATTATACTACGCAAAAACTAAATACATTTTACCTTTAATCAACGAGTGATATGAATATTGAGAAGAGGGTGAAAATGCCTATTTTCAATAGTACAAATTAATGTATCCTTTATTAGTCAATTATTAAATATATTCGAATATTAGAATCCCAAAGAAGAAATTATAATTTTTTGCAAAACCATAAGAAATATGACCTTTATTTTACGATGATAATTACATTTATGTACAGAAAGAATAGCCATAAATTTAAATGAGGCATTTTTGTTTTTATTTAAAATATGATCAAAAATTGGTACTTTTTCTGATATAACCAACTGTTTAATCAATCACTTATAACTTAAATTTGCAACCCTCTACGGACAAATGAAATGCTATAATTCCATTGCTGCTCTGAACCTGGTAACCCACGCAACACATATAAGAGTTCAATGTGAATCTACTTTGGGTATTGTAGCATTCATTAACTCTCTCGAGAATTAATGGGGGAATAATTTTAACTATACCTAATTGAAAAGTTGAAGTCATGATCTAACAATATTTATGACATCTACCCAAGTTTATTGCCATATAAATAAATCTATGCAGCAATAGTGATCACTAATTACGGCAAACTCATCGTATAGCCTCAAAGGAAAAATGTTGCAAACAATGCTGCAGAAGTTACGCCCTGTTACGGTTTAAAACCTTCTCCTTGATTGTAAGTAAATACCATTCTCTCTACGTGACTAAAGCGCCTTACCGTTAAGTAAAACGAGCGTAGCTAAAAGGGTTTCTGAAGTCCACCGATGAGGGTATTCTTTCTCTCTCTCTCTCTTCGTTTACGGGACAGAATGGGATTGATTCTGATCGGAAGGGAACCTCCTTTTCCTGCGTGTGTACGCTGCCCTCCCACCAGGTGGACAGACTAGACAACCACCTCCCCCCTGCGACCCTTGTATATCCCGACCCTGAGCGAGGGAAAAGGGCCTTCAAAGGCCAAGTCGGACGCTGACGATGTCCCAATTAACTCGATTGTCCCCGTGGGGCGGAAGGTCGCGCCCAGAAGATTTGAAAGAGGGAAGGGTTTGTGTTTGGAGAAAGAAAAAGACTCAAAGATTAGATCCAAAATGTTTTCCATCCGTGTTTTTAGTCGACTGATTGCTGGAGAAAGTTCCTGGGTTTCAAAATGAGAGGATTAAGAGAAAACAATATGAAAGTATTACGTAACATTACACCCTCTGTCATGTCATATTTTCATGAAAACCATTTGCATAGAGCAATGCATCCATTATTAATAGAGAGAGTTCTATATTTTAGCATAAAAATCAGGCTTAAAGGCGAAAAATAAGGCTATTCAGCCTATGTATGGAGTAAACATGTGTTTATTGTAATTCTAAATATGTAGCTGTTAAGTAAATGAAAAAAATGCGCATTTAAGGGCTCTCACGCGCGTTCCCGATTATATTTGTATTTTACACAAATCACATGCAGTTGAACTTTTTCTCAGTGCCACCATTTTAGTAGCTACTTTGACACTAGCGCCAATTATCGCAGCTTATTTGACTCCTTAATCAGCTCATTAGCCGTACCCATCCTCACTCCTTTGGCTACTTGAATCGTATGATCAATCATATATCATCACAAGCCATTTTATTTTCAAATTAGAAACGCACAATGGCACATAAATAATTTTATTTTAATGAGAGACATTAATTGGTAATAATCAATCGATTAGTCAGGATTGACAACCAGCAGGTGAATATTTATATATTATCGCTACATTTATATTTTTATCGCTAAAAATGTATGTCCTCCAAATAATATAAATCGTTAGCGAAAACAGAAGAATGAACGTAATTGAATCAAATTCTTTCATTTCAAACCCCTTATCTTATTATTAATTCTTATTATTTTTTCAATTAAAGGATAATTCTGCACTTTTGAAACTGATTCAATTCCACGCACAAAATGTGTTTAACTAGATTTATCTTTTTGAGCCATATTTGGCTCACCAGAATATTCTCGTTGTTATATTTTTCCCATTTTGCATTAATGTATACATCAATCAATTGCTAATATACATGACATAAAAAAGCTAAAAGACTATTATTTTTGTTGTCCTATAATTAAAACATAGTCAAAACATAGTTTAATAAATTAAAACCAGTAGGTAGTACACCTGCCGTCCCATTCAAATTTCACCATTGAAATCAACAAAATATACTTAACATTATGGAATAATTACAGTTAAGTGAATTGAAAATAACAAATTCACAATACCTTATAAACCATGCATCAATCTAAAAATGAAATACTACTTCATTTGAAATGCATTTGTAGGGTAAGAAGCATTTCGGAAGAAGATAATGTGGATGTATGGCGAGGAGGCAAGGTGTCAGAGAAATTCAGTGTGTCCTGAATCTTCTATGACAATAAATAATAATGGACTGCGAAATTGATCGAATCAAGAGAATTAATCCACCATGTTTAAGGTAGACTGGGTAAGGTTGCGCCAGAGTACGGTGGGATAGTCTTCTTATTAGCAAAACTGAGAATAGTGGACTATGCGAGGGGATAGAGGAGCAGCTTGCACATCTGATCCTATGTCTATGAACTATTACGTCAGCCATCGCGCGCGGTAAACGCTAACAGGGGCCCATATTGGTTCTCAACAGTCAAAATTAAATATTTTTGTACGATTTCTTTTTATGATTTTTTACGTGAATATAGATAGAAAGTTTATTATTTTTCCTCGGTATACGATAGATATTATTGTTCAATAGCAGCGATTCCTTTGTTAGGAAGTTATTTTGTATCGGCATGGTGTTTGTTTTTTTGCGAAAGAGTGCTAAGGTTATGGCTGTGACATTTTTCCTGGATACGTTTGTGACACAAGTAAAAGTTGTTTTTTCTTGTTTTAGATGCCCTGAAAATGCGTGAGAAAGACTAAAAGACGACAGTGTGGTATATTGCACATGAATACGGTCACTATGAAGTGAAACGTGAGACTTCTTTACGGAGAGCTGCGGCAAGGGGCAGAGGTAATCGCATTTCTTTGCTAAGAATTGTTCGTAAATGCGATAGCTCTGGTGCGGGCGGAAATGAAAGCATTGTCAGCATGGGGTATGTTGCTCTCAACAAAGTGTTTCCCCTTTCGGTAGAACGACAGCAGCAGCTATCAAAATATTTATCTGGTAGCTCGGACATTTATGTTGGACAGACTTAATGTTTCTACAGAATTCCTATAAAGCATAGCCAAAAATGTTTACTCAACTTCTCAACTATTAATTAATGAATACTGGTGTACAGAGAATTTGTGAAGCCTGTCATAATAATTTAGATGATATTCCGTCTCATTAGTTGTAAATTATTAAAGTGCTCCCAGATCTTATTTCTTTTGCTATAAAGTTGCAATATTTTTTCAGAAAGGAGATTATGGTGTATTACGTTAAATATTTCTTGCTATTAACATTATTTTAGACCAGTGAATAGTATTTTGGAAACCTGTCACAACCGCCCTTGGGGTGCGGTCGATTGTGACACTTAAATTTTGTTATAACTTGCTCCTGTGAGCTAACAATTTTATCCAGGGATACAAATTTAATATTTAAATGAGTGATAACGAACAAATTACATAAAGAAACACTCTTTTAGTTTTGTAGCCTACTTACAGAACTAAGGGCGATCAAATGAAAATTGTCACAACCGTACCAATTCTCTCCTACCAGACAACTCAATTAGAAACGAAACAAAACTTTCCAAAGACAAAAGAACTAATGTATTTGTAGTTGAACAAATGCGAAGATCATGATTGAAACCTAGGTGTTTGCCTCCAAGTAAAATGCACTAGGTAACACACCGGGATTACTATCAAAAAAATATAATGAGAGCTCAAAGAGCGGAAGAAGAAGAAGAATCGCAGGGGTGAATATTACATCAGTATCAGAAGGATCGATTGAATAGTCTGAATGAGTGCTAAATTACCACTGACGAAAGATATAAATTAACCTTCATTTAACAACGCTCAGCATCTACGCCTCTTCATTTTCCTAACAATTTCTATTGAAACGTCGACTATTCAAAAATATTTTCATAACAGGAGATTTACTGGATACGAAATTTAAGCCGTGTATTCCAAAATATCGCAAGTCCTTGCAGCAAATTTTTGGAGAAAAAGAACTATCGGTGCAAATCTTCTAAGGCATCAGAGACAACTTTCCTCAAAGAAAAGATATCCCACAATATGTAATACCCATTTATTGAAATAAAATTGGAAAAAAAGGCAATTTTTTTATCCTCAAAGTTTTACAAAAGCAAGTCCATCCCAAATTCATATCGAAAGGCCTTGCACCGTTTATAAAAAAGATTGTGGCTTCTATTGCGGGTCAGCGGTACACAAAAAATATTGAAATACATTTTAAAATAATGACCTAGCTTTGATGACAATAATTTAATTAACTCCATGAGGTTAGATGGTTCTCTCTGAGACACCACACCGTTTACCTCACCAATGTGCAATTCGTAAGTACTATCCTCCTGCTCGCCATTTAATACGCGGACTCCACGCTCGCCCTCGTGGCCATAATTCACTCAAGTGCAAGCTTGCTCGGCAATCGGCTTAGCTTCGCGGTTCCCTCCTAGCCAGGGCTTCTCTCTCTCCGGCCTCCATTATCCGGCCTCCCTTCCCCACACATCCACGCCCCCCTTGCCTCCCCGCTCTGCATTCTAACCACTGGGAGAATCCGGGCATGGGAAGTGAACCATAATACCACATCAGAAGCTCGCTTTATTAAGCAGCGGCCTTCCCTATCGAGCCCACTCGCCGCAGCCACTGCACCTGACCTCAGGTTAATGCCAAAACCCGGCTGTATTAACGTTCTGGAAAACTAATCATGTGATCATAACCAAGAAAAAATGCCACCATCAATTATGTTCAAGAGAGCAAAAATATAAACACTTTATTTTTAGTCAGCCACGAGATTTTGTCTTAGCCACTCAATCACTCCCAGCCGTAGCCATATTCATGCCAAAGTCACATCGCATCACATCATCTTCATGTATTCTACGGCCTTGAAATTTTCTTCGAACCAATGTTTATACCTCCAAATATCTCCAAATACACTCTCATAGATAGCATAGATAGAAGAAGCATAATACCTCCAAAAAAGTAAATAAATTTCATACGTACAAGATTAATCAAAGACCAAAAATTAACTGCCTTCTACATCCTCTCGAAAGAGAGACAGTATAAATCATCAAGAGAAGATAATCTGCTTCAGCATCATCAGATACCCAAATCATTTCGTAACTTAGAAATAGCATTAGCATTAAACATCTTTTTAATCACACGCTCAGGTATCTGACTCGATGGTTAGTTTGGATGGATGAGAGTAGAGCTAAGACAAAAGCGTATCAACAACACGCATTTAAGGTAGGGGGTGAATGAGCATTATCCTGGGCCATCTCGCCTTACCAGGCTTATAAATTAGGGTATTGTAAGACGTCACCTGGGCTCTGAACCGGAGACTCTCGGATCAGCAACCACATGATCTACCCAATTGGCCAACAGGCTTCAACTCTTTTTGAATGCATACAGTAAATAATCAAATTAGCGGTAAATGGTTAAATTAGTTATGAAAAGAGAATATTGCTTGTGATTTTAAAATTGTTTATTCATTTGAAGTCAACATTTTTGTGCCCCTTCCACATATGTTGACAAAGATTCACAGCAGTTCCACCAGCTACTAGCGTCCTCGGGTATAGGGTGGCCAGAAGCTTCGTGGTTCTTTATTTTATAGGGGATTTTAGGCGCCAAAACCAGGAATTTTTCTCGGCTAATGAGGGAACATCCACAAATTCTTTGCAGTTTTCTTGCGGAATTGTTCCTTTCCACGCGCTGTGTAGCAAATACCCATCTTCATTGTTGAAATTATTTTGTCATTTGACGATTTTCGTGGTCTGTTATATAATTCCGGGGAAATATTTCTCTCCTTTCGCTATCATTTTTGCGTCGTCAAATATAAACGTGAGTCCGAGTTCACTCCAGGCTTGCTTAGCAACGACCAATACCTTGAACTGACTATTTTAAGTTGCTCTCCTGTGTTCATTAAACATATTTTCAGCGCTCAGTATATTTCACCAGTTTACTATTTCCCACAGGAGCATGGCACCCAGTATACGCCCTCGGAAAAAGATGGTGACATTAGGTCCTTGAACGCGGAAAGGATGTCAGCTATCTGAATGACGCAGATGAATCAGAATCATACTTCTTTAGGGCCCTTTTCCATTCCTTGCCATTTTCTCAGAAGTTCGTGCAATGGACGGGATGATGACGTAAACTTTTGGGTCCGGGCTTAAGTTTTCATCTCCGTCAGGCACAGAGCTTGTTTACCTTCTGTTTTCCTCCTTCTTGGCCAGTTTCAGGACCATATTACTCTTGTATCCATTTCTTTGTAAGCCTGCTGTCAGGTACGTCTTCTAGTTGGCAATCAAATCTTAGTCGCATATTTCATACGCTCGGTTGACGGTCGTGGCTACCAGAGAGGTCTTTTGGCTAGGATGGTATGATGTGATGCAGCATTTAAGTAGCGGTGTGCGTTGACTTCCTGTAAACTCTGTGTCAGTCTCCCATTCCCTGATATCTTCACCATTACGTCCAGGAAGGACAATTGATGCTCCTTCTCGACCCCATTCGTGAATTAGATGGCATGATTTATTTAAGTATACCGGGACTAGCCACGGTGATAACTTTTACGGAGTCACCCGCAATGCGCAAATTGTGCGAAAAATAATTCGCCTGAAATAGAGGGATCCGGGTTCAAAACCCGGTCAAGGCGAATGATTTTTTTCTCTGTGGATTTTTCGCACTAGATGGTATGATGTTGGAATTTTAGAACGTTTTAAACTCTTCCACGCTGTGCGGCCGAATTATAACAATATCGTACACGTATCTTACTGATGGACGTTTATCGTAGGACTCCAAAGTTTTCTTCTCAAAATTCACCACGAAAAGGTTTGCCACTACCACTACTATTGCCACAACCGGGGAAAGCGGTGAACCCATCGCGGCGCCTCCCGTATACTCGTAGTGACGTCCATTCCATTGGAATGAGGAATTGCGAAGTTCTTCGGGAACTTTTCGATTTTTAATGTTATGAACTAGTTTTTTTATCGAAGATAATTTCTTCGATAGGAACGTTGTAGAAGAGTGATTCAACGTCAAAGCTCACCAGAGGATCGTTGTCGTTGATAGAGATGTTTCTTATTCCAATGGGTTGAGTCGAATTCTTCACAAAACTTCTGGAGTCTGTCAAACGCGGTGCTGCAGAGACTGCGCTAGGTAGTTGGCGAGTGGATAAGTCGAGGCGTCGATGTGACTCACAATTGGTGGGAGGGGTACGCCCTCCTTATAAATGTTGGGCAGGCCGTAAAGTCTCGCTGGTTCTGCTGCAGTTTGAAGCAGGCGTCGTTGCTCTTCTTTAGGAATAATCCTTGTTCTTTTTTTCTTTTTGGGCTTCTGAGAAAATGCAAGGGCTTTAAAGAAGCATGATGTGAATCAGGAAGAAGGAGGAAAGCAGAATGAAAATAACCACTGTGTCTGACTGATTCAAGACCGTGCCCAAAGACTTATGTCACCATCCCATTCATTGTGGGCACTTCTGCGAAAATGGAAAGGACCTTATAAAAACATGATGCGGTCACCAGATTCATCTGCTGCGTCACTTAGAAAGCCGACATCCCTCCCGGGCCTAAGGGCAAAATTTACCAGCGCACTGCGAGGGTATATGCCATGTGCTCTTTTGGCAAATGGTATATTGGTGAAACATGCAGAGCGCTTAAAATACGTTTAAATGAACGCCAAAGAGCAACTGAAAACAGGCAGTTAAAAGCATCGGCAATAGCAGAGCACACTTGGAGTGAAACCAGACACACGGATATTAGTTGACGACGCTAAAATAATATATAAAAAAGAGAAATGTTTCCCCAGAGTTATAAGGGAGGCCCCAGAAATCGTAGCCCAAATAAATAATTTTTACGAGGAAAATGGGTATATACTCCACAGCACGTAGAAAATAATTATTCCGCAATAATGTGAGTGCGTTCCCTGATTGGCCGAAGAAATTCCTAGTTTTTGGTACCAGAAATTCCCTATATAAAAGAGAACCATGAAGCTTCATGGCATCATTCACCTGAGGACGCCAGCAGGATAGCTGACGACACTATTGTGAATCCTTGTGAACATATTGGATATGTTGAATAGTTGACTTCATCCATTCAACGCCGTAAATACATGCGGATAATTATTTATTTGAGCAAACAAATAGTAAAAATGTTGTATTTACATATAACATATTCATACGAAATAGAGTATTTGCTCAGGCGCTACGAACATAATACCAGCCCCTGCTGTAGAGGATAACTATAGAGAAGTGCCTGTTTAGGCATCACAGTCCGCAGCATAATGTGGGTTGGTTATTAGCTTCTCTCTCTTGAAATTCAATTTTTTTTACCAGAACAGTTTGAGAAAAGCGAAACTTAGATCAGCGATTAGGAAATTGACGTGCGTAAACAAATCTTAAGGTTTATCCTTAAAAAAATAATTAGGTAATATAAAAGATCGGTAATAATCCATACAAGATCCGTAGACAACGGAATTTTCTCCAGTTAATGTTTGTTGGAACAATTAAGTTAAAACATCACTCGCACTCTTCAGGAAAGGATAAATACAACGAGACAAAGCAATGAATAGCATCGGCAGGGACTGAAAAGGGTTTTATGGACGAAAGGAAGAATAGCCGCCCCTTAGGCGATTGAATCCATCCGAGGGATACGTCACTTGACCGACCCTGGCCGCACTCCACTTGCCTATAGAGATCGATATTTTTAGGAAGAGGGAGGAAGCCAAGCTCATTTAGAGAATTGGATGTCGTAATGAGAGATATATTGGGTTGAAAGAAAATACTGGTCGGCCCGGCATATATAACTGGAGGCACCGTGGACAGAGACATTATTTCCGCCAAGCTATTCTCTACATAAGTCAATGAAACGATATGGAGCAGTAGTTATTTTTATTATTCAATATATTTCCATAATTTTATTCAGCGACACCGACTGGGTACCTAGCCCTGAAGTTCGGACAGACAACGATAGAAAACACTCCACACCAAGGAAAAGTGTGAAATTTGCAAACTCAAGTAGGGAAGCAAGTTTCTTACTCTATACCACCTTGTAATTCAAGGATTTTTGTAGAGAGTACAAAGGTTTTACCTGACATTGAGCAAGAAATCCTAGGAATCAGCTGTCAAAAGCACTATAGATAGCCACTTTGTAGCTGCAAAATACAGATTCTGTTATTTTAAGGTACAAATCGCGTTAAACGTGGATTTTATTGCCCTAACTTAAATTGCGAGTAGGCAGAATAAGCCATTCCAAAATTTCTATTTTAAAAAAGTAGGTACAAATTAAAATTTTGGAAATATGATGCAACACATAAATATAAAATAATAGAGTGAGAATCATTACAACCAAAAATATGTATTCAATAATTCAAATACATGAAGCGTACCCTCTGAAAATATGTATAAATACCACAGAGCTTCCTGAGACAAACTTAATTCAAATCTAAAAAATTAGACAAATTTTTTAAAAAATGATTGTCATGACGATCAATTAATTTTTTTCTGAAATCAAGAATTTTTTATGAAAGCCTGAAAACCATGATGAAAGATTATAATGATTTTTCATAATTCCATAAAAACTTTAATTCAATTGGCAGTCTAAAATGTTATTCTTCCATGTTCAGAATGCGTTCCGAAAGTAATGCAATTAATTTTTTATAGAAATTTATTGATTATATTTGCACAAACACTTTAAATTCTTCACAGTACTTTACTTGGGGTTCTACATATTTTTTTGTGAAATTTGCTATAGTCGGTTCGCGCCCAGGAAGGCTCCTTCGGGGACCTCTCCAAGGTCCTTATCACGATTCACCGTCTCCCTTCTAAGGACGAAAATGGGTTCATTTCAGGGCTGCCTTAATCTAAGAGGATAGAAACGAGTCTGCTGGGGTGACTTCTGCACTCTAGGGGGTTGGGGTAGCATTTTAACCTAGTGTTTTACTAGGAACTCGCGGACTCCAAGAGTGTTGTGGCAAGGCGCTTTGTCGTCGCGGAGTAGCCAGGTAGCGAAAATGTCTTTTCCCGTCTTGATGACCCTTTTTCGGAATCCTTCCAGCAATTACATGTAATGGGCAGCGTAAAATTTCTTTCCTTGATAAAATAAATTCCTTATAGACCACTCCTTTGCTGTCTAAATAGACAAGGAGCACTGATTTAACTTTTGATTAGCTTTTTCTTGCCATTTTTGGGATTTATGTCTTGCCGGCCCCTCTTTAAAGCCTTTAACCGCCATTAAACGTGTGAGTCGGACAAAGCAGACTCCTCGTAACCCTCAGAAATCATTTTTTCGTTTCCTCAAAAGATTTTTTCAGCTAAGCACTGACTGAAAAACTTCAACTTCGCTCGGTTGTCAATTTCAGTTTTTTCGTGACACGGTCGGCGCGCAGAGGTTTACAATAACTGCCGCTTTTACAGCTTAGAGAGCACTGAGACTGGTTTGTAAGGCTTAGCGTTGAACCCACCCACTCCAAGTAGTTTAATCCCACTGCAACCAATAGGATCGGCGCAGAAAATTCAATTGTATTACTTTCGGAACGCACCATTTACGCTATGAATTGAAAAATATGTTTTCTTCATTTTATATTCGAACTATATGAGTATTATTGAAAACACAGGTAATCCATGATCACCCTTTATTCTCGATCAGATTCATTCAGTATAGGGAAAGGAATCAAACTTCTCCCACAGAAACCGAGTAGCAGGTTGTTAAAGCACCCATCAAACAACCATAATCTACAGTAAGGATTTACTTCTGTTGCAGCAGATGGCATTGATGCTGAGACTGAGTCGAATATCGAATTTAAATGTACTTTCCCTAATTTAAACGTTTCAGAAAAAAATAAGGCATACAAAAAATACCAATTTGAACTGAAATTTAGTTCTTAAGGATTACCGAGCAAAATATTAAAAATAAGGCAAATTAAATTTTTTCTCCTGCCTTTTTAAAGATTCCATAGCTAGATTTAATTTTCATTTCTTATTTATTTGCCATCAGGAAGCAGCTTTCCTCTAATTAATACAGAGATTCAAAATGAGAGGGGTTTACGTCTTTTTTATAGGAAAAAATAACAATATTGAAAAAAATAAAGGGGTAAGGAATACTGAAAGGAAAACGGTATACCAAGCTTGAACTTTATAAAGTAGATATATAGAAAAAGTACACAGATAAACAATATTAAAAAATGTAAGCATATGAATAAGTGTCTTAGAGTACTGGCTACTAGCTTGAACAATAATAACAGTTACCATGCAGATCATATTATTTATATTTAGATAACGCTATTTTAAAATAAATTTTCTAAACTATTTTTGATTGCGATAGGCGTTAACTTTTTCATTCCATTTTTAACCTAGTCTGAGGTACAATCGTTAATTTGTTCCATTATAATTGTGTTATCTATTCAGGAGTCTTTATTTGAATTTAATGTCAATTTATAAATTTTCGTTTATTATTTCTTATAAGCTTTACATTACATGCCTTATTAATTCAAATATGAGAAACATACATAATTAATATATTTGAACAATGTTTTTCACATTTGAAGCAACTATAAATGTTACCAAGGGTTTACTTGATGCAAAATGAAAATTTCTAGATGTTTAGCGTAAGTTTTGAAATGCCATATACTTACTTTTTACTTCTTAATTATTCTTTGAAATTTTATCTTTAAACATTTTTAATGCAGTCACATTTTTAACAGGGTCTATTATGTTTAGGTTGAAAACTTTCTGATAAAAGCATGGGTTTATTTGGTATATCGTAGCCAAAAAAGACCGGTTTTGCAGGAGGTGTGAGTCCCCTTAGTATAAATATTCTGGTGACTAATTTCAGGTATTTAGTCCCCTTTATATACCGTTTATAACAAGGGCCATGTTGGTTAACGGGTGGTGTCCTAGCACGCCCGGCACACGTCTATTAAGGCTGCTTACGGGGTAGTATGCAGATGTGGATGATTGAGGGTGGAATCCCTGTGTCCCACTCCGCCATCCTCCCACAACAGCGTGAGAGCAAGGGGCGTGGCCGGCGTGAGAGTGCCCCATCCCACCCGCTTGCAGCATCCCTCGGTTGCCATGGGCGACCGCGTCCCTCGGCGCCGCCGCCTCAACCTTTCGGGCGCCCCTCGCGGATCAGGTGCGAATCACCGTGCAGGAGGTTTTCCTTGAATGCAGGAAGCACCAGTCCTCTCTTCCCGCCCAACGAGCGCCCTCCGCCTGCACATCAGAGTGATGGACTCACACGCACGCAAACCAGTTCCATGTGAGCCACGCACATGCCTCCTCTGCTTCAAAGGACGCCGCCCCACCCGAAGCGTCGGCCGCGAACAGCGCGCCGCTCCCGCGCAAGGCTTATTACCTCCACTTCAACGTCCAGGGGCGATTACATGCTCAACCATTACACCAAGGAGGCCCCTGTTTTATCCAGTAGTAGTTTTCACCACTTTGGGCATATTTTGATCGGTTTAAAAAAATCCACAGTACGTGGAATAGCGTATTTTCAATCGCGATGAATAGCATTGAAATTTTTAAAGATAACATCATGAATACAAATATCGGTTGACAGCTTTAATTAAAATTTATATCCCCACGAAATTTGGATAGCTTTGCTGTCAGCTACACGAATGTCGCTTTCTTGTAATCAAATTAAAGTTGCAGTGGTTGACGGCGCAACTAGTGGTCGTCACAGGAATCCTCTATTGTAACACTCGTGATCGCGTCGCTCCCACAGGGCTTATTCCGTCCAATTCATCAGGAGAGCCGAACAATCGTTCAATGAATTCAGCATATTATAGCTCCGTCCGCGCATGTGGTCAAACATTCACACAGGTATCTTGCTTGTGCCATCAGGTGAATGATGACAAGTCTTAGAATCTTCGTGGTTCCCTCTATACGTGGGATTTTGGGCGCCAAAACCAACCTCCACCTCAGTTCGCCTCGGCCAACGTCCACAAATTTCGCGGAATTATTCTTTTCCACGTGGTGTGGATAAGATTATTTGTCGACGTTCACCCCTTCAAGTCCTCCAGAAGCTTTCGTGAGGACGTTTGGGAGTAATGAACTTCGATTGAAACGGCTTCTTCCCTGGCTCTTGACATGGCGTGATAAATATATTATTATATTTCATTTTCCATGAAGATTTAGATTCAATTTGCAGGGCTATCATAGGAATTGCTGTTTCAGTAATTCATAGGAAGATATAATGAAGGTAGTGACAGATATTTTTCAGAGGCTGCCCGATCCCGGCTTTAGTGCCTTGAGGAGGGCACTTCAAATGCAGCACTCCGTCCGTCGGATGGGACGTTATGCCGTGGTCCCCTTGTTAGGCGCTAGCCTTTCGTCAGGAGTAGGCTAATGTCGACCGGTTTTCCCTCTTGTTGAGTGACCAAGGGCGCACATATTGAATTTTATTAATTACTTCAAAAGACTTTTTAAGATGATAAATTAGAAAAATGAAACACGTTTACTGTAAGTTATTCTGTTTTAATTTAAGTCATGTTCAAAATCTCACCATTTTTTAAATAACCATGTAATAAATTCTTATTTCTCAATGCTGCAGTTTTTGACTTTGCGCATTTTTAAAACACTTCACTCATCTCCCAAAACTGCTGCTGATGTTAGATTAAAAATTCATTAAAATTCTTTCTCCCCGTAGTTTTAGATACATTTTATTATGGCCTGCAAACATTATCTTTCATGATTTAAACTTGCCTAAATTATAAGTACTTCATTATTTTTTATCACTATTTCATTATTTTCTATTTGTACAGGATTATTTCGCAAAAACAGCAATCAGCATATCACTTCCCTTCCTTGCAACCCAGTTACGGAGTGAAAGATGTTGGAAGATCACTATTTCAATCGGTTAAGGGGCTTAGGGAAAAAAATCATAATGTCGCAGTACCATTGATAAAAGAACGAAGCAATCACGCCGCGTCCATGTTGAAATAAAAAAGTGCTTTCAATTCTGCAAGTTTTCGATTGGAAGTTTTCTTACCCATCCAAGAAGATTACGGCAGGATGTATATTTTTTCAAGAGGGTTGGTCAATGATAACCACCTACTCGTATTGAAGTGGTGGCAAGAAACGATTCTACCATCAAAACTTCGGTTATCATGGACAAAATAATCCATCAAAATGTTCCAATAGGAGGACGCATTAAATTTCCAAACCGGTCAAATTTTGTCTTTTTTCGCGACAAATTACTCGTTTAAAACTTTTCATATAAATTCTCTGGGATTAGAGATTAGGCCTTTTTCGAAATTTCTTCGGGCACAAAATTAAAAATAATTACCCCTGATGCAATACTGAGGTAAAGTTTTCAAGTGTGAGACAGAGACAAACATCACCGTGTGTTACATTGTGTAATGGGAAAATTTCATGAAGTTAGCATACGTTTAAAACGGACGGCTCCTACCTCAACTCTTGCAGTGTCATAATCAAAGAAACGCCCGATTTCATGTTTTCTTCTGAAAATTCTATAACTTAAATACATTTACAACATCTTTGAATCGCTTTACTCTTGAACATAGAGTTGTTGAGTTGGAAGCAATCTTACATTCAAGGTCAATACTTTAAAATGTTACAAGAGCTTTTGTAGTAGGGTGATAATAGGTAATCTAGGTAGCTCTACTACTGTAAATTTTAACACCTATTACTCGGAGGAATGCGATAGAAGCAGTACCAATATTTCTATCGGCTCAGATTGAATCTTCGTTCAAAATGCACCTTCGTAACTTTAAAACTACTTCCATTTTGCAATAAAATACAAGATAATCTTTGCATTCTATTCGGGTTTTCACTGCGTCCGTTGTGTTTTAGCGACAACAGTTTCGCTGACAATGCAGTCAGCGTCTTCAGGTCGAAGGTGTGGTCAATCGGAAAATTTTCCGCCTTATATAGACGGCGGCGGCCTCTTCATCCCGCTGCTGCTCTCTCATTGGTCGGTGGTTGTCCATCTCTCATTGTTAGTCTGCGATAGGTTGGTGGTCGGAGAATCCTTTTCCATGCGATATGCAGGCGGTAGCCTTGATCCCTATTAACGCGGTAAAAACCCGAATACAATGCAGAGATCATCTAACCAACGCCGCAAAAATCTTAGAACCTACAAAGTACAAGATAGTTTCAATAAAAAATGATAAAAAGTTTCTTTTCGCGTAATATCCCTCGAAGGAAAATATCGGTCGCGTGGGATTGATGAGTCCTTCTGGACGCACACTCCGAGCGAGAACGCCCTATCCTTCACCACGGTCGGAGGCCTTCCCTCATCTCCTCCGCACGTGTTCAGGGGCGTGGCGTATTTGTGTCGGGCCCGCGTCGCCCTCGCCTTTGCGCCGAATTCCGGAGCGGGCTCGCATGAGAGGAGTGGACGTGGTCCGGTGCAGCCTCGCCCACACACGCCGGTGGGCGGAGCGGAGAGCGACGGACTCACTCCTTTGGCGCACTCCAGGGATTAGGAGAGGATGCACGGATGGGAGGGTTCACTGCTGCCGCTAGAGAGAGAGAGAGAGTGAAGCGATGAATGAGGACCCGCGGAGAATGGCGAAGGGATGAACGCCGAGTGTGGATATTGCGGAAGCAGATGACGATACCCATTTTTTTCACCTGATAGGGGTCGGTATGAGTGGTGCTCTGACCCTTTACATAAATGAATAATCAACCCCGACGGAAATGTGATAAATCAATCCCTGATCTCTCACACTCCCATGAATTTAATGATTTTAAAGCTCTGGTGCACCCCCTAAATGTCATTTGGTCGCTTTAGTCAATGAGAGATCCATTTCAGTGTGAGAGTTTACTCCAATACTCTGTGAGTTTTTTTACACGTTGAATTGTTTTTCATAGCGAGTCACTAAGCCATTTGAATACATTATCCAAATTGATCTAATGCTTTACATCAATAGACAGAAATAAATTTGTTTCGGTGGTTATGTACGACGTAGTAAATTCGTGTTATCAATAACTACTAGCTAATTCGTACAAAGCTTTTCCAGAATTACAGGTAATTTCCTGTGCATAAAATTTTTAGTCTCGAAGTAGGATTTACTCGTATGTATGCAAGCTGAATGAAGCTGAATGAAGGTTTAAAAACATGCGATGGTGAAGAAAATTACGCTAATAAAGAATGATTCAAGAACTTTCGTTATAGTTTTTTTATTTGAGAGTAATTTACAATGACAATTGTTGCTTCTATACAACTTAAAGCCAATCCCGCATATTTAAGAATGATGTGAGGATTAATTGATAACCAACATCAATAGTTCCATTTTTGGTGCAGTATTTCAACTATACTTAAAGCGAAAGAGATCATGTAAAGAGACTACTAAATTTACCATTTTCCGATTTTCTGGAAATAAATTGTACTTACATATGCCTTTATTGCGACGTCTTGTAAAGACTAACTCTCCTTCATTTGTCTAATACTATAAAGCCGTAATGGTATGAATATAAAATTGCCATCTAAAATAAGGTTTCTAATTGGAACACTAAGAGGCTATATAATGTCCGGTTGATAACCGCAGCCCAGTATTATTGACCGGCAGATTTCGGCTCGTAATATAGCATTAAATTTATGCTCTAAAATATAATACCTGATTTCATGTGTTCATTACAATTAAAATAATCGTCGCTTTAAATGCATTTCTAATCTTCTCAGCGCACTGGGAAAATTCCAAGCTGTGTATGTGCACTTGATATTCAAAATTCTCCTGAGGAATAAGTAACGCGTCTCTACCTGGACTCGGAACGAGACACTACGCATTATTTCTCAGTGCTTTGACAAATTTTTTATCGCAATTTTCCCAATTTCAGCAAATGCCTCATTCAATGGTTCAAGTACTGAAGGTCTTGTTAAAAGAAAGCGAGCCTTGATTGGTAAAAATGTGAATTTTACGATCCTGCCTCGAGTTTATATGGAGGCGAAGGATTTTTTTTCTTCGCGCGATTTTTAGTCTTCGACCGTAGTTCTCAACTCTCGAAGATTACTTTCATCCCCATAGTCCGAGTAGGGGCTACTAACCACATCTTCCCTTCTCTCACTTCCGGAGGTGGTGTGTTGGAAATTAAGACGTAAAAAAAAGGGTAATGGGGTGGCATATTCCACCCATTCTCTTTCCACCCTCCAGCCACTCCATGGATTGCCTGCATATTCATGAGGAGATGGAATGGTGTGGGCGACCTCAATTTGGAACTTCAGATTTTGAAGTATCCATCGCTGGTGGGTGTGCGGTGGCGGGGACGTGAGGCGCCACCTCCCGGCGTCGCTTAGAGCCTCCTCCCCGTCGAAAAGAAGGCGGAATTGACGAGGGAGGCTGGACGGTCCTCATCTCCCGAGGCCCAACGGCTTCCCACCCTCCACCTCGCTTTCCCTCACGGACCGTTATCCTGCCTTAAATCTCAAACGAAAACCCACGGCAGATAGATTCACCGGCTCTCATACTCGATAATCCTCTATGGAGCATAATGGAACAAATATTATGATTTCCATGGAATGATTCGAAATGCTTTTGTGCATAAATTAATTATGAGCATAGGCCTTTGTAAATGAGTATAATAATGCCATACAGTAATACAGTGCCATCAAATAACTATTAGATACGCGTAGGTGGATAAATGTTCCGCAAAAATTTTGTAAATGAGTATGATAATGCCATACAGTAATACAGTTGCCATCAAATAACTATCAGATATACGTAGGTGGATAAATGTTCCGCAAAAATTTTTATGAAACAAAATTATCTGGAATATAAAAAAAGTATTCCGGAATGTGATAATACCTATAACTATATGTTAGCATGGCTTGAAGATGGCACAGGTGCCATGTAAAGTTGTGACTCCGTAAGAATAATATCTTACCAGAGTATATTTCACCCGTAATGAAGAAGTAAAATTGCTTTTGCCAAGTAGGCGTTACTACGCAAGGCGGACTTCTAGGCGAGTTGTCATGTCGAGAAGAATATGCCAAGGGACTTGTAGCTTATATCTAGTAAGAGCAAACGTTTGTGAATTTTTTCCCAAATACATATTTTTGCATTACTATCGTGAACTAAGTAGTTCTCCAAATCTGAATCGACTCAATATGTTGCTAATAATACATTCAACTACACTTTTATATACAATTTTTTCTTGGAGTTAACCAAGCTGAGTTGCAAAAAGTTTACATAACAAGTAAGAGCACATCAGAATATGCATTTAAATACCATACGTAAATTTGTCTTTAAAATGTTATAGACCGACTATAGGGAATGAAGAATAAAAAGTTGTATTCGAATACAATCAAAATTAGGCTAGTCGTGAAGATAAATACAATGAGAGAGTGTTTAAGTAGTCATATTTGACTTTAAAGGAAATATTGTCTAACATTAACGATAATTGAGCGAAAAATGTTCCACTACATGGGCGTTAATTCACTGGCGTGTTTGTGCTCGGTAATCTGGTATCAGAATAAATGCATGCAGAAAAATATAACTAAGCATAGGCATTGATATAAGGAGAAACAATATACGAGGTTCCCGATGAAACAACGATAAGAGAGGTGATTACCAAGGGAACCAGGGCAGGTCTTAAGATAATTGGGGTACAGCGTCTATGGATGGCAACAAATCCGGGCGCTCTTACACGATGAATGGAACTGAAAGAACTCAGTAAACAAAGACGAGGAAGCCTTGGGATTGAGATTTCATTTCTATGTAACGTGAGCGGAAATTAAATAAATGGTGCTCCAAGTCATTTTAAGACTTAATAACGGAGAAAGAAATCAGATGCAGAAATTCTAACTCCTCCGGGGACTTCATATAAATAAAAGAGGATAATAACTATAAAGCAACTATGGGATTGAAAAACGCGGAAAACGTGCCATTGGAGTCGTGAAAAATCTTTCAGCCGTAGGCGGGGGCTAAAAAACGGTTGACGTTTCGTACGGAGAAATGATTTTATGCCAGTTGAATTCTCAGAGTTACTAATATGAAAGTAGAGCATTGAACAATGAACGTATCACGCAGTAAGTTTTAAGAATGCGAGAAAAAATAAATAGAGAAAAAATAGAACGATTTTTTTTTATAAAATAACCTTGAGAAATCTCAATTGAATACCATAAAATAAATACAAGGGAGGGTAACTTTTTCAAAAATAAAACCTTTTACTAAAGATCACTTCCAAAATAAGCTTTAAAAATGAATGAAGGTGCTATAGGTAAAAATAAAATATCCAGATTAGAAGTCAGTATGGAGCATTAATGGCAAATGTCTTCGTAAATACGAATATTGGTATGAATAATAATGTATTAATGAAATTAATGAACGCATTTTAAGTAAAATGCATTAATGTATTTTTGTATTGATATGTTACCGTTTTTGTACTAATTCATCATCTATGTATGGTAATTTATGTATGTTAGTCGGGTATATCAGCTCAAATTACTCTGTACAAACTAACATGAACTAGCGCAACCAACTATGTACAGCTACTTTTTCATCACGGTACTGTGAGCTAGGCCATAATAAATCGGTGAAAAGGTTTACATGGAAATTAATTAGATAAGAAAAACTCAAACCTTAGAAAATACTCATCAACAGTTAGGAAACATATCGCTTATTTCTTGTCAAAAGGGGTACACTACACACGTACGGAAAGCGTGACGCTCGAAAAGTAAAATCAGCAATTGGTCCCCTATTTTTGAACAAAAACTCTTTGCAACACTGCGATTAGGTATATGTATTTTGGCACGACATAGAATATGCTAACTCGTAATTTGAGTTTTTCCGATTGCACTGTGCAAAGAAACGTTTGTATTTCCGAAATATTAGCAAAAATATCTTGATTTGACATGATAACTCCATTGTGTTGGTGAAAACCCCATGAAGACACATTTTATATGCACGGAAAATTATTTCCACAAAAAATTTATTCTCGTCAACTCATTATTTTTTTAATCACATCCCTCCGACAGCTATACCAAAGCTAATTGACCTACGAGCTATTTCTAAACTTATTGTTTCAAAATATCAAATGTCTGTAACGATTTTTAAGGGTAGAAAGCCTTATAGTTTGAGTTGATAAGATACTTCACGTCACGTAACGACTATAACATTTAAGATTTTATGTTACTAGCGCATACTATATGCCACGATGATGAACGAAGCCTTAAATTCTATTATTTGATC
This sequence comes from Ischnura elegans, assembly GCF_921293095.1. Taxonomy (NCBI): domain Eukaryota; kingdom Metazoa; phylum Arthropoda; class Insecta; order Odonata; family Coenagrionidae; genus Ischnura; species Ischnura elegans. The sequence goes on along the minus strand of NC_060248.1, from coordinate 119,351,487 downwards.
CAAATTTTTCTACAGATTTCACCCCGCAGATTTAACGACTATGTAATTTTTCTCGAGCTAATGACATCCCGATGAGTTTTGATTTTATATCCAATTTCAGTTTTGGTGGTAACAAGACATTCAGTAAGAGCGATGCCATACCCCTTTTATTTAACCACCGCCGTCCCTCAAAAGGCTCTTGTTTTGGCTCGTTACAGCATCTCACGGATATCCATTCTGATCCTCTTCAGAGATACATTTTGATATGTGAAAACTCGTTAAAAAGTTTTCTTTTCCTCTTCCAAAATTTACGGGGTAGAACATTTTGAAACATTTTGGATCTGCGTTGTCTTTTCCCGTGTCTCGCATTTACGAAGGTTATAATGCCCGACATGGAGTAGATTTATTTTTTATTTGACGAATCTATAGCAACTCGTGTAGGGAATTTCAATATAATCATTATTATATATTTTCGATAGTGAAAATATATACACATACACTAATGGCTCAGGTCACTATCGCTAAAACACAGACACACAAAAAAAACTCTCACGGTTCTCTTTTTATTTGTCCGTGTTTTATTGATAGTGACTTGGACCATTAGTATTATGTGCCAAATTAAATTCAGAGAAAGCATGCTGCTCAGCACAATCAAAAATTACATCTACATAAAATGATATTGACTCACTTCTCATTTACCCGTTACTTATTGGGGTTATCCATCTCATGAATGCCATTTTAGTTTAGTGAAACCCATTATTGTATGTTTCAATGGCTAGAATATCCTATAGAAAGTCAACAGGTCTGTTTATCAACATCATAAAATGCCGGGTGAATTAGACTGCCAACAGCTTAACTCCAGTTCCACAAATGCAAAATAAGTTTGGCACGAGCAAACTCCGCTCATTTAATGTCCTCCAATGTAAATCAGGGAATTTCAAGCCAGGAAACTTGTAAAATAATCAGAGAGCCCACAAGGGTGTCGCCGATGAAAGTGATTTCTTGGAATCGTTGCAACGTCTTACTTGGAAGAGGCATCTTCTTTTCTATCAGATGAATAGATGGACTGAGGAAGGACCGCGAGTGATGTGGATGTAAAGTGGACGCATTCCTCAAAAGGGGCCAGCGGGAGATGACGGGATCTTTACCCTTGCAGGGTCTGCCTACCTCCACCCTTTCGCATGAAAATACGGTGAGCGTAGCGTGCGGTGAAGGAGATTGATTGAAGGGCCAATGTGGGACGTTGGTATTTATAAAAAAAAAGGTAAAATGCCGGAGAACTCTCACAAACAATTCTTTAGCCCAAGTAAGGCCAGTCAATTTCGCCAAATCTTGAGAAAGTATTGTCGAGTTTGCGGATTAGTCAGCGAGAAAACGTTAAAAAAAAAGATGAGTTCATGCAATTCGGTTCAGAATGCATTGATATTATTTGAACATATCATAGCATAAAGCGTTGCATGTAACCACCATTTTAAGCTTAGAGGCCTTCATTATCAAAAAGTCTGGTTTATTTACAGTTTGGAACAGTAATTATTTTCTACCAAGAAGCAAAACGACTTGCTTATAAATTTATGGTTTTAATTCATAATTGAATAAATACATTTTGAAAGCATTCTTTTACGTGCATAGCATGATAAATTAATAATTACAGACTAATAATAATGTATAATGCTTATCTTACATGAACCATTTTAGTAAAATTACTTTCCTCCGAAAATGTTAAATTCACAAACAGCTTAGAAATCCACATTATCATGTTCACCAGGTAAAGAGACATTTTTGGTTAGATTTCTTCTTCTTCACATTTTTATTTTTTTTATTTATTCTTCAACTCCAGTAGTTGCGTAAAAATTAGCTGAAAAAGTGAGTCGAAAAATTTATTTAAAAATAATTAAGCAACAAAGATAACTCTGCATCAAAACAAACAATGAAATGTAATCACTGAGTTAACAGGATCATTGCTAAACATATACACTATAGCATTTCTCTCTACGCTGACTCTGTTGCATAGCTAGGCGTACTTTCCTACTAACGTGAGCGAAAATAAGTTACTAGTGAGTTACTGAGGTCTTCGTCCATCGTTACTTTTAATTTTATGGGCAAATAAGCCTAGAAGTAATAATTTTAGCACAACAACTTATTTTATGCTTTTTACACTTTTCTTTTTCTCCTTCTTCATGTTGGAAAATCACTTTTTAAATGAGTTGGAAAGCTAAATTCTGTAGCTAAGCAGCTTTGGAGAGCAGTGGTTGACTGATTAGTCACCAAAAGTATGACGCTACGCTACAGTACTACGGTAAACTATAAGCTTCTATCCGACCCTTCCCGTCTGTGGCAAAGAAAATATGCCCTTTTTCATTGCAGCATATGGAATCGCAGCAGTAATATCACCTTGCAATAAAATCTAACCTTTGATATTCAACTGACTGATAGCTGTAACCAGTTTCGTTCCGAGAGGAGGATAAGAAATGAGAAATTCGTAGCATATCCGGTAGGAGGTAATATTTTCTCGGAATGTCTCCCAAGATTGAACCTTCGATGTATCTTAAGTGGCTCCTTGTAGTCACTGAGCATTAAATATGAATCATTGCACAAAAGAAAAGTTGAAAGGCTGAAAAGAAAAAAACTGCAGACCAACGGATTATGAGATTTGTAGGGCCTAAAAGTATTTGATTGCTTTCTCTGTTGAAGTACCATGCGCTATTCTTGCTGGTGTCAGGGGCAACAAAAGACGTGTTTAACTGGAAACGGTCTCTCGGTTATTTCCACACTCTTCAGTTTAAAGCGTCGCATTGTGCCGCTTTCACTGGGAGAAGGTCGAGTGTGTTGCCTTTTTCTTAAAACTTCTGAGATCAGTAGACCTCAAAAGAAATATGCACGCCCGCAAAATCCTCGAGCAGTTATATGGACAGCTTTAAGGCTTGCACTCACAAGGATCTGGGGAATTAAAAATGTCAAAATCCTGTTCTCAAACACATTGAGAAAGCTTCGAAGAGAGTCTTGAATTAATCTGAAAACGTCACACGGGTCTTATGCGGAGATCAGAGCTTATATTATGCAAAGGAATGGATAGTTAAGAGGGGTTTTTAATTCGAAAAACAGAGAGGAGATTATGGATTTTTTCACTACCACGGTGAATATTTTATCACCTATGCATAGTATAATTTTAGGATGTGCCCGCAATGAAATTTTTTAAATATATCTTTCACCTAAATGGAGCTTTCGGAAATAGTAATGGCTATATCCAATCATTGCCAAGGAGTGATAAAAAATTTAATGTGACAAAGGTATATTGAATTTACTGTAGAAAAATTTGGGTAAATTCAATTTTTCAAACAGTAATTGTCGTAATCAGAGCATCTGGTGATATATTTATTCTAAGCTAGTTAATATGAATAACTGTAAACTGTGATTGTCTAATGTCAAAAACACATATAAGTGAATACCTAAATATGACATTTATATTTCCAGACTTTAAGACATTTGAAGAATATCAAATAGTCCTTCAAGAAACAAAGCCATATATAAGGTCTCAAAATACTAATAAAACTATTTGCAAACGGCTGAGCTTACGGAAATTGAAAATTGGGAGGAATAAATATAATATCACATGAAAGGGAAGGAACGTAATTTACACACAAGATCAATTTTCTGAGAGAGATATTGCTATTCGAGGTCTTATTTTCCGTAAAATGATAAGAAAGGAGAATTCCACATGCAGTAATCATTCACTCACTGAAATTATGACGCAAATTCTGGGTGTCGGATGGATAAGCCCCCTATTCTATTCCTTTTTTTCTTCCAATATATAAACCAAAGAGGCATCATTTTGAACAAATCATTCAGACTAAATCATTTGTAGGATAGGGGAAAATTCATTATTTTATTTAAAAAAAACACCTAGGAAGCTTCATTGGTGTATCCTACAACACTAACACATTAAGGATCGGTTTTTTTTCGAACTTACCCCAGTGGCCGGGTATTTTTCAAGGCAGGCTGTTTTTTTTGCTTGCAACTTTAATTTGGTTTACATCTGAATAACTGTTTACGATATCTCTTTCAAATTTTTAGTGTTCAGATGAGACCTAATGTCATAATATGAATAAATAATTTTTACAAACAATGTCGTTACAATTTATCATTGCATATGGCATATAAAGGCAGCGTGTAGAAAACACGAGTTGTCTCGTGATCCGTCCGTAACAGATGGTTCGCGAAACACGAGTATACTCGTGATCCGTCTGCAATGTGTTCATACTTCCAAACAAATGTTGATTGGTTGGTATATATTGAGATATTACTACTTCAGTCGAAAATTATTTTAGGAATCTCAATTTTTGTCAGAATTTGTACTTTTGCATTTTTATTTTAATAAATCGGTTTAGAAAAAATATGCACTCCTCGACGCGATCCTAAAGTTTCCATCCCCTCCCTCAGTGTTCGGGTGATGGATAATATACCAAAACTTTTGAGATCCATTGGTTCGAAATTTGAATAAGCTCTTACAAAATTGAAGGCAAGAAAAAACCGTGCACATTATATTCACAACATTGATTTGTTAGGCCAACTTTACCCTTTATTTTAAACTTGGAGGGCCATGAATATTTCCGCAATCTGTAAATTTATATTTATCATCGAAAATGAGTTTCAGATCAGCAATATTAATTTTCCATAATGCAAAATATCGATGAGAATTTTATTCATCAGTGGCAGGGATCTCCGCTTTTTTCCATTTGAATTGGGAATTATATCATTAAAATTATTTTAACCACCAATTCTCAAGATTTGTGCTTCTATATCAGCGATGAAAAGAATTCAATGACGCCATAAACCGTGAAATTCCTCATTCATAGCTTAATGCCTTAATATCCTTTAACGCTAAAATTTCATCGGAGATATAATCGCAATTCAAGGTCATGTTTTGGCTTTTATGAAAAGTAGTTGAAGTATTTAACCGGTCTTGCTTTGTTTTTCTCCAATATTTTTTTCTTTTTTGGTTGCATTACGGTATGTTTTTTTTTCAAAATAACTTCAAGCCTTCTTTCTAAGCGTATTTTGAACAAATTTTAAAAAATTAAAGCAACTTAAAAGTGTTATGCCATAATTAAATATAAAGGCAACGAATTTTTAATAAAACAAGAATTACAATAACACTATAAAGTATGAATTTGCAATTTTGTAAAACAATAATAATGTGTTCCTGCTTCAAATTTTCTATTATAGATTTTTGGCAGCAATAATTTTTGAGCCAACGGAAATTTTTTAGCTATTAAAAGTTGCACGTGGCCTCTTGCTTTATATATTCCGCTTCAATAAGTAGGTACATAATTATAGCATTTTGCAACGATTTTTACCTGCAATACTTTGAATAAATGTTTTTAGAGTTTCTAGAATCACCTCTTTCTACTCATAATTTATTTGGTATTTAAACTAAAAAAATGTTTACAACTTGATATATATCATTTAAAATACTGCCTCAAGAAGGACTAAATTAAAATTCATGAACAGCATTCATTGATCGGCTGAAAATAATTTTACTACCACCTCCATAAATTAGAGAGCATTGTATCGGGTCGCAGTTCTTAAAATAGACAAAATTCCTTACTTTAAAAGAAGTTTTACGAAAACACATTCAAGAACTTTGGAAAGAACGGAAAAAGACATTGGAATTTTGAGTAAAAAGTTTTTTGAGCCCTTTTTCCCGTTCGGAAAGGAGAGGAAAGACGTGAAGGACGAGATCCGTTGGTGGGTGGAATTTGGATGGAAGAATGGCAAGGGTGGAGGGAGCGAGAGAGTGGGGAGAGATCAGAGGTGAAATGAAGATTGATATAAAACGACCGGGGGGGGGGAAGAGGAAGGAGTCAAATGAGGTCGGGAGAGCGAGGGTGAGGCGGAGCGAGAGATCCCACGGCCAACGTGCCGAGGGATGATATTGCACGCACGAAAATGGGAGGGAAAAATAAAGGGATATTAGCCGTCCTCTCCGGGGAGGACTCCGAGAGGAGAATGGAAAGATATCCCGTGCTGTGGGATGCAAATAAGCAAAATGAATACATATGGTTTCGACGAAAAGCAATATTGCCTCTTGCTCGGAAATATTCTTCTAGAAATGAAAAAGGATCCGACCTTTAACTTCAGTGTATCGAGCAGAACAGTTTCTCTCCTCAAGACTTTGATTTAATAATGGAACAGCGATGAATCCTGTCTTTGTGGTGATCGTGAGATGATGGAGATAAAAAGGGTAAGACAAATCGAGCTTTGAGCTGAATGTGCTCGACGAAGAAGGAAATGATACAATTGCGTATGCTATCTCACTGCATACGCAATCGTATCAGAGACATTCTGTTGCCTCGCCTTCTCGCGATAGAATTCTAATTCACCAAATTTTATGGGCTGAAATCAAAGATGTAAACTATCTTCGCAACTCAAGACAGGTTCTAAGTTGTCATAGCCGTGAGCAACGAAACGTTTTCGTCTTCGGATTCAATGGATAATTTTTAATTGCTACTTTTTTTTATTTTTGCTTAATGTTTGCAACAAGCATTATATCAAGGTTATTTTTTCACCATAGCATTTCAAATTTCCAGATGTGATAAACTATCAAATAAAAATAAAATCAATTTTAGTTTTGCTTTCACCAGCGTTGAGCGTTACTCAGAAATAAGCACTTTATTCAGCGAATACCAGCGAATTTATTGCTGAGGATTTGCGTTTGTTATTTGTTGACATAAGAATATGTAATTTTTCCTACTCACTCCTGAAGCAATGTAAACCCACGTAAACGTCCTCACTCCACTATTCCCCATCTTCCACCATTTCTATTACTACTCCCTGTCATCTTGTTTCCTGCTTGGGTCTCTCCAACGCACCAGCATGACAAAACAGGTTTTTAATGTCATATCCAATGTTAGAAGACCTCTTGAAAGACCAAGACTGGGTTGGAAAGAATATGAAAGATTTAAAATATATATATTTTTTTAAATTTAACTCACCGCACAGACTAAATATGATTTTGAAATGTGGAATTTAGACTCATATTTAAATACAGACAAAGCATCAAATTTATAAATATGGAACTGTGAATTGTTGAAGCAGGTGGGAAAACATATTTCACATTTAAAAAATGGGTGATAGGCCAGGTGGAACGTGCCACATTCGACGCCGAAAGATTCCGGTAATTGGTTTTCCGTCTCGCCGCCTCTCCCCTCCGAGCGCCACCTCCGTGGCTGTCGAGCGGGATTACCGTCGCTCCGCCGATCGCCTCGCGGCCGTTCGAACTCATGCCGCTCCTCCACTTTCATCGGGAAACCGCGTCGCGTAACACGCCGCGAAGACGTCACCGCCGCGTGTGGAATGACAAGGGAGGGCTAACTTCCAAGTGGCTGAAAGACCGACACATCCTCCGTCACCGAATCAGATGTCTTATTCAATTCTGACTCGCTGAGCTCACCTCCCCGAGGACGAGAAGGGCCTCTATTTACTGAAAGCGAGGAGTTTGAACCGTGGTAAAAAGGTGGCGGCAGGAAGAGGGAAAGCTATCTATGCATTTAGCAAGCTTATCAACAAACCAAATCGCACACGAAATAGAAGCAACGGGGCACAGGAAAACAGGAATATAGTTTAAAGTCTTAGCGAGTACCTTGTGGAAATCGAGAATCGGTATCATGGTAAAGATAAAACAGTAGTTTAATTTCCAGAGATTTTATTTCTGAACCGACCAAGGTTTCGGCAATACGCATGGTCAAAACAACATGCAATATACACCTTGGTAATGACAGTGAATGTTGTCGAAACCAAGGTCGGTTAAGAAATAAAATCTGTGGAATTTTAAACTTCAGTTTGATAATATTTAATATATAATAGTTTTATAGTAATATTTATATGATAATTTTATAATAGAATTGAGGAAAGAAAGCGAAATCGGGAGAGAACGAAAACCTGAGCTTACGCATTTCTGGCTGTGAGGCAAACCAGAAGCAGCGTGGTGGAGATGAAGGCAGCTCTGCGTCCCTCAACGGGAGAGGCACAGCAAAAAAAACAAATACCCTCTTGGGCCCTCAAATATATTGAGCAAGAGGACTACATGAAGGAAGCTCAAAACCGTATCTCGATAGGCTGAGTCGAGTTAAAAGTTTACCATAAAAACCGATTGGTCAGATTAAATAAAGATAATTGATTCCAGCATCACACCCGTTCCACAAAGAGATACATAATGGCCATGGCCAAATCATGGACGTCAAACTAAAATGGAATATATGAGGAAATTGCATGAATTAAGGGAATTTTCTCCGAAATCAAATAGTGCTGCAGTGTTGCACGTGATAGAGTTAAATTTTTATGTGAATATGATGATATTCCGACCGTAAATGTTCAACTTGCTCCCGAATGAGATCTTAGGCTCCCACAAGGAGTCCCAGCCAATACCGCGTAGGTGAAAGGGAGGATCTAAATCACGGAACGAAAAGACAGAAGGACCGATTGTGATGGTACCCTGGTGAGATAAAAAGGGGATCCAACCCTTCTTATTCAATCTATCTGTCCCCAAAGTGTTCACCCTGGGATAAAGGCGCCTCCAACGAGGGAGAGACAAGAGGGGGGCAAAGAGGGGAAATAGAAGGAAGTTCAGGGAGAAAACTAGAGAGGTAAGTACAGGGGGTTAAAACGTCTACGTTCGAAACAATTTCGTAGTGAAATTAAATTAAATTCCCACAGTAGGAATTAAAAACTGTAAAAATATTTGTTACACCGAACGTGAAGTAAGCTAAGTAAAATGTGAAAGAAGGCCGGGGCTGAACGAGTTTTTAAAGATGAGAAATGTAAAGTGATAAACAAAGATATCGTACTACCCACTTCATTGTATTTCACAGCTCTACAACTCGTGATTCCGATTTGTATATCATTTGAAATGCTGTTCCACGATATCTCTACGGAATAAGTTGACTTCACGGAAAGTGTACCTGAGACCCTTGATGTACTTAAAAATGAGAACTACCCTAAAGGACAACATTCATTACAGTAATGACGCATTTACTGAGACATTTATTTCATTTCTAGATATTTTCCAGCGATTTAATCGTCACCCAAAGAAGCCACTTTGAAGATCAGATAGCGCTTTAAGATCATTCAGGAAATGATTGCTGATCCATCAGATAAAGCAAAACAAAAGCCGTTTCCATTTCAACATTGACCTTACCACTCGCTCTCCCAGAGAATATTCAGCCATTGCATCAACAATAAATTTTCAAAAGAAGTTAATCGAACAAAAATAATGAGTTAAAATCATTTTTATTAGAAAAAATCACTTATGAATAGTATCTATGGTGTTATAGATGGCTTTATCTACAATGAAGAAGGTTAACAACATATGATAAATAATATTATGAGTTTTGCTTAGGTGATTTTAGCACTAATCGAATCGGAGATCCGTATTTTCCGTCCTCATTTTCTTTGAGCCCAAACCATCTCTTCCGAATACCTTCTAGATGTGTCTGTGATAAGCTAATCAACTCCACACCAAAAGCTTCCAGAATAACCTTTCCTGGAAGGGTAAACAAGCCAAAGTGGCAATCAAGGTCAGCGGACTTAAATGATAACGACGTTTAAGCACAACAAACAAAATTTTGAGCCTTTGTCAGTGTAAAATTCATTTTGTGCCAAATAAATTCCAAGTTATCGCCAAGCTTCCGTTCATTCAGAAACCTATCCCAGTTCAACATGAACAATATTCTCAATAATCACAGCATCATATCATATCAAGTAAAATTTTATACAACATACACAAGCCTTTCCTACAATCCTTTCATACAATAGCCGCAATTACCTTCTTCAGGAATGGTGGTAAATTATACATAATGCGCCTAAAATATTATATTATTATATATATAGAGTAAGACCACTTTTGGGTAAGCTGATACCACTAAAAATAAAACCCATATTTACAATCATCAAAATAAAGGTGGAGTTTAGTTACTAGTATTTGAACAGTGTAATATACACACTAAAAAATAAATACCTGAGAATTTGAGAAAATATGGGCAAACATAATTGTTTCCTCTCAGTTGAATGTATCTCAAATTTCTTTTACGGCAACTTCATATCACCTGCTGTCTTTTTCAACCTCTACACACGTGAACTTGTAAATACCTTATATGACGACTTGAGGGTACGTGTCCTAACTTAAAGGCACCATAAATCCATACACGCATAAGGGACACATAAGAAACTCTGCCAGTGCGTTCCCGTGTATATAATTCACATGTAAAATGTATCTCTGAATTGGAGAAGACGAATAGAGTGGTTAGAAGCCGAAAAATTTGTAAACATTTTATTAAAAATTAACTATCATATCGCGCGCAACAAAGTTTACGAAAAAAAACATTTAATGTATTTCTTCATATATTTGAAGAATAAAGTAGGTGCATTCGTTATGTGCAAGAATATAACACTAATTTGGCAAATATTCATCGCTTCTAAAATAATCGCTTCAAAATATACATGAAAAATGAATGCAATAATGCTAAGATTTATCGGGTGCAAAAATGACAATCTCCGGCATTTTCCGCTGGTACATTTTTTTCGGTAGAAATTTGTGTGATGAATAAAGGGTGGGTCATGTCGATTCCACACTGATAACGTAATGATCGTGAACCGAGAAACAAAATATTTTAAAGCACAGTGTCTTCAGAAGTTCTGCAAAGAAAACTTAAGTGAACAGTGTGAAAATGGCACACTTAAGAATTTTATTGCTTATGAACCTAGCCATCAAAAATATTTATCCGTTCAATTCGCATAGGAATGATTTACAACTGCTAAATTATGGAACTTTTAGAATGTTTCAATTTTATGTCAATTAGCAGACACGGAACTTGAATGGCATTTTCTAGTTCGATATGAGTATCTCAAAAGATAGTACGACACAATTAACTAAATCTGGAGCAGAAAATATAATCGAATTCTAACATAGTCCAGTTTTTTACTCTATTTTAAAAGTATATTTGATTTTAATATTTGAAAAGTTTTACATTTACTGTGCGATAGTTAATAATTTACGGACCATTTGTTTTTTTATTTATACCTAAAAATGTACATAAGGAAGAATTGTCTTTTCCATACGTTCAAAATTTAGCGCAAGATTTATCCCTGCTATATGATAACTGAATGGTTACTCATATAAAAATAATGTTTCAAGCGTTGCTCTTCTTAAAAATCCAATTTAGTTCCAATAAGAAATTGAGTCAAATATTTAATAATTACTACTCAAATATTTATTCTTATTACTAAGTGAAAAATGGGACATAAAAGTTAAAAACAAAGGCCTACAATATTTTTCTTTAAATATTGCAATCTTTTACTTGATAATTTTTAATCGTTATGAAGTGCTTAAGTGACAAAACGCTAAATCATGGAACTTTTAGAATGTTTCAATTTTTATGTCAATTGGCAGACACGGAACTTGAATAGCATTTTCTAGTTCGATATGAGTATCTCTAATTTGCTCTCTCTGCTTTATTCTCTTTGCAATATAGTCCTTGGTCATATTCCCCAGCGTTGTCCACGGTCGTTTTATATTCATGTTTATGCTCACATTGCAGTTGCTTACCCCATGAATGAAGCCATATTTATCTTCGTTTTTCCTTTAGTCACGAAGATATACTACCAAAGGGGATGCTCCTGAAAATGCACGATATATCACTTCCGACAAGGTAGCGTGTACGTCTTCCTTTTTTGAGGATACATTCCCTTTAATAAGGAGAGTATTTCATTTCAATACAGCTAGATTTGTATGGTTGAAGAAACATTCACAGTAGAATATGTACCATGATAAAATGTTAAGCTATCAGTCACGGTTCACTGATGTACGCCATGCATAGCTAAAATATGGAGTTCACTTTGACCTTGACATAATCTCTGTCGAAGAGCGTACAACGTTCGGTCTAGTTGAAATATAAAATTGAAATATTTTGGTTTAATTTTTCGGTCTAGATACCTGTTAAGCATTTTTGATAGCCGCGGAATCAGTCGATGAACTGTTTATGTGTTATGTCACGCCGAAAAATCCTCCCTTATTACGCCCAAAAACAGCCGCCGGCTCAAAGTGACAAAAAGTTGGTCGGTATTGAAGTTTTAAAATTTTTCTTTGGAACATGCAAATATTTTAAGAAAGACATATTTAAATTAAACAATTCATCCAGCGCAGGTTCTTTTCAAATATTTCATCAGATACATGCGAAGGTGAGAGACAAAAGCAGTCTTTTATCCACAACATATCAAGGGATCAAGAGTAGTCAACATCGCTTAGGGAAAACTATATAGTAGCTCTACAAAGATAAATACTTAATCGACCGAAATAGTCATAAAAGTTCTTCTAGCATATATTCCAATGCCATTACAAAACTTTAAAAGAGGAAAGTCATGTGAATACTGAGGGAAAGAAACTAGGTATCCGTTACATTTAGATATACCTAAAATGAAACCAATAAAAAATTACTCTCAGAAGAGAGTTCATAAATTTCAAGAAACCTGCCTGACGCTTGCTACTACGTATGCGTTGCTTTTGCATTGCTACAAATAGAAAGGATATTGCGTACCGAGTTAAATTCCTTTGTGATTCCGAAGGTAAACATTAAGTTACAGCAAAACTAAGATGGACCAGGGATTGATGGCTTGAGGATTGGATGATTGGAGGCGCTCACGAAAAAGACTGGACAACGTTAAAAATCGTGGGAGACCGGATTGGAATTTCCCTTCAACGGCTGCAATGATTTAAAGAAGAGGGAAAGGATGTGTTTGCATTGCTTGATGGAAATAAAAGATGAGGGTGAAGAAAGAAAGCGTGAGAGTGGTTGGCAAAGCACACGGGGAATCCATGGGGATTCGGTGCTGATGAGGAGCGATGGCCCACCGCTGCCGCCGCCGTCTGCAGAAAAAGTGGTTTCCCGGCGGCAGCGCCCCTCATAAGTGGCTCCAACGGCAACTTTTAACGAGGGTGCGCGGGGGTGGAGAGAGGCGATATTTCCGTCCCTAATGAGCGCTTTAAGAAGAGCAATCCCACGCCCCGAAAATAGCCCCGAGGAAAAAATCCTCGCCCCAAGCAAACTTGGCCCTCACTTGGGGTTTGTCACCTTACGGACGGAACCAGGGAATTGTAAAAGAAATGAGGGAGGCCTAATGAAAAATAAGTGCTTAGCACGCTAAATAAAGAGCCTTCCATGGTTTCTTTAAAGCACACAATGAAGGCCAGTGATTATGATTTATTGCCTCGTCGTTCTTTTTTTTCAAGATAAGTTGAATGGCAATATTTTTTTTTTTTTCATTTACATATATTTCCGTGAACATAGCGAATCAAGGATGAGTATGGTTCATTCCATATCGTATGCAGATAGGATAAATAGGATACCCAACGGTAAGTTGAATTCATATTCCAAATCAGGTTAAAGTTTTCTTATGCATAAACTCAAACGATGCTCCGGTGCCAGTATTACCTCAGTACCACCTTGGGTTATAAAAGGAGTGATTTACGGAAATTTTCAGATTGGCAAGTTAGCAATAGGCATATGGTCAATTCATTTGCTCTTTCCAGCACTTTTGTATATTTCGTGTTTCTGGCAGTATAACAGAGAAAGAGATTCAATCAGAATCGGGTCATTCTATTCATATTCTAATATCAAAATTAGTCATGACCGCAATATGTTTTAATGAATGTTTCACTTTTTTAACAAATAATTTATCGCACCACCATTTTTCCGCTGATTTGGATTGTTTAAAACTATTTCTTTCCACTATGCTGCGTTTTCTCTGCAGCCTTGGTTTGATGAAAAGAAAGAGGCAAATGATAACATTTTGAGTTTATATTACATTCGTAATAGGCTCATCAATTTTTTGTAAGCTGTTCCAGACATTTAATTACGAAATAACCATTTTTACAGTCTGTTATTTACATTCAGACACTTGTGCATCATTATCATGATAAAAATTGATCAAATAAACTATTATTCGAGAATATTCATATTATTTTTCGATACGGGTAGTAATTTCGAAGTGCTATACGGAAGGTTCAAAAAATTTCAACGAGAACAATACAAATAGAACCCATCGTATCTAGAACCTTTTTTCTGTTTTCCTAACACTGGAAAGTTTCCAAATGTATAGCTAGTTCTATGCGATTTCGGGTGCAATTTAGGCATATTTACACATCGGATTCCACTACAGCTTCATAAAGATAACCACTCAGGAATACCGCAGAGACTGAATAAATATAAATCAAGGACAGGTAAACGACTCGGACATCAACAAATCGATCGCAAGGCTCCACAAGTGATGGTGCCGTGGAGTTGAGGGAGGCTACAGTTTATGCCAAGGTGGAAGGACATGCAGAGGGCGGAATAGGACCGAGTGGGTGCCCCTCCCGGTCGGTCATCCATTATACATTGAGCGGGGCCATCCCCAGTTCCGCATCCGTTGTCGGGACGGTAGAGCGTGCTGGCCCTTTAGTTAATCGAACGGAAATTTAGAGCCCGGCTCGCACAAGTTTGACTCCCCGTGGAACTCCCAAATGCACTCAACCCCTCGCTGCTCTCTTCTAGTTTCGTCGGGCGCTCGTCGATTTACGCGAAACGTCTACTGTCTTTCTACCTGAAGGATAGTCCATTTTTCGGTATATCTTTCCCTGATTTCTGCCTAATAAAAGGCGAGCATAACCTCATATATATTATAAAAAAGGTATATGCTTTAATGTCAAAATTCTTGCTTCTTCTTTTTCATTTATGTACTATTGAATTATTTTTATTGTATTACTGTAAAAAAAATATTGAAAAAATTCTTTATGCCTTCATGTATTAATTTATAGAAACCATCATGATTCGTAGCCGTAAAGAAAATATAAGAAATATATGGAAACGTTGGCGAAGAATTTTGCATATCATTCTCAGACCTATACTCCAAGACGTTATTTAACAATTCATAATTGAGGTCAAGAAAAAGAAATCGATTTATCACCTTTATTAGTGACAAATAGTGTTTGAAAAATATATGTCGATTTTTAAGGGTCAAACCATACCCTCACAACCAAATTTTTATTATGAGTAGATTTGAAGTAAAATAAATTTAATTGAATTAATAAAAGTGCATAAAATATTGGAGGATAACATTTGACAAAATGTATATTTTTTCCTCAATTCATCAATTTGAAACATGTTAAAGGCCATAAAAAGAATGAAAATATTTATTTTTGTATGCATGTCTCTCACCAAATTTCATTGGTTTGATGCAGCCCCGTATAAGATCACTGGTTATTTTTATTAATTAGCGAACTTAACCTAGTATTTTTCTCTGTGCCTTAGAATATAAGACACGTAAATGAATATAAGTTTATTGGGATGTGCGAGTAGTTCTTTTTTATCTCGAGTCAAGTTGAAAACTACTCGCGAGTATCGTGTCGAGTCGAGTGTGGTAATTTATGAACCAGGCAATAACACAACACACGTTCCCACATGTTCTAATTTTTCCTATCTCCTTGTAAATTTACTATTCTGAATGCCTAGCATGATGTAAAAGGGAAAAGAAAATGAGGGACGTTGATAGCAATTGCATCAGAATTAGGAGATGAATGAAAATTAAAGTGTCTTAAACAATTAAACGAGCACAATTGAAATGAATTAACCTCTAGTAATATGTCGATATTTTTATTAATACGCGTATCCAAACTACAAGGGCGAGAGCCCTGAGTAATGACATTTTCACAATTGTAATGAATGTTAAATTCGTAAATAAATCATGTAATACTTGATTCCTTCCAAATTCTCATGCAGAATTACCAATTATTCTAAATGCTCACGTATCAGCTTTTCACGTCTCCATGGATCTTAAATCTTCTTGGAATTTAAAAGGAGGAAGTGAGCGAAATATAGAATATACCTTTAGTTTTGTAGACGAAAAGATTTTTTTCTTAATTTGTCACTTCCTTTAATCAACCTTAGCGACTCTTTTATTTTACGTTGAAGAGGGAAAATAAACGCAGTAAAGGAATAAACGAATTAACATCGGACGTCTCAAGTACTCAAAAAGGATTTTAAAAAATGGCACTATTTGAATATCAAACACCCGGGAAAAACAGGGATTATCCGCTAAAACCAAAATGTTGCATATTTTTAAATAGAAATGTTAACATTTTTTGCGTATTATCTCGACGCATGATTAATGAAATTAGTGTAGGGTACATAATTATCGCATAAAAAGTATGAGCAATGCAGCGGTCCACTCCGATTACTTCGAATGCGCTGCTGGGTAGGAAGACGGTCGGCCGCCGCCGGTGACGAAAGGTATCCCACGCCGCCCACGCCGCGTCGTCGACTACTATAGTGGTTGGCTGTATACAGAAAGCTCAAGCTCCCAGGTCAAGACAATAGAACGGCTTATCAATTTTAAAAAAGATGTTACTTCGTGAGTTTCATGATAGCACTCACTGTCGTCAAATTTCTGAGCTAACAAACCTCGACAGCTCTGTAACGGAAACTACTCGACTCAACTTGGCATTTGTAATGCTACTCGAAACACTCGAGTCTAGTACCAACTACTCGATTCGACTCGACTTTTGGAGTACTCGCACATTCCTATAAGTTTATCATTTTAGTGAAGACCTGCCCTTGTATCCCAAATTCCCTAACACCAGTGTAAACAAAAATAAAGCTTCCCTCCTAAACGAATGCAATCCGTCATACAGTTCTATACTATAAGTTGCCTGCAGTTTTAGGATAAAATGGTGCTCTACCATATGACAACAATCGTCCCCCGAAGGAGTCCCCGATCGCATAAAAGTTTACCGCCGAAAATAGACCAATGTTGATGCTTAAAATCTTTCTTAGAAGATCATGTATTGAGAAATCCTTCCGAACTTCACTGATTAAAAGGGCTTCAGCTTCCCAAGGTTACATAAAGATGTAAAAACAAAAAACTGGATGAAATTATGAACTGGGAGATGACTGCTCGACTCAAGGGGATAAACGCAAGAGCAGATCCTCAGAAGTCAAAAGGAAGTAAATATGCATTCCTATAATTATATACCGACTTCGAATAAACAGCTTCAATAGGCGTGCAATTCAGTTCATTGAATGACCGAATGAATCTAAAATGCGGCATATTTTAACCGAGGGCTCTACTTTACAAAGACGAGTCATAAATACCCTTCGAACCTTTACTTTTTATTCTCTACCCAGCATCATTAAAACTTTTACTAATAGTTTTGACCTTCTTATTCATCTCAAATGAATTCCCAGCAACTACGGAAAAAATACACCGGACCAATGCTTGAACAGGATCCTTTAAATTTAAAGGGGAGTTCGTCTATATGAATTGAGGAAAGCAAACATTCGTTAAAATCTAGGATCAAATATAGACAGGCATAGTACCAGCAGAGAAATCGCTCTTTTTCCCGTTTAATTAAAGTATTTTAAGCTATTTTGTCAAAGCATAAATATGCCTGCTCTTAAAATTATCTCAGTTTTCCTCAATGAATCACATAATTCGTAACGAATACCGGAAAACAGTTTCAATAAGACAAAATACAAAGATGTTATGTTGACGACGACTCAAATCATTTCAGAATATTAATGCTCCCCGCTTGAAATATTGGTAACACGGTGCTAGGGAATAATTAAGTTCCAGCTATTTTAATTATTCAGTTTCCTTCCAAAATGGCATTGGTAAACCTTGCGTAGTAAATAAATTTATGTTTTAAGTCCCGAAAGAGTTTTTAGTTGCACCAACCCTAGCTTTTACATAGTACTAAGTATATTAAGTATGTCCTCTACCGAGATAAATATTAGATAATGATGAAAATTTAATAGCGAATTAAACTGTCTTATAATCCTTGATAACTATAGGTTAGGTCACCATCATATGAGTGAATCTAATTTAAAAAATTCAAATTTTACATTTATCAGCAATTTTAAATGCAAAGAAATGAACAGTAGCTTTTACATTTAAAAATAAAAAAGGAAATGCAAACGGCAAGCTATTCATTTTTTCTTACATTTTTAAACCGTTAAATTCATACGGGGGATATAAAAAAACGTATATTCGTATCCATTCCATATTCGTATCATGGTATGTCAGTGGATATTACAATATTCCAAAGAAAACGTATGGTAAAAATATTTTAGTCAATTCAGGCATTAATGAGCTATTTTTTTAGCTCCTCCTTACGATGAAGAGTTTTGAAAGACTCACTGTGAACATTTTTCTTCAATTGAACCTCAACCGCTAAAAGGTATGCTTGCCTGTAAATAGCATTCAAACGAGGCCTTAACGCCTCCATCAATTTAATGTCAGAAAAAACATAATTTTCAATACAGTTAAGTTAATTGGTACTATATCTGAGTATTATTATTAGCTTTATTTCTTTAATTCTTCTATTCTGGAACAAATTGAACCATTTATACCTCTTAAATCTATCGCTAATATAATTTTGAAGTGGAAAAATCACTTTATTAAAAGTTTAAAAAAAATAACTAACGACATTTTTCAAACTATTGTCCAGATAATCACTATATATCAGAGCTAATGAAATTCTAATCTCTTGGAGAACTCAAAACCGAGGTGAGTTATTTCTTGTCAAGATTCAGGTCTAATTTCTCCTCCTCGTTTTCATTCAATTAACTGATCAAGCCCTCCTCTTTAGTTCTGTCCCAGGGGATTTTGGTTAAATTAAGATATATAATCGTATAAGCTTATAATCCGTTCAAGTAAGCATTTAGAAGGACGTATATGGAAGTAATTACCACGGAGATCAAAACAGCACTAACGACCCAAAAGTATTTCCTCTTTCCTTTAACCTCCCGGTGAACTGTAATCACAATTACACTTTGATGACACGTACTATGTAATTGTAAACGATATGGATAAATTATAAATAAAAATTGTCAAAATTGGCAAGTCATGTGAAAAATCCACAAAAGCTTACGTGCTTCAAAGAGATATTTATCCCCGGCAACCGGATGGTGTGGGACAAACTGTCCCCTAGTTTCAACCAGGTAACGTGATCAAAAAGCAGTCAATAATTCATGCTTAACTTTGATGAAGTTATAAACACGTAACTAGCGATGGAGTGGAGTCAGGATAAATTAAACACTGCAATAACACGTAAAAGTTTTATGTGGCAACGCAGTGTTAAATTTATTCTGTCCCCATGACAGAAAAAATCCACTGATTTACGCCGGCAGTCGTTTCATTTTTTATTGGCGATACTTAGGGATGCGCGAGTACTCAAAAATTCGAGTCGAGTCGATTTGTTGGTACTCGACTCGAGTGGTTCAAGTAGTGTTACGAATGTCGAGTCGAGTAGTTTTGCTTACGGAGATGTCGAGACCAGTAAGTTCAGAAATCTACCGACAGGAAGCGTTATCGGGAAACTCATGAAATAATATCGTTTTTAAAGTCGATAAGTCGTTCTAGCTCTTTGGCCTCGGAGATTCAGCTTGTCGTATACGTAAAAGGCAACCACTAGAATAGTCGACGTGGGCGCCGAATACCTTTTCATCAGCCGCGGTGGCCGACCGTCTTCCGACCCCACCGCATAATCGTAGTGGACCGCTGAACTCCCCATCCTTTCTTATTCGATACTTTGTAGCAATCCTACTTTCTTTACTCCAACGCCGGAAGAATACGTAAAAACTATTAATATTTCTGTGGATAAAAACTCTATGACTACATACTTCCGATGCTAATTTTCGATTATTCCTTTATTGCGTTGGGTTTCCTCCTTGAACTTACAAAAAAACCAGTTGCTTTGGTCAATTAAACGAAATAGAAATAATGAAAAACGTTTTGGTCTACAAAGCTAAAGCTAAGTTCTATAGTTCATTCGCTTCGTCCACTTGAATTCCATGAAGATTCAAGATCCATAATAATCGTTTACACAACTTTTAATAAAAATTCCAAAGATTCCCAAATATTGCAACTTAGGTAAGAAAGAACTTTTCCAGTCACGCAAGTGTGTTGCGAAAGACAATTTTCAGCAGGTAATACTGTAATATAGATACGTCAAAACCTGCTCAAACTTGCTGCCTGAGCATATAGAACAATTGATTTTTCGGCATGAGAATTTGAATGGATCAAATATTACATGATTCATTAACGTATATCATCTTTATAACAACTGTGCTACTGCCTTTACTGAGGTCTCTTCCTAATAGTTTGGATACATATATCAATTACATTGAAGGCTTATTGTTTGGGGATTAGTTATTTCAATTGTGCTCATGAAACTGTTTAAGACACACAAATTTTCATTTATCTCCTATTTTGACCTAATATTTAACATGATTGACACCAACGTTTCTCGTCTTTTCCTTTTGACATCAAGCTAAGCATTCAGAGTAGAAAATTGGGGATGGGAAAAATGGAAATATGTTGGAATATGTATTGCGGTATTGCCTGGTTCACAATTGCCATACTCGACTCGATACTCGCGAGTCATTTTCAACTCGTCTCGATACGCGACTCGACATCAAAAAGTACTACTCGCACATCCCTAGCAATATTAAATGATTCCTCTCATAGGTGCTCATCAGCTGTCCTTATGGCTTAGCAGACAAACTGTATATTTCATGATTAAATCAAACAGAGTTAGTAAAATTTGCAAGCAAATCTGAGACCAGTAGTCTCAGCAGACGAAAACGATTCAAAATCCACTAATCGATAGTAGAGTAAGCCCATTAAGAATAACGTTTAAAAAAGATTTTTACCTATATTTATCTTTCACTTCAGCTTTTTCTCCAACACCGATAACTGATTTCCCACTGCAGGAGGGACGTTTAAACACATATAATAAATAATTCAAGCAATAATTTAAAAATTGTATTAATGTCATTAAATAAGATTTATAATTATTTAAAACTTTGTCCTTATTTTAAAATAAAATTTAAAATGTCATTTAAGTTTTATTAAAAATATTAAAAATTGCAGTAAAATTGAATGAGGTTCTGTTTAAAAGATGAAAAGTAGCATTAAAATAAGCATGTATTCAACTCTCTCAAAACATGAAAGTATATTTGAAGAACATTTTTTTGAATATGTTTAAAAAATAATAAGTTTTTAAATTAAAAAACCATGAAATTATAAATCCGTTTAGATGAATTTCCACATATTATCCTTTGAGTATTTTATGAATTCACAGTAACAAAAGCTATTTAGAGTTTACATCAGCTGTTCCTATATACAAATATTCTCCTTCTTATTCTATCCCTTTCTAATTAAGACAATTTAAGAAGCCTTGGAGTAAATATGGAGCAGAAAATATGCTTTATCTTAATTTAAATCTAAATTTAAAATAATTTTAATACTTGAATTGTATATATCTTCCGAACAAAAATAAATAAACGGCGTTAATTGCAACTTAATTTATTAAAACGTGCACAAAATATATTTCATCGCATTAATTAGGAAAAAACGAAGCAAAAGGACGACCGGTGGGACAAGAGGGAGTGGAGAGGACTGCGGAGGTCGAGCGGAAACAGGCAGATTTATTTAGCTCTCAAAGAGAACGGAGGATAACATAATGGGTAGCAACTTCAATGCCCCGTTGCGGAACTCCATTGAATGCAAGAGCTTAAAGTCTCGAGGGAGTCTTTGAAAGGGAAAAATACCGCCCGCAGAATTGATCGTTGAAGTTTTCTATCGGGTATAATTACCAGAAAAATATTTTCAAAATACAAGGGTTGAAATTAAAATAAAAAAGCGCAAAATTCGGTCTCATTTAAATCGGAATATTTTTGCATTTATGATGCAAGCATAAACAATATAATCGGAGTATTATCCGAAACTTAAATATGATTAACAACAGACGGAATATGCTAGTACTTTTTTGCAAACATTTGAACAATATGTGAAGTTGAGATGCCAGATTTTCGTTACATTGGTTTCTTTCGTTTACCCAGCGAGACAAGATACTAGCGATTGCCATGACTACTTTTTAATTCTAGTTACCTTCAATAATCTTGCACATTTCATAATAATGTAGTCCAATATCTTTTTCGTGGAATAAACAACCAAGTTTTTTTCCTCACATCAGATAATTCATAGACATAATTTACTCGTATTTTAATCATATTGCGCCCAAATAGTATCAAGCATATATGAACTTCACTATATAAGAGCTATTTGGCAAATAAAAGGTTCCAATCAGAGAAATAAGAGTGTGAACACCTTTCATACTTAATTCTGGTATACCGCAGCCAACATATGTATATTGAGCAATAAAAGATAAACTAAACATCTTGGCTATACATTTTACCAGTACCGAAAAAATTTTCGTAATATGATCAATGTTGAAATACTTTCAGCCGTTTTTAAAACCACGGTGGTATAATGCAGATAGGTTAGTTTGGCTAGTATCAGAGAATTTACACTAAGCTACAGAATTTCCAAATATGACTCAAAAGTAAAATATAACGAAAGGCTTTATATCAAAATTAAAAAGATAAAATTTTTAAAATAAATTATTTATAAAAACACTTACTTGCAGCTCCTGAAAAACTGCAACTCGAGATTTATATTATACATCTTGGACATGCATTATTCACATACCTGCAAAGAGAAAAAATGAATGTCATCAAAAAAGCCTATACAAATCACGGGTGAATTATTCTTGATATCTGCGATTGGATACCGAAAACATTGAATTAAATAGCAATAATATATAAATGTATGAAAATAATTATGTGATAGTAATATCACATATTTTCTCTAACTAAAGAGCACGCGTATATCGCATAGTGAGCTTATGCATATAGATTAAATATTTGCCCTTCCCGAAATAGAAAGATGCCATGCTTCATCTTTAAAATTAACGACTAATTTGAAATTAACCATGAAAGCATCATTTGGCTCAGCGGGGATAGGTTTATTCTGGCCAAGCTACTTTAGTTGGTTTAAAGGAAATTTTTTAATCCTTGGCGGATATTTGCGCCCGTGTGCGTCACTGTGTACCGAAATACTTGTTTCATGCAGTGGTTTAAAGTAAACTCTCATACGTGGTATATTATTAAGTTAAATCACTCTCCAAGGATATGATCATTTTCTTCTGCTTAAGTTATATTCTATAAGTATTTTGCCAAAATGCTAATGATGAAGTAATACTGTAAATAGTAAATTGCAGATTCCGCGAATAGCCTATCGATTTTTACATGAATTTTTGCATGCCAAAATGTTAAGGAAACAAATATCTAGTTGAAATATTGAAAATTTTCATACGAGATTCGGTCTTTCATTGCTGATAATTTCTATCAAATCTAATCTATTCCTCATTTTTTTCTTTTCCTTTCCACGTCAAAATTTCATGTTAAAGATTACTTTACCCACAACCAGCTTTCTCATACAACCCATTCTTACACACCCATTACTAAATATAATAGAAAAATGCGGCTCTTGTGAGACTAAAAGATACTTACAAAAATCTAAATAATAAGAGAAACATTACTTCTTTCATTTAAAACTTTAATGACACCATTGAAATGAACCAAAAAAAAATGAACATCGTATAAAATTAAAGTAAGTTCCGAAGTGGTTCCTACGGTCTTGGAGTGACAACGTCTTTTCAATTTTATGGGTTTACCATATCTTTCATATCTTCTTGACGATATTCTGACAGGCTCTACTGCAAGACATAAGAAAGTATGAGTGACGGCACGGCGAAATATCAAGAGGAAATGAAACGAAGCAGCCGAAATCCCGAAAATCGGTAAGGTCATACATGAGATTCCAAAAAAAAACTCCGTCTGAACGTCATTATTCGTTACATATTCCAACAAAAATATGACTCGGCATAGTGAAATATACTTCATACAAATCTATTTCTTATAAATTTATAAGCAGTGATTATTTTTATAAATTTTAAATGCATGATTCCGCCTCGGTAACAAGGAAGTAACTATTGAAAAATTGAAGTAAAAATTATTTTTTGAAAATATTATATTATATCAGGATATCTTTAGGCAAGGAAATATTTTCTATGAAATAAAATATAAAAATACGTACTTCTTACTTATATTCCATCAGAATTAAAACTTTCGTTTCAGTATGATCTTGTTTTTTCTCGGCGAATATTTCTTATAAATATTTCTCGGGTTTCTAGCCGAGTGAGAATTTTTTGGCCTAACGTTTCGACGGAACACTCTTCCATCGTCCTCAGAGAATTAATGTGCTGCAGGCCTGCCTTCCTGCGCTTATATAGTCTTTCAAACCGGGGGGCATTGTTGTCGCTTTCTGTCCGTTATCTTTTTGATTAACGGTTTCCATTCCGTGCTTATCATGTACCCAGAATCGCGATTTACTTTATTCTTCTCCAGCCGGATCTCAATCGCTTCTTTAAGGAGACGATCCCAAAACAAAGGTGCCTTAGAGATCACTCGAGCCTCATCGAAAGATATTATATGATCTTCCGTTAGGCTGTGTTCAGCGAGGGCCGATTTCTCCGGATGGAACAGTCTTATACACCTCTTGTGCTCTTTAATTCGTGTCTTTATCGTGCGCCCAGTCTCTCCGATGTACACTTTCCCACACTGACATGGGATACGGTAAACTCCAGGTGTTCTGAGTCCCAAGTTGTCCTTCACACGCACTAAATCCCCACGCAGTTTTTGCGGTGGTTTGTGTATAGTTTCAATATTCCGTTTTGCTAGAATCCTCGATATTTTCCCGGCCACAGTTGAGACATAAGGCAGACAAGCTCTTGCTATGGGTTTCTTATCTCTGGAAGGCATATCTGGAACGAGGAAGCTTCCAACGCGGTTATTCTTGTGCTCTGTGTTAGCTCTTAACAGGGCGAGCGAAATCTCTTTCTTCGTATACCCATTTCGGAAGAATGTTTCCCGTAGGTGATCTAATTCTTGTGGGAGGCTTTCTTTGTCCGCTATAATATTTGCACGATGCAGGAGGGTAGAGAGAACAGCTCTTTTTTGAGATGGATGGTGGTGACTTAAGCCATTTAGGTACAGGTCAGTGTGTGTTGGCTTTCGTTTCAGTATTTTTAGTGTAAATGATTAAGGAATGTAAGATGAAGCATCTCTACAAAGCTCAAAGGCTTTCTCATTGAAGTGAAATCTAATATTATTAAAAATTCCAAATCTTTTCTTGCCACCAATGTCCACTCTTTTTTCTCCTGTACCGTAGTTTGGGCAGTACGCTAATAAATCGCAGTTAAGGGTACAGCGATACTGTTTATAAGCTCATTATGAATACAATTTTAACCCCTTTTAAAAGCGGGATCTAAGATTAAAGAAGTTGTCGCTTAAACCACCATTGCTTTACTCTTCGGTATTTCTAATGGCCATAGCAAACTAGAGTATCTTTCTAAATGAACGATCCTCCATGACTACTGAAGGATTTAGTAGAGATGTTTATACGGCTTCCGCAAATCTCTTTCCCATCCAACGCTTATATTCCTCACCATCTCCTCCATTCACACACCCAGTTGATGAAACGGTTTGCGCAGAAAGATCCAAGTTTTCGTCTGTTATCAAGATTTTCCAGCGATCATCATGGTGGTGACTTTTCTCGCTATCAGGTATTTTATTTCTTCCAGCATTCAGATAAGCAACGTTTTCATTGGCGTCACGAGCACTGAATTCTAGAGCGAACCTCAAGAGAACGACGTGATAGATGAAGGACCAGACCCAACCGAAAGCCCCAGACACTCCCATCGCAGATTCACTGTGGATTCCGGGATACTTGAGGATGATGCGAGAGGCGCTTACGGAGACCTCGTTGGAGTGAACGAGGGAAATAACCCGAGAAATTGTCACACGCTCGGATCTTCCTCTTCGAAGCAATGAAAGAAGCGTGCAGATTCCAGGATTTCGAAACCTTTTCACCTCCGAACCTGAGAGAAAAGTGCAGCCGCGCCAAAAGACTGGAAAAAATTTAATATTTTTTTCTCGTACTTCCTACTCTAGCATCTAGCCAATGCACACGACCGTTCGGCAGCAAAGGTGAAGTAAGATACCAAGAAAATATACAAACGTAAGAGAAAAATAAAGGGTCCCTCGTGCATGAATAATTTATGAGATGAAAATAGGACCGAGCTGTGCTGGAGAACGTAAAAGATAGATTTGACCCAGTAACAGAACCCAACTCTGAGATTCCATAGCCAGAACATTCAGAATCAGTCAGGATACACTCATCAAACTGCGTAAAAACGTGTAAACACTGGCATTTTCTATGACATTCAAATACCCCTCCGTTTTTTTCTGTCCATTCTTTAAAATCTCTTGAACCCTATACCTATTCGTAACTGTCAAATTTAGTTAATTTTATTGGTTAATTTTGCCTAAACATTAAAACTGGGGGAAGTAAAGCCCCTCACATTTTCACTATCCATAAATGTTATCTATAAATAAATTTATTCTGAAGTAGAGCCAACTAACTAGTTGTGCTGTTGATTTTCAAAAGAATGTTTTTGAATCTGGAGGGTGTAATGGCTTCCTATGGTTATTTGTTGCCATTCTTAACATATCAAAAAACATATCAAAATTGGCAAGGCCGATATTTCACTTGAATGATGAAAGTTTCACCGAAAGATAAAGAATAAATACGGCTTTAGCATTTTTCTATGGGAAACGAATAAGTTTTTAACAGACAACTCTTAAATAGTTCTCTATCCATTGTTATAAGTTCATTTTATATTCTGGTGAAGCTTAAAGCGCGGAATGAGTTTATAAAGGAATACTGATCACACCGCAAGACACATGTGCTCATTAACAATACCTTGACCAATAGAAATAGGCTATCATCATGTTAATATTCGCATCAAACCTAGCTGTGGTGATTGACTAAGGTTGATAACTGTACTAATGGAGTAACTACGCGAGAAAGAAAAACAAAGAAAATTAAATTTTTGCTCATTAACCCTTTCTAACCCAGATCTGTTTCTGGGAGAAATCAAATTTCCAGATTTTTCATTTTGAAAACTTGAAAATTTTACACTCAATGATAACTGTCCAGGCAGATTAATATTTCATCATTAAAATTTACGCTACAAAATAATATTTAGTTTAGATATCTCCTAAATAGAGCTGAAAGTCCAAATATTTTTGAGGTTGCTTAGAAGCAGCATTGGGTTACAAAGGGTTAATAAATGTTTAATATTTCTTGTTGACGGCAAAGGTTGGAAGCACTGCATTGAGTGCATTTGGTGTCAAAGATTGTGTCCAGAAGCAAGCTTCACAGCTAAGGAGTATGCTCATTTGAATACCTTTGTCGAAGGAAAATATTCCTTACGAGCAGCATCAAAATAAAAGGAAGGCTCAGCGCGGGAGAAAGTCAGGGGATGGAATGTAAAGTGCAACACAAGATGGTGGAACTTCAGAGAGCAAACGCGTTGGTATGGTACCGTAAGAAGAGATGGAGAGAGAGGTCGTAAATTTGATATGAAACGAGAGGAGAGACCTCTGTGCCTTTGTGTCTCAATTTCCACGGGCTAGTCTTTCCCAATATCAAATGAATCCGTAGAAAGCCGTAAAACGAAAAGATATGTAAAAGTCATCCTCGCCTGGGTGAATTATAATTGCATATCATTCTATTACCATATATTTTTAACAAATCCGACGTCAAAATACTTTACACGCTTAAATTCGTTGTAACTACCTCAGAGGTAGAAAATCTGAATTTGAAACGGGAAAAATTTATTTCATTGTATGTGTCTTAAAAAGAATAAGACCCTCTCTGAAGAGTATTCGACTGATATTTAGCTATTGATTTATGTCTTTGTCTCGCTTTAAAATAAGGCTTCTTGAAAACAGCACGTTTTCGGCAGCAAGTACAATGCTAGGTTAGATCGAGCGCAGGCTCCAATACGGCATTACAGCCGACGAAATTTTATTTCAGGTCGTAGAAACCTAGAAGAAGTTAAATAAAATTTTCATACAAATCTCTGCACTACATATATTTTGGTGCGAGTAACTGATTCCTCACGTAGTAAAAGAGCACGGATTTAAATGATAAGAACGCTCAAACAAAGGCAAATCATTCCAAAAATATTGCGTTGTTAGTGATACACGATAGATTCGGTTATTCGGAAATTCGATGCACCAGTATTTTTAATTCCCTTATTAGGGACGTACAGAAGAGAAAAAATTGATGCAACAGATAAAATTGGCAAAATATAGCAAAATTAAAGCGTATAGTTGATATTTTTTTAAATATTTATGACTGAAACATATTTTGGGCAAAGGTTTTGAGTAAGTGAGAAACCTCTTATCCAATATACTACAGTAGGTGGAAAATACTAACTGACTAAGCACATGAAGAGTCTGACTACTGCTTAAGTAGTCAGATTCTTCATGTGCTGACTGCTATAAGCTCCATAATATTTGAATCGTTAATTGAATTTCTTGATAAATTTCACATTCAAGATATCCGCATACTACTAAATATATTATATAGAAGCTGCTTTTACGAGACATAAATATATGAATAAAGATCTAAAATAAGAACACCATTGCTTGCATAATTTAAAACTTTATTGATACCACATAAGGGGACTTATAAAAAGGAAAAAGTATGTCAAACCGTACAAAATTAAAATAAGTTCTAATATGGTTCCTGAAGTCTGGATGGACATCATCTTCACGATTTTCGATCACGTGTAGTTTCATTTCTTCATGGCGATATTTTTCCTGGTTCGGCCTAACGGTATTAAAAAGTCAGAATGAGAGCGCTGCAAAATATCGTGGAAAGGAAATGAAACGAGGCAGCAGAAAGCCCGAAAATCGGTCCAAGATCAAATATCCAAGTCCAAGGAAACCTATGTCAGAACGTCAACTAATTCATTATATATTCCAGCTAAAATACGGCCAGGCAAAGTGAAATATATTTCATAAAGTAGTGTAGACAAATTTAGAAAGTTAGCAAAGAAATCACATTTTAAATGCATGATACGGGCTCGTTACCAAGGATATAAGTGTTGAAAATTATTAATTGAAACATTAATATTAACAGGAAATATTTTGACAGGCATTAATTTTTCAGTAAAATCAAATAGAATAATATGTACTGATCACTTTCATTCCATCACCATTATAACTTTGAGCTGACTACTATAGTCTTAATAATATTTTAATCGCTTGCTGAATTTCTATATAATATTCCATTTAAGTAAACAACAAAAGTGCGTCAAAATAACACACCTTCTATTATTACGAGAAAAAAAATCCATTTCTCTCATCACAACGTTGATCGAACACAAACGAGAGCTTTACATTGCCTTGGAAAATAACGACGGAAAATAAGAAGTCGATATTTCACCCTTGATTGAAACTCCCGCGTCTGCGATAGCCGCACAAGCTTATCTACGATTTCTTCCGGGTGTGAGGTATTTTTGAGGCACAAATTAGCCAAAGGGGCAATTAGCGGCAGGCGGGAAGTGGCGCCTCCTACCTGCCAAGCGCACCCCAACCCCATCTAATGCGCCTTCACTCCCCCCCCCCCCCCCCCTTCAGCCAGACAGTCATTCCCCTAATCGCTAATCACGCCCTCCCCCTGCCACCCCTAGAAGTACTGGGGGAGAGGGAAACGTTCTTCCCCTTCTCCACCATACCTCCATCCCCCACTCTGACCCCTCCCACTTCTCTCCTTCCCCTCCCTACCATAGCAACCACCCGAGTTGAAGCGACGTCAACAATTAAAAAAGCATTGGCGGATTTATCGAGCCTCACCCTGGATTTTCACATGCTCCAAAAATGGATACAATATAAATATGCTGATATCATAAGGAACATAAATATGAGAATGGACTCACATTAGCAACTTCATGAGGTCAACGAAAATTGAATTAAATTATTATTGCCGACCTCAGTGGCGGAGGGGTAAAGTCCGCGCCAGTAAAACCGAAGGTCACAAATCCCGCTTGGTTTGGTTACCCTCATGAAGGCATGGGTATTTCTCATAGTCCATCAATGTTGATTGTTTAAATCCCCTGATATAAAAGCCTTAAAAATTGAGTTGCTTGCGGGGAGGTTAGGTAAATTTAAATTAACAATGTTACCAAATATGATCTGTCTCGCTTGCGCTTGTGCAAAGGGCCCGCGACTTTTTATGGTCACTATACCAGTTCTTGCAATTTTTGCATGCCGTTTGTCTTAAGTGCCTAGTTTCTTCTCAAGTGGCTTGATTAGAAATCAGTAATATTTCCACTTTCATTAGTAAAACAAGGTTAATGCATATATATTACAAATTAAAAGTAAGTTTTATTAAAAAAACAACTTTTTTCTAATGAACTACAAAAAATAAAACAAATTTTCTACTAGCCTGACAAGGTCTCTGAATTATTTGCTTAATACACAATTAAAAATACTGATCTAATAATTCACTATAAAATTAAATTTATACTTAACATTATAACATAATGAAACAACAGAATATAATAAACTGTAGTAAATTACATTTTAATTGATGCTACGCATAACTTGAGTGTTACAGTGAAACACGTGCCCTACTTCTTTCATTGCATACGAAGCTAATAATTTATAAAATCTCTCAGGATATTAGAAAATATATTTTATTCTTTTTAGCTCATTAGAAACTAGTTGTTTTGAGGGTATAGAGTTACATTGAACACAGCAACAAATAAATTTCCTACCACATCTTCCTCCACATTTCGTCTTTGCTCCTTCTTATTTCCACCGTTTTCTTTTTCTATTTCTCTTCAGCTTATTTTTGTTTATTCAGCAGTTTCCATGTGAACCAATTTTTGTTCTCGTGGAAATAAGCTATGACAAATTTTACTTTCCAAAAATTTCATTGGTAATTTCCTCCCTTATATTTTTCATCTTTTCGCTTTAACTCCTTCATTTCCCTTTTCCATGTTCCCCATTTCCCTTTTCCTAGTTCACTTCTGCTCCCTTTGCTAAATAAAATTCATTGCTATGATGATTCGTTGTTATGTTCCTTCTAATGACCGCAGAGTCGTCATAGTATTTTGGTGGCCATTTTTTTTTCTCGTCCCCATATTCAATAGATAAAAAAATAGAGTATTTACCTCGGGTTTCAATCGATTTCAGAGGGGGTCTATCATATGACCTTTTTGTCGTGCCTTGTCTCCATCGCCCCAAACATATGTATGCGTGAGTAAGTGATCGGAAGTGGGTTTTATATTATTTAGTTTTTTACACATGGATATTCTTGGAATGCGACGAGAAGTAATTCAGTTAACGGTTACGATTACTTTCAGGTATTTTTTACATGTGTATGTTACATTTTAAAAAAATGCAACTATTACTTGTTATCTACGTACTGCTTTCTGAAAGTAAATTTTACTTCCCCATTTTGACTGTAATGACTGAGGTGTGCCGAAAACTTTGCGTGAACTGACGTAATTCTGCCTAATAGCCAATCAAAAACTATGCGTTAAATATCTTAAGGATATGGTTAACAGTTTCGCATGCAAGAATCTCGTATGTAGTTTTCAAAAGGTTTAAAAAAAATTAACTGTAACTTTCCTTTATTCAATTGAAATTGGTACTTCTGATTGTCAATTTAAAAAGTAACTGTAACTGAGTTCAGTTACTTTTTTAGTATTCTACCCATCTATATTCTTGTAAAGCTGTTCCCAGATGCATAAACACAGTAATACCCGTAAAGACCATAATGGCCCTCATTACATAATACATTAAATACTGGCCATCGCGTAAAAACATTAATAGATTTAAGAATTCTAAAGTAACATGAATTCATACTTGGTCCACTATGAGGAATACCATCCAAGTGACTCTTGGTAAATATTCAAGCTTTGTGATTACCACTTCAAACAATCCATTACAGCCAGTTCTTTACAGTATAGTATTATCAAGTTGAATATTCTCTGAGGGTTTTCGGAATATACAACTAGTTAGGTGGAGGTAGAGCATCCATGAGAAGGGCGAATGATTCGGATCTATCTCGGTAGAAATCCAGTAAATAAGAGTTTCACTGGTGGCCCCCGTTTCATCACCTTTCTAACCCCTTGCTTTATTTATTTTGCGCACCTACATCTGCCAGGTTATATATTCTGCAATCGCTAGAGTAAATAAATAAATTCCTGAATAAAGCGAAAGCAGCTGCCAGTAAAGTATTCTGTGCAAACACCAAAACTCCAATTAATCATGAGTAGATTAGAGCGTTTTCGTTCCAGCTTGGCAAAAATCAAGGACGTTAGGTGCCTCTAAATAGAGATAAATGGATTCATATCTGGCAACATTCAATGGGGAAATCAAAGCCCGTCTCTGGACGAACCGACAAGGAAGTGAAAATAAGGATATTCCGATCAAGAAAAGACAACTCTCTTTTATGGAGAAAAAATTAAATATGTTAGATTCCACACGAGTTTAAATATTTTTTTAATTGTAAAAATAAATCCTTTTTTACAAGTAAATGATGGTTTCTGTTACCTTATCCCCCTGAATTCTTCCATTTTCTTCAATTCTAAAATACATGCAAGGTTTTCACTTAGCTTTATAAGATTTTAAAGTGACTTTTGCTGCATTGCACGAATTAGTGTTCTCCCGGAACTTGTGCACGCACAGCATACATTTCCCTCACCAACCCCATTCAACACACTCTCCACCTCCTACGTGTAGTCTCGTGGACTAGTTGGCAGTGACGGTCGCCTCGATGCGCGAGACGCCTCGCCTCTTTTTCTCAGCTTCACACACTCCTTTCATTATCGCCCCTCGACGCCCCTTTTAATCGAGGATGAAGCTTCCCGAACACGCCGATCACGGCTTCAAGGAACCATGATTCGCGGGCCTCCTTCCCTGGACGGATGTTAATTAGCGGATTGCGCGTCACAAACTTAAATATACTGCAATGTCACGAGTGATCGCCAAGTTTTCGTTCCAAAATTATCTACGGTATCATTACATACAGGTCTGTCATTAAAGAGTCAGTAATTCATAGGAATGTAGTAGGGATAGGGTGGCAGAGATTTTTCAGAGGCTGCTCCAATCACCGCTAGGAATCCTTTTGGAGGGCACTTCTAGTGCACTACTCTGTCCGTCGGATGGGACGTTAATCTGTGGTCCCGTTGGCGCTTTTTGTTAGCTTACCGCCGGATTTCTCTCTTATTGAGCGACTAAGGACGCAAGTATTGGAATTTATTACTTCTGTAATAAAAACTGTTTCAGACGACAAATTCGAAAAATATAAAAACTAAAATTTCAATTAATGTTTTTTTCATTTCAACCATGTCCAAAACCGCGCCATTATTTTAACATAACCATGTTTTTACACTAATGCGCATACTATTTGTTTGCCAAAAAGTAATTCAGCAATTTTTGCTGCAAGTACGAATGCACACAAATCCTTCTTTCTGCATACAAAACCATTATTTCTGGTTTATTATAAAGGTAAAGTAAAACAAATCGGAGTTTAGTGAGCTGCATTATAGCATCGCTACGTTTCTCCACGTTATAACCAATAATTATTCATATTCGATGTGGAACCCAAGGGCGCCAAGCTCTAGAGGCTTTTTCTAAAAATTTAATTGCAAGTAAAAATTGATAACAAAAGTGACTGATGAAGATTTAGTTATGATAATACTACTAGATTATTTGGAAAATCCCAAATTCTCAAAATCCAGAATATATATTTAGGGCGCAAAATATTTTGCTTTTCACAAAGTGTTTCAATGCATAGCGTCATCCTCAGCTCAATTATATGAAATGTTAATCCACTTCGCCGCAACTTTTCCTTTCACTTTCAAAACGCGTCGCAAATAACAAGCTTATGCAATGAAAAAGTGGACAGTCCAAAGGTTTTATTTAATTATGTATCCACGATTCCATCAAGTTCAACAATTATTTAGCCTACCATATCCAAGTATTCTTATTCGTTGTAATATTTAATAATGGTAGGTACGATTCAATGCATAACGATTTCGAAACATTCGCTTAACATTAGGAGAGAACTTCCTCTTCCATCTAAAATTTCAATGGAATGTAGGTACTACATAAAGAGACGCTATTCTCTAAGGAATTAACTGAGATCATAGGTCGAAGGAGTGACTGCTTGTACAGCTTCATCGTTCAACCACATTCACATACCTGTGATATTTATGTTAAACTGCGAAGTGTAAACGAACCTATCCTGGACAGCGAAGTAGTCCGGTTCCAAATTTTGTTAAGTTTCAAATCCCATCAGGGAATTTTATCGTGGGAATTAGAATAACTTCATTTCCAATTAATCGTTGATTAGGGTGCTTTCGCAACAAATAGATCTTCATCAATTCCTTTTTGACAGGAATAAAAAGCTAATCTGCACATTTGATACTCAATCCACGGCAATAACTTCGTCTGCTAGAGTTACGAGCGACTTTTGCCTGACAAAATAAGGTGGGTTTTATATTATGAATCTCATTGGTATATATAAGCGCGTAACGTGCAATGAGAATGGCTGTCGACAAAGTTATTCAGTTACACTTTCTCCTCCGGGCCTTGATACCATAGAAACACGGTCAAGTCTCGACCAAGTTTCCTTCAAGTCTCGGCCGAATGCCAAACCTTCAAATATATATTCCGGTAACCTTGGCAGTGATCACTGATTGTCCCAGCAACATTTTTGCCCCGCAAAATGACTGCTATGTATGATGGTAGATGGCACGACGCGTTCCTTTACGCGACATGAGGACACAGAAGTGAAATTGCCCTTGATTCCATTTTTTTAATAATTGAAATAGCAAGTGATACGGCTATGCAAAATTTTCCAATAAGTTTCCGTTTTTTCGTCTGGGAAGCCTGTTGCATTAGCCTACGTTTCCCGCAGAAATAAAAATGAATATAACATTCTGTGAGCGGCGATTGAAATTCTCATTCTCCCATTAAAAACAAAAGTTAATGCTGAAACTTTGAACTAAGCAGATTTTCAGGGATACAAAATGAGCTCCTTAACTTTCAAATAAATTTTCTCGTATTTACACTTAATGACACTATGATGATAACATGATGCATATCATTATAATATAATTTTATTATTAAAATATTCTGATTAATGAAAATATTTCTCGAAAAAATGTCTTCTACCGCTAAATTCGGGAGAACTACTCCTATCTAAATTCTCTCCATTAAATATCAGGCAATAATGAAGGCCACCACTTTTGAAGTTGCTCAGGATTTCACAAGCACCGGGGAAATTAACTTCTTCCACCCTCTCGCACACTCCAACCGGGCCCCGTGAGAAAAAAACCCGCCCGCTTTCCTAATGACGGGAAGCCCATGGATGGGAAAGAGAGGAACGACGAGAATGGATTCCTGCCTTGGCGAATATCGCGTATCAACCGCTATCCCTCCCTATTCCCCCATCCCTCCCCAACCCACGCCACCCCGCTTTAATTTCCCATTTGCGCGTCAAAGACAAGCGCCTCGTCACCATTTCTTTCTCCTCCGCCTAATCAAATAGGCGAGTGAGAGGAAAATTAATTAATAAGAGGGGTGGAGGAAAAGAGAGAGACGACAGGAGGAGGCGCGTCAAGGGAGACGAAAGACACAGCAAAACACTTCCGACAGCCCCTTCCCTCCCTCTCCACCCCCCTCCCAGTAACACCTCCCCCTTTTCCCGATATGCATCGCGAAGGAGTGGGGGCCATTTTGTTGAATAGCCGCCCGGAGTCAGATATCAAAGTCATGCATTGATGAATTCCTTCAAGATTAAGAGGGCGACGGAGTCGAAAACTGCTCACCAATGCCAGAGGCGCTCATGAGGAAGGGAGGATTAAGTCCTTTTCAACAAATGAGCATCATCAACCAATCAAATTTGAACGCGAGATTGAATAAACCTTTCAGGTGATTCATCAAAAGATATCCACATCAAATAGGGAAAGCAGAGTATTTCAAAAACATAACTTTAGTGAAAGAAAGGTAATGCGAAAATCATCAGAAATTTTAAGACGTAAATATTTTTTATCCCCCTAACATTTTTGCGATTTCCGGTAAAAATAGGTCATCTGTGGCGCATTTTAGGATGATTTTCAGTTCTTACAATTTGCTTACGCAAAGAAAGGTATGATCAAAATAAACGATTTCGTGTTCCCAATATCTGGTAAATTCAAAGTCTTAATCACATAGAATGGAATAACCAGAAAGCTCACCGCACAGTATAATGGCGTAGCGTGAAATAGAGTTAGTTCGGCCCCTGATACGCAGGTGCCTTACTGTCGAGTCCACAGCCGAATATGCCTCTTACAGCCACCATAATAGCATGCAGCGGCAAAAACTGTGTACGTTATGCTGTGATATTCTTTGAATCACGAGCGCGGTAGTAGAGCTACGGCAATCTTTTGAGCGTTCCGGATTTTCCTATGGTAAGCTTTCGAATAGTTCTAATAGGGTAGTTTCCTTCATCAAAGAAAATGAAAGGCTTTCATTGCGATTCGTTACCCACCATTAGAGTTTTCAAAATATACAAATTATCTGGTTTTAGAAATACCAGTTTATACGAATATTAATGGTCAATTTTAACCTCATT